>NC_066844.1:18755221-19122300 GCF_001640805.2 Lates calcarifer | reverse complement strand
CAAAAAATGTCATACTATAGTATGGCGTCAAAAACAGTCAAGAAATATCATAGTATAGTATGGCGTCAAAAAACGGTCAAAGTATAGTATGGCGTCAAAAATCACCAAAAAATGTCATAGTATAGTATGGCATCAAAAATCACCAAAAAAAAAGTCACAGTACAGTATGGCGTCAAAAATGGTCAAAAAATGTCATAGTATAGTACGGCATCACAAATCACCCAGAAATGTCATAGTATAGTGTGGCGTCAACAACGGTCAAAAAATGTCATAGTATAGTATGGCGTCAAAAACAGTCAAAAAATGTCATAGTATAGTATGGCGTCAAAAACGGTCAAAAAATGTCATAGTATAGTATGGCGTCAAAAGTCACCAAAAAAATGTCATACTATAGTATGGCGTCAAAAACAGTCAAGAAAATATCATAGTATAGTATGGCGTCAAAAATCACCAAAAAATGTCATAGTATAGTATGGCGTCAAAAACGGTCAAAGTATAGTATGGCGTCAAAAATCACCAAAAAATGTCATAGTATAGTATGGCGTCAAAAGTCACCAAAAAAAAGTCACAGTACAGTATGGCGTCAAAAATGGTCAAAAAATGTCATAGTATATAGTACGGCATCACAAATCACCCAGAAATGTCATAGTATAGTGTGGTGTCAAAAACGGTCAAAAAATGTCATAGTATAGTAAGGCACAAAATGTCACAGCATAACTTTTGATTTGTGTGTCTTTATTTTCAAATTAATATCACAAAAGTGATTTTGCTTGTTCTTGCTTGCAATGTATAATTTAAGCTAAAATTATTCTCTGGCTAAAAATATTTACTTTCATGCAATAACAGTGGCAAAATATTCAGTGTTCAGAAATATTTGAGTAAGATAATCCTTCATAAGTCCCACAGCGGGGAAATTCAGTTTTGGAACAGCAAAAATAGAAAAAGGCATTACATAAACAAGATGCTAAATGACAAATAGCAATATGTACATATTCTCAACAAAATGAACACTATAAACAGGACTATGTACACAGCAATAGATTGGATTTGAGTTTTGATATAGCAAAATACCATGAACCTAACCCACACAACCCAACACTGCGTAGAGGTGTGAATGTGTGTGTCTATGGAAAACAAGGAAAGATGGCTACTTTAAAATACTTAATCTTAAGCTGCATGTCATAGTACTGTCAAAAACCATCAAAAAAAATATTTTGATGTTTATAATACGTGGTATGTTTAGATTTACTGATCAGTTTCTGTGATTCATACGTGTTCTTGTCTCTGCAGGAGGAGATGTCGACAGCAGCTGAAGACCTGCAGTGGACGAAAGAAAACGAGTGTTACAAAGCTGTTAAGTAGATAAAAGACCCCCACCATCTAACTGCTGTAAACCATGTTGGTTTTCTGTTGTCTGATTGAAAACACTTTGTTTTTCTCTACCATCTGTAATGTAGTCATGGGCACGTTTTCCACGTTTTCCATGTTTTACAGCTGTACATACAACTATTTAATTAATAATTGTATCACAAGCAGTTAAATGATCACAAAGATGCTTAGTAGACATGTTTATCTTTGGAAAATATGCTCGTAACTACATTAACCCAAACCAGCTCTAACAAATGTTTCCTTGTTTTCAAATGTCTGTCATTATCTATGCTTGATTTTATGCTTAATTCTTAAACTTATGTTAAAAGGTTTTAAATATATATAGCCTTAAATATCTTTAAGGCTGAATATTTAAAGGTTTTAACTATTTATCAAAGCTGTTTTTTTAAGGTTTTTTGAATACTTTATTCTTATTTTTTAGACCTATGAGGTATGGCTATTAAATGATTAGAGGATAAAATCAAGTGGTTCACAGTCACGTCAAGTGTTATATGTTAAAGGTTGGGTATTCACGCACAACTGCTGGAAGTTTCCAATAAGTGATGTCTTTAGTTCACTGCTAGCTACTGACTGAAGTGCACACATTATTGCTAAATGATTAGCTGAAACGCATGAACTTGAAATTTTATGTAAACTTGAACAAAACAGTAACCAAATCTTTTCGCACATTAACTGAGGTGTGTGGGCAACACAGCAAGGTTCTGGGTGCCCACACACATCAAAACTTCTGAAAACATTAAAGAAATTGAACAAATCATTCAAAATGATAGCAAAACTAGTCTCCATTGATAAAGAGACATTTTGGCAAATTTTGCATTAAAAGTTGAACATGACAATTGTGTGCACCAAAATTTCTGCGCGCTAGCTCACTCTGCGCTCTCGGTAAAGCAGTTTCTGGCCCAAAAATAAATCACAGTGCTTGATTACCCTCCCTATTCACCTGACCGAGCACTGTGTAACTTTTTTCTTTTTCCTAAGATCAAATCTGTGCTCAAAGGGACACATTTTGAGTCTGTATCAGAAGTTACTAAAAGAGGTTCTAAGACAACTGTCCTAAGACCTACTGCACTGCTTTAATCAGTAGAAGACCTGAATGCAGCAGTGCGTTGATGCAGAAGGGAAGTATGTTGAAGGAGAAAGACACTAAAAAATGTTTATGTTCAATAAAATTGTATTACCGCATTAGTCTTGTTCTTTAATAGCCATACCTCCTGTTCCTCCTATTTGAAATGTTGTTTTAAAATTTCTTACTTTTAGGTTTTATATTCATTTGTACACTTTTTTAATCATATATAAGGTTTTCAATTTATTGAAAGGGTCTCTATTCTATTCTAAACTAACGTTTTATATTTTCTGTTTTATCTATATATATATTGTTAAATTTTTATACTTATTTTTTGCAGCTACATTGTTGAAAAATACTAATTAAAACCTATGTGTTATGGCAGATTTAATTTCTTGCTATTTATTCCAGACGAGATGTTTTAAAGAGTCGAACTGCAGCTGAGATAATGACAGAGTCAGACTGAAAAGAATAAACTAACACTGACCTTCTGGAAATGTCTTCATGTCTGTCTCTTCTCTCTGTGATTTAATGGTTGAAGTTTGAATTCTGTGGAGAAAAATGCAACAAACATTAATATAAAGATGTAACTTTTAATACGTTAAAATAAAAGCAGTTTGTTTCTTGGTATTGAACTTCAAACTAGCAAAAGAGAAGTAAACCAGAGTGTGGACTAACTGGCTCTGGACTAATCAGAACTAGTCCAAGAGTTAAATTTGCTTTATACACAAAGACAGAAGAAGCTGCTCTGACTGGAGAACTGACTCTGCCAGCTCCTGATATTCACACAGCAGCAGTGGATGGAAATGCTCTTTTCTCAAAAGTCACTTAAGATTTGAATTAAATTTGGTTGATGGAAACCAAAATGAAGCAAAATGACAGTGTTTCTAGTGTGACACTGAACTGAATAAGTTCTTCACATTTTTATGAATTAGTGTATTAATGAGAAAGACAGAGAGAGGAGGAGCAAGATGGGGAGGGAAAGGGAGAAAGAGACAAAGAGAAAGCGTGTGAGAGAAAGGGGGAGACAGAGATAGAAAGTATGAGAGTGAGTGAGAGAGCAAGGAAGAGACAGAGAGCGAGAGAAAGCTGGTGTTTAAATTCTTAATTCTTTGAACTGTACAGTCATGGACTATGTACATAAACTTTAATAATGAATGAAATCTTTTTGTGACAAATCAGACTACTCAGACTTCAGATCAATTACTGATGACGTGTCAGTGCTCTGTGTTGGACAATTGATGTAAAGCTGTTTGTGAATTACCTGGAGGCCTCAGTCCTGGTCTCATATTGTGGACTACGTCTCTGTGAACGTGGACAATGTCTCTGATATCACTGACAATGTCTTTGTGATCGCGGACGATGCCTATTAAATCGGGAATCTCCGTCACTGCGATTTTGCACACGTTTCTGCGGGTCATGGACGATGTCTCCCTCATCCTCGACAATCATTCTTCGATCATGGACGACATCTCTGTGATCGTGGATGATGTCATGGACAAAGTGGTGACACCTGGAGGAAATCAAAGAGAAACAGAGAAGGAAAAATGATCAATACACTATTCCTATACATCTATTCCTCAGGTAGTAGCAGTTTAACCATGGAAACACAAAGAAATATTCAACATTACAGCTGAGCCAGAACATTTAAGAAAGAGGAGTGTCTTAGAAAACGGGCTGTTTACTGTCACATATGACAAGTAAAAACATCACATCTTTAAGAATCAATAACAATAAATATTTGGGAAAAAAATGATTATCTTAAATCTTAAATTTCTATATTGATTCTCTGTCATCTAATAACTGGAAGAATTGTGTATATTACAGTAAACTGCATAATAAAAACTCACTTCAGTAAATCTTTTAAAGCAGGGTTTTAACTTGTGGTTTTTTAATTATACTTCAGTCCACAGGCAGAAAATTAACTGACAACTATTTTGAGTGTTTTTAGTTTTATAACTAGTACTATTTTCTTGCAATTTATAGACATGATTAATCAGATATTATTATATTCAATATCCAAACTCATTAAATACCAGGGATTTAAACAATAACACTGTTACTACTGCTGCTGCAGTTGAACAAGTAAACCTGGAAAACACAAGTTCAACACTTACAAATAACCTCATTAATAAAGAACAGTTCACCTCCAGTGTAGAAGAATACAATGCTGACAACTAAACACTCGAACCTTGACAACCACACTCTTTTGAGGTGAATAAATTAATTATGTTACTAATAGTAAAATAGTTTTTCTGATCATTTCTAACGGTAATCTCAGCTCCTACATTGTGACCTCCTCTCGAGGCTTAAAACTTGTGGAGGAGCACAATTAAAATCTAGTTTTCAAGCTTGTATTTAACAAAAACTGACTCAGTGAAGTCTCAAGTCACAACAAAGAAATTTCTAATTAATAATATAAACAAAAGGGGCTCAATCGATGGCAATGGACAGATGACTACCACCAAGCTACAAAGACACACAAAACACCAAAGAGGCAAAAAACTGAGTCGCAAAACGATCACAACGAGATGCTTAACGGCCACACTGAAACACAAAATGCCCACAAAGAAGTGTTAAATGACCTGGAATAGACACAAAGCTACAAAGACACAATACAATGTAAAACAACCACAAGGAAGCTGACCACAAGTAGATGTAAAACAGCCAACTAGAGACACAAATAGAAAAAAATAGACACAAAATGATCACGTTGACATTGATAATCTCATGACTAAAAATGACCAAGATGGAGCACAAAATTACAAATAAGCATTAAAAGTAATTGTAAAGAGATGCAAATGGAGTTGTAAACAGACAGACTACTAAACAGCTACCATCCTCCACAACTCATGTCAGGGACGCTTTAGTCACAGAGACATAAACACACTTTAACGCACGCAAATAAAAACTACTCTCAATAATTGGCTTCAAAGAGACTAAGCTATTTTTAGACGCATTTTACAAACTAAAATGGAGAGTTTATCTAGACTTATCTATGCAGCCTATTCATTGAATATACATGACAATATAATCAAGAAAATTAATCAAGACCACAAACATCATTATTTGTGATATTGTGAAACTGTTAGAAAAGGTGAACATTTTTGGTTTGATCTCCCATTCAAAATCTTCTACTTTTTCTGTTAAAAGAGCACTTTGATATTTCTAGACTGCCTGACAAGCTGTCCACTTTCCATCAATAAGTTTTTCATTACTGGAAACTCATATGTAAACATAACTTTACCCCACACACAGTCCAAATGTGGAATATTCAATGCATACTAATTAGGAGAAAATCTTTTTTTTATCATTATTATTATTATTATTACAAGGAATGGATGCAGAAAGTTATCTGGTTGATTATACTATTAGATAATTGTGGTAATGTTTTAACATATGACAATTTCATTGTAAAATACAACCCTGTTTGCTACAGGAGGCACTTTACTTCTGTAATTAAGGCTACCCCACCAAGCAATGTTTCTATTAATCAAAGCTGCCCTCATAACTCTGTGATTATTAGAACCTTTATTACAAGAACCTTTGTTGATTATAGATGGATACTGCCTCTTAGACAAAAAAAAAAATGCAACAACAAATTATTAAGAACTAATCTCACCTCAATCTGTTTCCCCTCACAACTGAAAAGAAAATATATGTTACAAAAATATGCAAACAGTTTTATCTCCAAAATAAGAACCAGTTACCTTTCTTTCCCAGTTCCACCTAAAGTAAAGGAAGTTCACTTTAAAATAGTGAATGAAATTTATCAATCCAATGTTTTTTTTACATCAACTAATTCTAACTACTGATTGAATAGTAATTGCTTGAAATTGAAGTACCTGTTTTCAATTGCACTATATGAAAGTTTTAATAAAGCAAAAAGAACGGTAAGGCTAATGCTAACTCTCGACTCTAATGCTAACGCTCGCCACTACTGCTAACACCCAGGTATAAAACAGCCATTTAGAGGCTTAAAACGATATAAAACTAACACAAATAGCCACAAATCGATGACAACAACATGCTAAACCATCATAAACGAAGTTACAAATGACCAGGATGGAACACAAAAGGACAAAGAGACGCAAAACAACGGTAAAGTGAATACAATCAGGGATTTACACAAATTACCAACACGGCATTGTATTGTTATCCATCCACGTTAGGTGCCCACAACTCATGTCAGAGACGCCTCAGTCACAGAAACACAAGCACACTCTTATCGACGCGATATAAACGACTGAAAATTGAATCATTACAAGGGGATATCATTACAAGGTAATGTGGCTAACGCTAGCCGCTGGTGCTAACACTCTCTGATAACGTTAATGCTAACGCTAGCCGCTAACTGTTTCCCTTACCTTTGCGCGGCAGGTATGTTCAGCGTCCAGTATCACTCGTGATCTACAAAAAAGCAGCTCCAGAGTTTGTTTTAGCAGCCAAGCCTGCTCAATAACGACGGTTTCTCACAGTACTAGCAAACAGAAGCAATTCTTTAAACTTGGCTTAAATCTGATTTCCGCTTCTCTTCTGCGCTCCTCCCATAAGGTCCTAGCCAATGAGGAGACACGTCGCGCCAATGACGGCATACGTCAGCTCAAAATAAGAAGCCCATTCAGAATGAGAGAGGCTATGTGAATGCACAACATAATACGTTTTTGACATCTCATTTAATTGTCATAAATCACTCGCCAATGTTTTGAAAAATTAGTGACACTTTGACGTGTCATCAGGTATGATGTCTGTGGCTTTTTTCTTTAAAGAATGCCTTACTAAAAGATACCAGATTGTGTTTTGAAGGTAACAACTGTTAAGCTTCCTGATAAGGATCACAGTAGGTAGATAATGTTTGACGGAACCGTTGTGATGGAGGATCAAAGGTCTGAGTCTGTTTTCCTGTCAGATCCACCTTCACACTTCAGAGGGATTTCTGTCTGGGACTGTGTGTAAATCTGATCGGGGTGAGTGTGTCTCTGAAAATACTCTTGGTCAATACTTAAGTGGAATTTACAAACTACTTCCCAACACATGTGCACATGTTAAATCCGAAGGGTTTCCATTATGTTGGCAGCACCTCGTCCTCAGCATCATGGTGGAATTGGCTTTCTACCCGGCGGTAGCTCTGATATATTTTTTTGGAGTCATGAAAGCAACGCAGGACGATCGGGTGGAGCTGGATGACCGGGCATCGATGAACGTGTTCTGTCTGTTTGTGTTGGCGCAACCGCTGTGTCTGGTACTGGGAGGATACACTGGCATGGCTACATACCTTCTCACAGCTCTGGTCTCCTACAACTTCCTGCCTTGGAGGAATACAGAGCAGCCTGTGAAAGGAAAAGAATCAAAGAAGAAGACAAAGTGAGAACAATGTGTGGCGATGAAACTAGGTTCAAATAGGTTGTGAAAGAGGAAATTATTTATGTAAAAATTGAACATTTAATGTAAAAATCTTTGTTCATATGAATAAATGAATTACTAACTTGTTAAACCATTAAGTCATTATTTAACCTTTTTCCATATGCCATCTGTAGCTGTAAACATCTGTGATAAAGTACTTTATCAAGGAACATTTGGTCCTCTTCTGCAGAGGAAGTGACTCATCTTATGATTCCTGATGCAGCAGTGAGGTTTATTTTAAACAAAAATGAATGGCTCACTCTGAGGCTTCCATTAGAAAGAGCAGCCATCATGGCTGGCCTGACAAACAGAACATCAGCAGCTAAAATCTAACAAATACAACAATCCATGATGGCCAGTCATTTCCATACCAAATGAGAATATCTTTCTGAGATGAAAAAGGCAAGACAGCAAATAATTGTGAAACTATTCCTTTACGTACGGAAATTAATGGATGATCAAAAGCCTGAACAGACAAAAAAAAAATTCTATTTCTGAATGGTTCATTATATTCTGCATCCTAATGTGAAAGCAAATTGCTCTGGACTGCGTGGCATTATTCAGTGACAGATGAGAAAAGTACTGACTGCCTCTTCTTATCCTTGACATTACACTGAGTCACTGCATGTGTTGCAGTCTGAGTTTCAATAGAGAATAATTTCTACTTAACATCATTATAACTCTGTGGATATCTCTCTGAACACAAATGTGACTGATCTTTGAATTCATGAAATATTAAACATGTTATCAACATTCATGAATGCTGCTACACACAAACATAATTATTGCAAACAAAAAAAAAAAAAATCAGCATTGTGTTTTTTAATTATCCACCCGTGTTTATGAATGACTGTGTGTCCCTCTGATGTGGATAAGCCTGGTAGCATAGAGTGTGTGTGTGTGTTGTGTGTAAAACCGGGATTCAAAGAGAGAGTGTATAATGGGATTAGACCATGCTATTTGGTTGATAGTCCGAGGCTTTGTTCAGCAGTCGTGCAGATGCTCACTGTGTGTCTGAGAAACAGTGGGGATTGTTTTGAAGACGTTTATTACTTTCCTCAGCATTAAAATCCTCTTTGAGCTCATGTTGTATAAAGTTGTTTTCCAGGCTCTGAATGTGTTTCTCTCACAAAGTCTCTCCCTTATTTCACCTCCTTAAAGTGTAAATTTATGTAGGGTAAACAAGGTGACAACCTGTAGTGTCAAACATTAACATTAAAGGTTTCATTTCCACTTTATCGTCTTTCAAGGTTATACCACACTGTGAGAAAATTGTTCAGCTTTGCTCCCTACATGTTCCATCTTCTATATAAGCTGCACATGTGCAGTATGCTTTTTGCATCTTCCGCTATTTTAAAATATCATGATTAGTCTGCCCCTCAACAACCACGACTGCTCATTTATTGCCTTTTCTCTACAGGATTCCTCTTTGAGCTAGTCCTCTTAGCTGAATTACTCCCGCCAGTTGTTTTTCATCTATGTATCTAAATCCCTCTCTGCATTCAAGTTGGTTTCCATGATGCTGGTAATTATCAGTATCCTGGATTTCTTCAGTTCCTTGTCATCATGTTATTATAGATAAGAGTTGCATTTACCAATCAGGGAAAAAAAAATCTACAAAGTTACAGTCTCAAATTGTTACTGGATAATTTCTGTCATTGTCTGTTTACAACCATGACATCACTGTTATTGTACAAGTTCTAAGCAACAATCAGAAAATTAGATGTTGGACTGAAGTGAAGATATGTAACTACATGCCAGCCATCTGCGTCTGGAAACAATGGTCATGAGAACAGTGAGAGTGATCCAGGCCGGAAAATCAAAACAATGAGCTGAAAGACACTAAAATGCTCTGTGTAACTACAAGCATCACAAATCACGTACACATTTGATTCATTTTTTAAAAATATGAATTATAGTAGCTTTAATTATACTTTGCTTCTAAATCTAAAATATGGGCATGTATTACTTGAGAAACTGTAACCATGCTAGCAGTTCTGTGGGGTCGTCAAACTGTTTAGTAGGTAATGTTTACCATTTTTACCATTTAGAGTGTTTGTGCTAATAGGCTGAGGCTGATTGGAGTTTTGATCATAAACCAAAGTCTGAAGAAACTGGAGATATTTTTGGTGCAAGATGAAAAGTCAGGGGATCACCAAAGTTATTACAGTTCATCCCCTGGGAACTGTGAATGTATGTACTAAATTTTGTAACAATCCATCCAGCATGTAGCCACAGATTTCTGTGTGCAGAAATAGTGGACCAACTGACAAAACCCTCTGACATAGTATATCTACTTGTGATACTGGAGCTAAATTGGTATTAGTTTACTCACCAGTAAGCATAATGAAAATGGGACATTTACTGTTCTCGTAGGGATGAATTTCAAATAGATTTTTATAGTTACAAGGTGATTGATAGAGTGGGACAGAGATTGATGGATCAGCAAGTTAGAACAGACTTACTGGAGCACTGTGGTGTAATGAAACAGATGAAGACGTTCAAATGAAATTTCAGGAGTTTATAATATGGAGAGAGCAGATGGAGCACATACAGCTGGGACGTGACAGGGTTTGTTTATGGATGTTTATTTGTTTGTGACTGGCATCCTCAAACGGTTTTTGCCTCCTTGGAGGCGTTAATGGCCATCGTACATCACAGTGCTTGTGTCTCCCGTTGTGGCTGGGACAAGCGCAGCCCGACACAAGTTAATGATCAGAGTTTGCAAAGGAAATGAAGATGTATGAGTTTTGAGTCTGTATCTCAAACCCTGAAGTAGAAAGAAATATATCTGGATGAAAAACATCCCCCTGATGTCTACATCCCATTCCTCTCAACCTGTTTGTCTGTTTGTCCTGAATGATCGATAAACTCTTCGTCTATCTGAAAAGTAGAGGATCGTTTTCATTCTCAGGTTCCTTTGTCTTAATATCAGACAGAGGAAATCAAGAGCTAAGTACTGTAATTTGCAGAAAGCCTGATAAATACTTTAAAAAGTCCAATCAATCTGTTTTTTCTATCCTGTCAAATGTTCAAGTGTCTTCTTGTCAAAAAGGCTGTCTTACTGGGAGTGCAATTGCTGATTATTTTTATTATTGTTTAGTAGCAGATTATTTTGCCAATGTCTATTAAATGTCAGAAAATAGTGAAAATTGCCCATCACAGTATCCCACAATCTAAGATGACACCTTCAAATTGCTTGTTTTGTGCAACCAACAATTTGAAAACCAAAGATATCCATATTACAATGATATAATACAGAGAAAAGCAGCAAATCTTTACATTTGAGAAACTGGAAACAGCTAATATTTGATTGAAAAATGAATCAAGCTACATATGAAAAATTTATATACTATAAATTTCTGATCTGGATGGAAGTTATTGCATTTTAATATTTGTCACACCAGAAGGCAAAAAGGCAGGTGTTTTCAACTTATTTATTTTCTTGAGGGAATGTTGTATCATTCATTAAATATGTATTTACATTATTTACAGTTAAAACGTATTTTACATTGCTTGGTTGCATGCACATTGTCATATATATATATAAAAAAAACTGTACATACATTTACACTCTTTAGAGGGAGTAGTCTGTGCAATAAAAGGCACAAATGACCTTTGACCCTGCATTTATGTCCCATGAGTACATATTTCACAGACAGTGTCACGTATTACCATATGTGAGCTCAATATAACAACACACACACCTGGAGGAAAAACTACTTGAGCAACTGCAGAGATGACTTGTGTTGGTGTACGATAGTGATTCACCGCCAAGCAGCAGAGCAGTTAAGTGCCCTCTTGATCAGCAGTCATCGTGATTGTGGTTAAATGTGATCCCATCCACTCAGCAGCCTGAGGCAAAGTTGAAAGTCTTTGCAGCCACAATGATAAAGTGAGCAGAGACGTCGTCTGACATAGAACAGAATTCCACAATCTGTAGGACAATCTACAATCCTCTGACTAAGCCCAGATTCACGATATTAAATGAATGATTATCAATGTCCTACATACACATTCTGTTTCTTTAAGGCAGTGAGGCCTGTTGGGTGAGGCACGAGGCTGAAGCTGAGATGCTGACGACTAAGGTTTTATTTCCTAGTAGTCGTAAGATGGTTGGGCTGGTCTGGGTGGGAAGTTATAAAGTTGGTGATCACACAATCAGTTTGACTGGCAGCTTGACTCTCTAATCTATTCCATGCTTCAATACTGACAAGCAGACAGACTAATTAAAGCCACTGTACAGTTTTTTGTTTGCTTGTGAAAACTAGTGCAGTCTAAGTTTTGCTTTCAGCCAGTTGACCATTCACTAAGCCCCACCCCCAAATAGTGATTGTCCAATCATAGGTTAGCAAATGTAATTAGGCATGGCAGGCCTGTGAAGCTTTGGATTTGTCCACATTCTCAAACAATATCTGTCCTTTACCAAAGACACTTAAGCACAAGTGTAAGGAATGGATAAAACACTGTGTTTATCTACTCTAACATAAGCTACAAATGTTCGCATGTCTGGCACATGGCTTACCACTGAAAGAACTAAGCTACATTATTATTTGGCATTATAGGTTCTTAAAAATACCTGTACCTGAACATCCATTGTATGGGAGCTAAGGTGCTGCTATATCAACATTAAGAGTAAAGATGGTGGCTTTGTTCACTGAGCCACTTGTGTTGCTTGTCCAAGTATGATTTTCTTTACTAGATGCCTGTTTTTATTTGTCTGTGTGAAGAATGAAAAACTTCTTGTGAATTTCAAGGTGAATCTGCTATCGGTATCATTGTAAACTACATGTGCCACGCAGAACAGACACAATGACAGGCATAGCAACAGTAACTATGGGTGGCAGGGTTTAGCGAATGGTCGGTTTTGTGTCCCTGGGTGAGATCCACAGGTGCGGCTGCACATGCAGAGTTTCCCACAGTGGTCTTTTTTTTTGCTACCACTTGAGGGCAGCAAAGTTAGACATTTTCAATTACAATCATAGTAGCTTTAAGAGTGCGTAAGCAATCAGTTGTTCAAGTGATTTTAAGCTTTGGTCGAACAGCTTTCCAGTTTAAACCAGATGATACCAGGAGCTTCAGGTACCTACAATAGATTTTTTTTCTACACTTGGCTACTGAAAATTGCCACCAGCTGTTGTACCCTTTTGGGATCTCAGAGGGGTATTGATCAAAGAATAATCACTACATGCGCAATCCCTTTCTGAAAGGATTTTCAATCAGGTATGATTTTTCACTGGTTGACTTTTACAGGAGAAATAGATTAAAGTTAGATCTTGTCATCCTGTGTTGCAGATCATATCGTTCATAAAGTTACATGGCCTGTTTGTGGTCAGTAATATTACGAAAAATGCCTGAATGCCAGCAGACAGCCAGGGAAATAAGGATGGAGTTGGACTCTCCTGAGAATCCACAGAGGTGTGCATGCTGCTCGGTCAAAGTGAAAATTCTCATTCTCATGTAACATTAACTATAAAAAAGGGGACTTTAAAAGCAGGGACATACTGGGGACCGTCTACATTTCGACTGTTATCTTACATATTGTATCAGCACAAACATTAATATCACTAATTTCTAAACCTACTGTAGATCTAGACAGATGTGTTCTTTTCATTAGTTTAAGCCTTGTTGGAGACTAATTCGGTATTTGTAAACTAAGTCTAAAACTAGGCTTAATACATGTCTGGAAAACAGCTTGTAGAGTATTCACAGCAATGTTCATTATCCAAAGTGCATGTAAATCCTAACTTGCAGAGATTACACTGAGGCTATCTGATGAGAAAGAAGTCAGTTAACCTCACCTGCATCTGCTCTGTAATATTCAAAATAGTATGACACACCTATTTACAGTTAATCAAGTCGAGAAGTGGTGCTGACATCGGCTGAGGTCCAAGCCTCAGAGCTTGGGGCAACTTTGGGTGGGGCTGATCCAAGGCCAGATAATAATATGGCTTCTGTTTGGCTATAATAAATCTTCCAGTGAAGCATCTATTGTGAAAAACACTATGTTTTTCTGTGCATAATACATTGACTGTCTTCACCTCAGAATAACAACAAATGGCCAGATCTTTCGGAGAATTTGATAGTAAGTCCAGTCATGTGTTAAACATTAACAATACAAGGAGGACTGTATTGCCCGCTGAACTGGTATGTTTTGAGATGTCCAGTCAACCGATGAGCAGCACTCACATCATGCATCCTTCAGCAAATGTACAAGCACGGGGCACATAAGAGAGTGCCTAAAGCTACAGTACTACAATATCTTCTCTAGCAATAAGTAGGAGACTGGATGTGTGAAAAAGGAGAGATAAAGGCTGTCTTAGCACCACCAAGAAACACACCATCAAGCTGGTGAGCAGGGTCAGTTTGGCTAATTGGCACAGACAAATACATAGTGTACAGCGAGGGGCCCAGTGGGGTCTGACCTAAGGTCAAAAAATACAACCCATTACATTTACATGTACTCATTTCGCAGATGGCTTTTGTCCATTACAGGTTAATTTCCAGACTGACCACATTTTGTACCACTCACTCCAAGCAAACTACAATTCAGATAACATATATTTATACACATTTTAAACAAGTAATTATGGTCAAAAATCAGTGCACATCTTCTCAGAGATGCAAGACTTTCTGCTTTGGCCAGATTGGGAAGAGAGGAATTTAAGATGTGTACATTTTGTACAGAAAAGCACAGTAGGCTACATATATAGCAAGTAAAGGGAGTCAAATGCAAAAGCAAAACATGGAAATGAGTATTTTACAAAAAGGGATGATACACTGATAGTACCTTTTTCTCAAAGTAAAAAAAATGTCTCAAAAAAGGCATTTGGTCAATTCAAAGAGCTACCTAATTTCACAGGGTCAAGTGATGACTAAAGTATGACTAAAATTATCCTTCGTTCTTTACCTGAGTGTCTAAGCGTAGCAAAATATTAAAACCAAGAACATTTCAGCAAATCACCCCCATCCACACGTTTGCATTCATAACCCCCCTAATATAAAACCAAAACCCACAACCACATTGCTTTTGGAGAGTATAAGCAGCTTCAAAATCATGTTGGATACATTAAACATCAGCAGTGCATACACACTTATTGGAGTAGAATTTGCAGAGAGTATATTGTAAGTGTTTCCAGTACCTACAGTATGACTGCTGTTTTATGATCCAAGCTTTGTTTAATTGAACTACATTTGTTTCTGGGTCTTTTAAAAAGAAAAGTGCATTAAATTATCAAAGTATTCTTTTTTCTACAGAGGGAGAGAGATTTCAGAGCTGAATGAAACTGAACTGTGATCTTATGATACTAACACGACATGAGGTGAGCTTTTATGCAGTGGTATGACATCTGTAAAACAGAAATGCTGTTTGTCATTTTGGAGTGGTACAGAAAAAGCCCAAGTTCATAAACTGAAAGTGATGTGACCGCTCTGTATTGCAGAAACATCAGACAATGAAAAGATAATTGAACTGACTTAAGACCTGGGTTATTACTGTTGCCTGTGGGTGAGTGTATGTACGTATGTGCATATGTGTGTGTCAGTGGAGTGCTGCAGTGCTGAATTTGTTTCATTAAAAAGACACTAAATCAACACAGTGAGGGATGCCAAGAGCTATCAGGCAAGATGGAGAACCGAAACATCCACCGAAATCTTATGTTTGTGTGTGTCCACAGTTTGTGCATGTGTATGTGTTGCCCACACACATAATCTGCCACATAAGCAGATTTGTACATCAGTGCATGGGTACAGGAAGTTTTTTTCCTGCATTTAAATGTAGCAGCAAATAGTGGGTGGAAGAAAATTGGGATTTTAATAAGAAATCCCTCTCAGTTATGACCTACTTTCACCCAAGTAATCTTGCCTGAAAAGCAGCCGGTAGAGCTGCGAGACCTCTAATTAAATTGGCTTCCCAGAGACGTTCAATAGCTGTGAGAGAGGCGGACTCTTCTGAAAGGCTGGTCAGTCTGACACTGTAGCTAACCTTAAAGATCAGAGTGGAGCTCAAAGCAGGTAGGGGGACAACTGGTGCAGCTCCTATTACCAATTGCGTGGAGGATAAATGGCAGGTATGGGCCACATGCTGTAGGATGGCTGAGATAATGATCTGGCACTTTGGCCTCAATGGAGTACCTAACTCAATGTTCAAGGCGTGTGTACTGTAGGCATGTACTGTTTGTGTCATGCTCATCTGCAGTGGTATTTCTTATTTTCGCCAGAGTTAGCACTTTACAGAGCAGATAACACCATCCGGTCAGATCCTCCAGTGGGGCCAGTGCTACCTTCAGTTGTGCTACCGGACGTGTGCTTTTGCTGTTTGCAAGGTCAGCAGCTAGACAGTCTGATAGCCAGAGGGCCACAGAGGACACATCCACACAGAGATGAAGAGCCAGGCATTAAATAAAGACTTCAAAATGTCAAGCACCAGGTGTTTGTGCATGGAGACCCGTAAAATGTTCCCTCCCACCTCACAGCAAAAGTCCAAAACAACTGAGGTAGGGAAAACAATAAATTAATAAAACATAATTAAAAAGAAAAAATCAAACACAACTTGTTGAATGCAGTTAAGTTTCAGTGATATACTGTGTCAAGTGATGGTGTTTTGTGTAATTTTCCAGTGATGTCTAATCCAAGATTAGCAACAGTCTACTGATCATCCGCAGTGAACACATAGCATGACTGTTCAGTATCAGAACAACCACAACACTGAAGAGCAGAAACAGTCTTGAATGAAGAACAGAAGTTCCATTTGTTAGGTAGCATCGCTCTAGGATTTAAATTCGGACCATGTCTCCACTTTCAGACAATAGACATGTGAATGTGCATGTATCTCAACATATTCTTCTCTCATTGTCCCACAAGGTTTCTGAAACCTTGGTGACAGAACAGAAGGACACTTTTTCCTTTCCTTTTTCATACCAGACTTTGGGAGCTTTCATGTTCTGCCTGGTGTATCCATGGTCAGGAAGATGTGGTTTATCTTGTCCAAGTAGCATCACACCTGAATGGCACTTTCAAATTGGCATTTAAAAAAAAAAAAATCCGAGAGGCAAATAGTCTTTTTGCATTTTGAATAAATATTCCACCTACGCTTTATCATTTTGCACTGTGACAAAGAAAGAAAAACACCTTGATTGCCTTGGAAACTGTGATTTCAGTGTCACATCTAGAAGTGAGCAGGTCACAGATCAGTGGCTGAAGTTGCAGCAAGATGGCTGACAAAGGAACCACAGTCATTTCAGTTGTCACCTCTTTCTCCACACCTTTGACAGCCAGATCTTCACTGTCTTGTCGCTAGAGAGAGAGCGAGAGAGAGAGAGAGAGAGAGAGAGAGAGAGAGAGGGAGAGAGAGGGGGGTGGTGGTGGTGGTGAGAAAAGTAAAGCAAGGAGAACACAACAAAGGGAGAAAATAACAGAACATCAATCAGGCTGTCTTTCCTTTCAAAACAACCCATTGTGCATCAGGCACAACACAAAGAGATTGACTTCAAAGTACACTTCACACACGCATGCCCACACACACTTCATTAAAGACCTTTCTCCACAGAGTCAGCTTAGAAAAAACACCTCTCCAACCTCTTAGAAAAGTGTAGAAGTAAGTATGATATTCATAATTCTGCAACAAGTAAATCTAATATCAACCTGCCCATAACTCTACTCCCAACTGGCCGGGCAATTTAATTTTCACTTTCTTGCACTTTCCCACGGTACTGGACATAACACATTGGACTGGTCAATTAGGCACCACACAGGAAAGCATCACATTTTTCATTAACACTAGCTTAAGAAGTTAGCTTTGCACTTTGGTTAGTGTTACGACAATGTTAAATGTCAGCTGAGTGAATTCTGTCTGAGAGCTGACGCTGAAGGTGTTTAGAAATAGCTCATCATTTTGAAATATATGCTTATTGGCTTTCTTTCCCAGAGGTAGATGGGGAACATTGTTACCACTCTAATGTCTGTAGGATAAATATGAAACCACAGCCAGCAGGCAATTAGCTTAGCATAAAGATGGCAAACAGGAGGAAACAGTTAGCCTTCCTCTGACCAAAGGTAGCAAAGAACAGTCATCCCGTACCCCTAAATCTCACTCACATCAATTTTTTATTTCCTTTTCTTAATACCTACATCAAATTAAGAGTAAAATTAACAAATTGCAGTTTTATCGGTGATTGACTAGCTAGTGTCAGGCTAGCTGTTTCCTCCTGTTTCCCTGCTTTAATGCAACTAATTATCTCTCAGTAAGAAAGAAAATAAGCAATTTCCCAAAATACCACCAAATATCAAAACTATTATTTTAAGATGTGCAATAGGCGCAACGGACAAATTAGATCTGCACACATGAGAAAACTTAAAGTTATTCTGAGCAGAACTATGAGTCATTTGTTCAGTCAATGAGAAGTTGTCTGTCTTAGTGGAGGCAGTGGTCTGCAAATGAACCAGTAACCATGATGACAGTTTTAAAAATAGAAGTCAAACAACAACAATTAAAAAAACAAAACACAAGGAAAGAACAATAGAGGAACTGGAGCAAAAATGAAAAAGAGGACAGAAACAGAACCGGGGCAAACAGAGAGGGACAGGTACCACTCAGATTAAGAAAATACAAAAGTGGGGGAAAAGAAGGTGGAAATTAGTTTAAGAGAGTACCAGAGGAGGGGAGGGTTGAGAAGAGGCAATCACGGTAGGCTGGTGGCCCGGCCCTTGATGGCCAGGACCCGTCGAGGAAGACATGGGGTCAAGCCTGGCACATAGCTCCACAACTTCACCCTGCAGTCACTGGGGTCAATGGGGGGGGGGGGGGGGTAGAGGAGGAAGACGAAAGCAAGGGTGAAGAACAGGAGGAGAAGAGGGAGGCGGAATTTGAGAGTCCAAACAAGGGGAAATACAGAAACACAAAAAGAGCACAAGACAATGAAGATTAAAGATGTGATGAAACGAGAGAGTGGGAAGAAGAGAGGACAAAAGGAGGAGGGTGTGGAAAGTTAATTAACTTCAGTGAAAGCCCACTAGTTGACTGAAAAGAAAGAAAAATGAGCGCAGACAGACCAAAGAGACCATAGTATGTCTCACACAGATAGACACAAACAGGCAAATATCCATTATCTCAGTCGGATGCAGCTATGAACTCAGTAAAACACAGAACTGGAGAGAAACAGGGAGTAGTATGACCCTCTCTGAACCACACAAAGCTGACGTGCACCTGCGGATTAATGCATGAGATGAAACAAGCATGAATCATAATCCAGTATGTCATATTTGGTAAAAGGCAGACATTTTCTCTCTCTCTGTTACAGTCTATTCTGGGTTCTAAACCTCTAAACCCTACCAACCATCCCTCTTTTTGTTATTGTCAGCATGTTGCACAAAGACCAACATGTTCGTCAGTCTCTCATAACTTTCAAACACCCGCTCAGCCTTAAGCTCATTCATCCTAAAGATAAAAATCTTTTTAAAAAATGGCCATACATTTAGGGTTTCATTTCTTAAAGGGGCTAAGTAACAGCTGGGCCTTGTACTTTTTAAGTAAATATTATTCAAACAGGAGTTAACAGTGCATTTTTTGGGAACTGTTTCCAGCAGTGGATTAATACACATTTAGTGTTCTAGAGAGTATTGTCAGTGTGTGTGATTGACTTAACATAAACTAACTGATTTGATTTAAATTGTTTTTAGACACCAAAGAGCTCTATGGCACAAACTACACAGACAACAGCAGGATTAATTCATTTTTGGTCTTTTCATTGGATTTCATTGGATTTAATGTCACCAGTCCTTATCTTTTAATTCTTGTGTGTGACTCAGTTGATAGTACTTCAGTCAGCTAGCACTATCATCCAAGTAATTAGCTGTAATCAAAAAATACAAAGCATTTATTGAAGACATAAAAGGTGTTTTTAAATCTGAAAACATGTAATAATCTATCAAAGAGCTGGGTCTGTTAATGATTAATCCCATCATTACATCAATACTGAAGTGCAGAAATAGAGAAATTTGATGGACTCTTCTACCTCACAGTATTATGATAGGAGTAGTGGTGGAGTACGGCAAGTGTTTGGTTTGTTTGTTTGTTTGTTTGTTTTTTTTACCTGGATGCAGTGAAGATCTGTCTTGAGTTGGTACATATGGCGTTAATGGGGCTGTCATGACCCCTGACCTCTCCTATGGGGGTGAAGTTGTCTACGTTCCACACCTTCAGCATGCCGCCCCGACAGCCGCTCAGCAGCATGGGCCGGCCCGGGACGTATGCCAGAGCGCACACCCAGTCCTTGTGGGCGTTGGGGATTTGCTGTAAAGTAAAGGCAGAGAGACATCGTGAGTCAGAGAGAGAGGAAGATACTGCATATTGGTTTTATGGTTTATGATTTTAAAGCAGCTGTGTGAGTCCTCTAGATTATTGCGCTCTTAAAATAGCAGTAGAAAAACAAAAATGTTTAGCGTTTCATTTTTCAATGGATATGAGTTCTCGGAGCTGTCATGGCTTGAGACCCACTAATACTGTATTAAGACTCTGTACTGCGGTTAGTCTAAGCTTATGTGTCTTTGTGTTCAGTGTTTTACAGTGCCTTCAATCACGATTCATGAACTGAGAATGGAATTACCTGTCTTATGATTACTAAGATAATCACACAGACATGAGCCTCTATTTTATACAGCAACAGGAGAGAAATAACAAGACAGGTATCAGATGTGTTACAATTTTCTTCAATACAAATTACAGAGCAACTAAGTGTGAGGGTTCATTTCTTGCTAATGTTAGCCCTAAGGGCAGATTTATTCTCTATATGACTTTTGAGAGTGTGCGTACAAATAAATGCTACGTACCAGCTTCTCTTATCCTACCATCATAAAAAATTCTGCAGAGAATCCAAACACCTACGGACCCCTTAAGCTCAAACAGCACAATAATCCTGCTATTTTTGTAGTGGTTCAATTGTACCTGCTGCTCAGCTTCAGAACGACACCTCTGCTGTGAGGAACAAACTCTAACAAACTGACAAAAACATCAAATAGCTTCTAATATCATTTCTACACTGAATGAAAGAGAAAATCAAGAACAGACTGAACCCATGTCTGCGATGAAGCACTGCTGCAGAGGTGAGATGTTAAACATAATCAGTCCAAATACGACCAAACATTCAAAAAGTAATTTGTATTTTACATGAGGTTTTATCAATCTTCCATTATGCCTATACTTTGGGTTTTGCTGTGGTATTTTTTTAATTTTGTTTTTCTCATCTAACTGGGTTGCAGATTAATGTAACTTTTATTACATTTATACTACTTTTTCCTGTTGTTTTATTTGCTTCTGTCATTGTTATTTTTGCGTTGCATTTTGAGATGAGCTTTTAATCAACATAACACTGCAAATAAAAAGTTCTTTTCCATTATGGTTTCCATCAGGTATCACACATACTAATATGTTTGCTTTTATCTTTCTGTCCATGTTCTCAACACTGCAGTGATTAGTCTGCTCAGCAGTAAGTTCTTCTGTATCTTATGGTTTAGATTGTATTTGTTACAACTTAAACAGAGGACTCTTAAGCTTTCTGAGCAAAAGAAATAAGTCAGTGAAACTACCTTCAGTAAATATTTTACTGAAGGTAGTTTCACCTTGAAACAGAGCTCCAAGTCGTTTTCTATGAAGTGATTCCTAGTGTACAAAAGTCCTAGCTAAATGTGATTTAAATATTGTGAGTGACATCAACCAAAAGGCCATAATTTACACTGTACCACATCATCAAGTGCAGATATCACACTGCTTTGAATAAACAAAGGTGTGTATTTAAAAACAGCATGATTCAGTAAGTCTCAAGAATTTACAATTCACAATACTACATAAAAACCATAATTTGAAATGACACCTTCTCCCGCTGGTACTATCCATTTAGAAATAGACATGGACAGAAAGAATGTTTAATTACATAGCTGTCTAACAGACAATAATGTAGACCAGCAGGCAGAGTGAACCTGTTGATTCACAGCGTTCATGACACAATGTTTTTTGTCAAATTTGTTCGTTCGATCTCATCAGTTTGGCTGTGTTTGCTGGATCTGGAACATCTGGCATCAGTGATCGTGCCATGTTTAGCACTGTTCATTTATGTGTAGAACTAAATGCAGTTAATTACTTTTTCTAAGGACAATAAAACAGTATCTGCATTTCCACAATGTGACTGCTCAATGACCATCCAAAGCTAGATTCACCCAGTTTACACTGATGTGCAGTATAGTCTTATGACATGTGACCACTCCCCTTTAGCCCAGTGAAGATAAATGATTTCAATGATTTGTTTGTGTATTCAATATACTATTAAGTAATAACTAGGAACTGGTAAGATTTTATTGATACCAGTACCATTATTGATTCTGCTTATCGGTCAGATTCTTTATAAGTTCCTTTAACAAATCCTGATCAATTTTATGTTTGGGAAAAAAGTAGGCCCACAGAGGTTTTTAGCATCAATGTAACAGTTTTATAATCTCTCTGAGAGCTGACTGTAGCAACAGCCCAGTCAGTCGTTATCCAAAATGGACGAGGTGAGAGAATATTTGTACAGTATTCCTTTACATATAGGTTCTGAGTCAAAGAAATAATCTGCTAAGCCTGCCTGTGTGGTCCTAATGTTTAATGTTATTATAGCATGCGATATTTACCCTCGGTAACAGACATGCGGCTTGGTTGGGATGCAGTGGCACTCATGCATAGAGTTACATGTCATGGACTAGGCCATGTTGTGTAGAAAGATGATTCAGCCTATTGCTGGTGTTTCCACCCTTACTTGAAAATATAATTTTACACGTCCCACAGGTGGAGATTTTACTTGTGGTGGTGGGTGGTGCAGTGTGTGACCGATGTACATACAGAGTGTCATGCAGTGTAGAAGAATAGAGTGTAACACATTTTCTGTCGCTACAGTTTATAGACATGGACATAGACATAGACATAGACATGCAGATGCTACAATGAACAGGTGTTCCCTAAACACCTTACATGGATGGCATCACGAGCTAGGTGGCTGTGCACAGAGAAGCCTGTAGCACGCACATCTCTGACAGGAGTGTGGCCTATAACACATTTTAATGTAAGATTTACCCAAGTTGAAAATGAGTTATGTTATTTATTTGCTGCAAGTTTCCAGCAGTGCAGACACATGAGTTTGGCATTACTGTTTTGTAAAGTGCAACAGTCTGAAAATATGCATCAATAAAGAATGAATAACTGAGCCTCTCAATTCCCATCTCTACTGATCACAGGGGTCAGCAGACATTTGTCATTTAAAGGTTAAATCTATAGTTCAGGGGAGGTTGAGGAATGCTACCTAAATGCACAAAAAGCTGAGAGTGGAGCTGTAGATGAGGAATAGCAATTACAAAAATAAACAGAAAGTTCTCGCATACATTACATCAACCTCACTATCTGTAACAACTTTACACCAGTGGGTAAAAATGTGTTAATGCTTGCCAACACCTCACAGAGAGCAACGCCGCACTGCCGCAACAGTTACATAAGAGTGTCGACAAACCAGTAAAACACACATAAACTTGAAATTGTTTTTGCAAGGTATATTAAGACATTTATCAAGCAACTGGGAACCTCTAAACCACAGTGTCGAGTAATTACAAACAAATTGCTTCACATATTCCCACAAGAAACACACTATGGCGTATGCATTTTAATAGAGGGGTCAGAGCAGAACAGCTTGCAGCAGCAATCCTGGAGGAGGAAGACTTTCAGAGTCTGCTGTAATATATTCTATTATACCCCAAGCCACAATTTGATCCTATTACATAATTAGACAGAGAGACTACTGAGTTAGAGAGGCTGTAAAATGGATTGTGTTGGATGCTTCACAAATGAGATTAAGGTCATATGCCACAGACCACAGCTCTGACTCCGTTGATTTAATTCAGCCTTTGAATAAAAATAATAATGTCTTATGTGCTTGTTTTGTCTGCTCAGATAAACAGAGGCTAAATAGAACTTATGCAAAATAACCTGAGAAAGTGCTGCTTACTATTCATATTACTGTGCATGCAAATGAGTAAGCCACATCCGCCCATGAGGTGCATTATTATGCATTATTAACATATGCAGGCAACAGAGGATACGCAAGAGAATTCACAGAAGTTAACACTGGCATACAGAGACAAAGAGACACACACACACACAAACAGACACACACACAGAGTGACTTTCCTCCCTGGTACCTGCAGCTGTGATGCGTGTGGGCTCTAACGCTCTGATGTTGACACAGTGCTTTCCTGCCACATTACACATGACGACACTCTGTTGACTCTCTCCACAGAGCGAACACTCTGGGTAAAAGGAAGACATGAAGGGAGCACTCTGGTGGCAAGAATCTGTCCACCGACTCAACACTCCACTGGCAGCACAGGTTTTTACTGTCACAGCCAAGCCGCTGCTCGGTAACGAGTAAAATACAGTCTCCACCAGTATGGACACCAGTAGATGTGACTGTACAAGCAAAAAGGTTGGAATACCTCACAAACCAGGCTAAGACATCTTGTCTTAATCGACACATCCAAATGGGGCAAACACTGAGGAAAATATCAGCTCACTGCTCTGGCTTTTGTGTCATTTGAATTGATTCCTGGAGGGAGTCTTCATGATCATCCAAATGTCTACAATAAGGCTACAAATGCACATTTCACTTCATTCATTTAGCCGGACATCATGTTCATGTTAGCCTGTGTCTTGACAGCCGTGTCAAATCTCATCCATGCTTGTCACCATTTCTGTGGCTACTTTTCTGTCACTATTCAGAAAGGTGATGGCAGCATTCTTAATCCCATCTACAAAGCTGTGATTCGTTGGCTGTTTTTCCAACAGGTGGAAACAGCCATTAGCCATTCAACAGCCATTCAACAGCCATTCAACACACCTTTTTGAATGAAGCAATTCAAAGAGTAGGAGCCAGGCAAGCATCTAATTTTCACAAACAATTAAATGATCTCTTCTTCTATATTCATTATTTAACTGTGTCTTTAAATAACCAAAGACCAAAGACAAAGAAAATGTCACAGCCCAAGGTGACATCTTAAGATTGCTTGTGTTTTCTGAACAATGGTCCAAAACCCACAGATATTCAATTAACAACTAGCTAAAAACAGTGTTTGACATTTTTTGCCTGATAAAAGGACCTAAAGAGTGATGTTAATTAATTCTCTGCCAATTAATGAATCAAAAACCGTCCACCATAGAAGCAACAAAGCAAACTTGAATTTGGCCCCAACACTGACAGGAAGAATCTTTCTGCAATTATCTATCAAAGTCTTTTTTCCCTGCTGGCACTCCATCTGCACTGCATACACATATAAATGGAAAGACTAGCTTTGCTCACAGGATGATAAGGGTCAAAAGATCATAAATTAATAGCCTCAGAGAAAGATGGTCTCTGCATGTTTCTACCTGCAGGTTGATGCCACATAATATCATGAGCAGCACTGTCAGGGAGGTATGTTTGAAACTTTGATATATGAGCTCCACATTCATATGAATATAAAATAATTTCACCTCCTGCTGAACTGAACCCCGCTGACCTCACATACTGTGTAGGAAACATACAGGCACACATGGCCTTGGTTTTAAATAGCCCTTATGTGTTAATATGTTCATCATCGTGAAAGAGACATCTTTCAGGCTGTAGGAAAAAGTGCCTTACTGATCCATAAACAGGAATCTTAATACAAACATACAGACATACATACAAACACACCTGAGTGAGCTCCTGCTGCTCCAGATCCCATTTCTTGATGCCATTGTCCCTTGACCCGCTGAACAGCACGTCTCCCTGTACAGCCAAACACTCAATGCCATCATAATGCGGAGGCTCAAAGTTATGAGCTGGGCCTACATTACCCAGAGTACCCTCTGCCACGTCAAACACCTGACGAGAGAACAGGAAAATGTGAAAGATGTGAAAAAACCTGTCTGCCCCTCTGACCTCTGTGGTGGCTGATACTTGTTGATATGAGTGTGTGTGGTACCTTGACGTAATGGTCTTTGGAGCCAGTTATTACTTGGTCTTTGCCCAGCAGAGACTGTCCGAGCGTCAGACACATGACGGAGCCGATGTGGCCTGTCAGCTTCCCCATCGCCTGCATCCTACACACACATAAACGCATGCACATGCCAATTTAGGAGAATTAAAGGACTGCAAAATTTATTGCTTACAAGATTGCCAAGGTGCCTGTTTCACTGGATGAAATCACTTTCGTTTTTGCAAAACTGAAGCAAAACTGCTGAGACACAGCGATGCCATAGGCAGAGATGATACTCAAGAAATGTTTAATACATTCATTTTTCATTTCTTGGGGGGGTTCTTATGCATCATTAAATGGGTCTCAGCCTGTCGGCGTAAACTGTCTGGTCCAATCTGTTAATCATTTCCCTCCAGAAGCATAAAAACTGAGAAGACGGCATTCCCACAGGATGTCAGAAATGGGCTCCTTGTAGAAAACTTGCTCATGTACACTCTTCATATCACCAGTATTGGGTTCCTGCACTATCTTTTGACAGCATTTTTAATCGCTTGTGTCAGATGTTAATCAGCTTTCTGGCTGATTAACATCTGACAAGTGAATGTATACATCCAGATCCACGTCTAATAGAATTTCGAGTTGGCTGTAAAGAAACTAACTGCATGAATGAACCACTGAATATGAGGATCACTCAACATATCAAATCACGAATCAGTGGAAGATTTAATGAACGCATGAATGATTAACTGAATACTTAAATTGGTTATTGGATGAGTAATCCAATTAATAAATAAATCTATGAATAAAGTAATGAATGCAGTGTGTACCTGTTGAGGTCCCACATGCGGACAGTATTTCCAGCAGCAGCGTAAAGCACAGATCCTGACGGGTTGAGGGCTATCTGGTTGATCTGGCACTCGCCCTGTGCAAAAGTTATTGTGCGGGTGGTGGTGCCAGCACATGCGTCACCTGAGACCACCTGTCCCGATGAACTGCGGGGGTAAAAACAGGCCAAACAGTGTCAGAGAGAGAGGGGCACACAGGAGGTGAATAAAAGGAGAGGGAGAAGCAAAAAGTAGAAATAGAGACAAGTGAAATAAGCAGCATTTTCCAGTTGCCATTTCCTCTAGATGTATTTCACATCAAATTTTCCCCAGTTTAATTTGTCACTTTTCTGCAACTTGAAACACATCACTGAGCAGAAAAAGCATATGCCTAAATCACTTCCATCAAATATCTGCTAAGCTGCGTTTTTTTTGTTTTTTTTTTTATTTTAACAGCTTCAAACCGTTCCATCTGGCTGATTGCAGTGAGGAAACTTACGTGAGCGTGCGGATACACTTGGCAGAGTCGCGAATGTCCCACACTTTGATGTAGGAGGTGGAGACAGAGAAGACCAGACAAGAGGAAGGACAGTATTTGACTGACACCACATTGTTGGGGTGGCCTTTGAGGGTGGCGATTTCCTGACCTGTCACCAGGTTCCACATCTTACAGGTGCGATCTGGAGGAAGGGATGTTGAGGGAAGGGAAATTGATCAGTTTCAACTATTTGACCCCATGACATTTTAATACGTTCAGCTCAAAGAGCTGCTGTGCAAACTCTCATAGCTGTTGGATGCTACATGCCACATTGTGAGCAATCACATTTTTACTTCTCTCATAAAAAACTGGACACAACTTAATTAACATTTTGGGACCACTCTTATTTCCAGGAGTGAGATGATAATATCAATACCACTCTCATGTGTATGTGTGCTAAGTGTAGGGCTAGAGTCAGGAGACCATTAGCTTAGCATAAAGACTGGACGCAGCTAGCAGCTAAAAATATGCCCAACAACAGCTCTAAAGTTTACTAGTTAGCATGTCAGATCTCATATTTTAATTCATAAACAAACAAAAATGTTAAGACAACACTTTTAATAACACAATTTGCTTTAGGATGTCAACAGATTATTTATTTCAAAGTGAATAAGAACAATTTTAAAAAGCTTGAAAAAGCACTGTACGTAATGCCTAACATTATTTATTTATTTTTACGCTTCTGTGCCTTTTTTCTATTGTATTTTTCTTTTTTCTTTTTCTATTTCACTCTTGTTTCTTGCTGCTGTAACATGTAAATTTCCCACAAGTGGGACAAATAATTACCTTATCTTAACCGGTATAATACACTGGTAGTACAGCTGCATCCTGCCATTTCAGGCTAATGTGAAATACCTTTTAAAGAAGGAGCTAATAACACACTGAGTGTTATGTGTACCTTTAGATCCAGTGAATAGCAGCTCATCTGTGGCATCCACACACAGGACCGGCTTTGAATGGCCCTCGGCTACAGAGACACACTGCAGGGGCGCTGTCCGACCCCCCTTCACACCCCCGATTGGATTGATGACACCCCTAAAGATCACACACACACACACACGCAGAGTCATACTCTCCTCAGGAAAAATCAGTGAGTGTGATTTCTTCTTATGTGCTGTAAACCACAAACCACAAACATACACACAGAAACACAAATAAATTCTTTTCATTATACAGAGACAATACAAACCCATACAAACCTCACTGGAGACATACAGATGATGTACACACACACACATAACTTCCTGTTGGTTTAAATCCACCTGCTTCATCTCTCTGGCCTGTCTCTACTCCCCCCCTCCCTCCTCTCTTTTTGTTATGGAACAGCCCAATTAAGGCACTACAACAGAAAGAGCTGCTTCCTTATTCAACCTGTCTATCTGTCCTCTCTCTCTCACACACACACACACACAGCATCTACTATATTATGTGCACTCAATCTCTCTTGCTGAACCTCTGCTTCTACCCCCCACCCCCCCAAATCTATGCCCCACTGACAGGCCAGAGTCCCACAGTGCCTGGAGAGAAGTCAGCAGAGTGAGACAGAGCAGGGAGAGGGTGAGAAGAAGAGGGAGAAATGTGGGAAAATTGGTCCCTGGTGGGCTTCCTAATAACACAAGCAGTGGTTAGTGTGTATGTGTGCGAGAGAAAGCGAGGTAGAGTGCGAAACAGTGAGGGAGAGCCAGAGGATGTGAAGAGGGAAAAGAGAATCTGTGATTACACACAAAACTTGGGACAGATTTGTTTCTGCACAGATTGAGCAAAATACAGAAGGTTGTGCTTGAAACTTGTCAAAGATGGCTCCACTTCTGCACATACACTGATGTCCCAGCGTAAAAACAAACACACACACACACACAAATACACACCTCAAATCAAAAAGCAAACACCAAACCATACTCTGTGTGTATCTTTTATATAGTGCATATAGTGCCAAACAAAATCAAAAACTATCAGTCATCAGCCAGTTTAAAAAAAAAAAAAGATTGCATGCATGTCTGCCAAGTCTCACAAAATACAAAAGATAACCAACTTGTACAGAATAAGCTAAAAACAATTGTTAACAACAGCCACAGCCTCAGAGACTGACTCCAAAGCAGCCTGCAACTCAAAATAAACCACAGCACAGCGTCCTGAGACGTCATCATCGCCACATGCAGCATCCATTCTCCACCTGTCAGGTGGGAGTTGACTCTCAGTTCAGCACCTCCAGAGCCAAACGTTTGGGGTGGGGGGGTTGTGGTACACGTGGAGGGATGTAACAAGTCGGCAACATAGTCAGATCGTCAGCCTCTGCTGAGCTGCGAAACCTGACTGTGGTGGTAGGTGTATGGAGTGAACACATACAATCTGTCCTGCCCTCTTTTTGGTCCAATTCCATTTTGAAAAGACCGACAATTGAAAACACGGAATCGCTTTGATTTAAAAAAAAAAAAAAATCAGAAAACTGTACATATGACAGTTCTATTAAAAAGTTTTTTTTAATAAATGGAGAAGAGAGGGGAAGGAAGATTTGAGAAAAATAGAAGAAGACTGTGCAGGTGTTGATTTATTTGAATGGACCTTATCACTCTTGAAGCTGTTAGTCCAATAATGTTTTCAGTGGTTCAGTTTTCACTGGTTATAATGAAAATTCAGTTAATTGTTGACCTGATGGTTAGATTTAACTTTAAAATGAATGAAAACAGAATTTCTATTACCTTCACATATTAGCAGAACCCCTCTACCTAGAACTATTATGGCTGTTGTTTGAGAACAGTACAGACTACTTTCTTTACCTGCCAGAAGACCGTTACTTTACTGTACCTTTACTTTATTTTCCTCTGTAAGGCCTTCTGCTGCAAATATTGCTTAATGCAGCACTCTAAGTCTTAAAGCAGTGCGCCGCACCAAATGGTATCTATCAGTGTCCATGGAAGACATCATAGTGTGCTGTGTTTTGCACTATGTAAGAGCCGCTAATGGATGTTGCAGGGCCAAGCACCAAGAGACCGGCAGATTAATGAAAAACATGGAGGGAGATCAGTGTGTGCTCTCTGCAGTACACAGAAAAACAGACAGAAGGGCCTCGGTGAGAGGTGCATCTATTTGTGCATGTGAGTGTGAAAAAGACACAGAAACAGAAAAGACAGATCAGAATGAAGAGGAGAATATTCTGTTTTTAATCATTATTTATGAAATTATGTTCTATTTGTCTTAAAGGTATAGTTTGGATACTCTTTATCAGTTAAAGTTAGATGAAAAGATGGATGACACTTTCTGCCTGTGTTCTAAATATGATGTTAAAGCCAGCAGAAACTACAGCCAGCTGTTTCCTCCTAATTTCCAGTCTTTATGCTAAGCTAAGATAACCGCAGAAATGATAGTTATTACATATCAAGGAGGTGACTGACTATGCTTTCCTTCCAGATGATTAAACACAACATTAGGTGGTTACTATAGTAATGTCATGTTTTGTTAAAATAGCACTGGCACCATTTTAATGTTTGTTTTTCCACAACCGCTAAAAAAGTGATGAGGTTCATTCAGGTCCTCTGTGCGAGCAACACCACAGAGACACACAACATCACACCAGTGGAAAAAGGCTGGCAGGGTAAAGAAGAAAGCCGCGTGTGGTTAAAACATGCACCACAACGACCCCCACCCACAGAGGGAGATAAAGGAGGAGGAGGACGTGGAGGGGCCAGGCATGGCACTGAGCACCAGTGAGAGATGAGAGATGACACCAGGTGAGTTAACAGGCAAAATGAGGAAAACAGAGAGCGACAGACACGGTTCCTCTACCTGAGCACCTCGGAGAGCGAGGAGTCGCTGTCATCCGACCTGGAGGCAGAAGAGGAGCAAGGAGAGGGAGGGGCGGGGCAGGAAGAGGAAAGGGTTAAACACGATAAGGGGAGACAGAAGGGTTACTGGCAAAGGGTTAAAAGGAAGGAGTGACTAGAGGAGGGGTTTTAGATACAAAGCAGTGAGCAAACTGGCAGGAAAGCTCAGTCAACAATAGAGCTTGTCCAGTGATTATCAGGCAGTTTGCCATAAAATGTGCTTCTTCCCAAAGGTAATCACTGAACAGGCTGTATTCTTTGACCAGTGTCTGCAAGTGTTTTCCTTGGTAAAGCATGTTTACTGTAGGTACACCCACACTAAGCAAAGGCTGGTTTAGTAAAATTGGACCACTGCTGTTAGGGCTAATATTAAAAGTTTCAAGTTTATGCAGAAATTGACAATTTGAGAAATACACTAACTTGCTTTTTTGCCAAGAGTAAGATGAGATGATTGAAACTACTTTCATGTCTGTCTGTTCCACATTTAAAAAGGAAGCCAGCTGTGAGCTTAGCTTAGCATAAAGACTGAAAACAGAGGGAAACAGCAAGGCTAGCTGTTTCCTGCTGTTTTCAGTCTTTATGCTAAGCTAAGCTAACTGGCAGTAGCTTCATATTCAGTGTACAGACATGACAGTGGTTCTCATCCAGCAAACTCTTGGCAAGAAAGCCAATCAGAGTACTTCCCAAAATCTCAAACATTTCATTTGAAAAAAACAGAAAAAAAAAGGGAAGTAGTCAAGGAGGAAGCACTGAAACCAGAACAGTCATACACAGAGGTCAAAGAACTGCATATTGCAATTTCTACACTACACTGCTATCCTCTATGCATGACTCCTGTGAAGTCAGTGTCCCCTCCTACATCTACTCTTTCCAGCCATAATCAGCAAATTAGTACAGAAAAGGGAATAAGGAACAGCAAACAGGGTTAACAAGGGAAAATCCGGTTGATTGGAAGATAAGGGTGTCAGTCACACTCACAGGCGAGCTCGCTCGAAGCTGTCAAGAAGAAAATCCAGACCACACCCATTCCTCCACAATAGCTCAAAGGGAAAGGCCAGTGTGTGTAACGGTCCAATAAAAGTGTTATTATATTGTAAATATTTTATAGCCTCGGGGTTGTCACCATGAGAGCCTGTGCTTTACACCCTGAGCATGAAATAATAAAACAAAATGGCTCTGGATATGTCTGGAGGGAACAACGGTGTTAAAAGGTGATAGAAATTCCTCCATTTCTTGGTATTTACTGCCAGCCGTGGTAGCTATTAGCATAGTGATATCCCACTCTCAAGACAAAATCCTTTTAAAATTCATTGGTTTTGGAGGATGCAAATGTAATGGGAAGATTAAAAACAGGATCTGGGATTCAAAGACTTTTCATCCAACAGAAGACGAGGAATCTTTGTTTAAAATTTATATTCCTCATTTTCATGTGTCTTTCAAATCCGTGTCAAATGCTTGATCCCAGTCTCATAGGCAACCAATCTGCTCAAATATAAATCAGTCAAAAAATAAAGAAAGAAAGAAACGCAATGCATCCACACAGTCACATATCATAAAAATGTCTTATTGCATTTTAAAAGATTTGGTGAACTTGCAAAGATCTACTTGAGAGTATCATTATCTTCTTTCTTTGCATAGCAGACAGCTTCTCATTTGACACCCAATTACACAGAATTCATACAGACAATTCATACTGACTTTTTAATTATTTTTGAATAAATTGAATGAATTTATGCTTGTGATTAGAAATTAAGTGGCAGAGTTACGTCAGTCTTGGTAATGTAAAGACAATGAAACCAAATAAAATGAAAATGATGGTTTAAAAAATGAATCTTGGGTAAAAACCACCGTATCCAGTGATCACCTCAGTAAACAAAACATTAATGCCACACACGCCTCACTTAAACAAAAGTGCAAATGTGAAAATGATTTAATACCTTCCATCTAAATGCAACAATACAAAAAAAAAAAACAGTATTTCATCTTCCTACATTCCTATAAAAGCTTCTCCTATGGGAACCTCATAAAAGACCCTAAACGTAAATATCCTCCCACACTGTCACCCTGAGTCAATTCAAAATTGCTACCGATGACAACAGCTGCATTGGAAAGATGACAAGAGCCAGCTCATTTACCTACCCCTGTTCCAGATAATGAGGACCCACGGGCTCCAACGCACACAACACATACAAATGTTCACACGTATAGCGCTCACACAACATCCTAACTCATTCCACATAGCGTCTTCGCTAACAATTAGAGGTCAATAAAGCTGAGAAATGTTCCAGATTAATAAAGATTACAAAAACAAACAACTTTACAGCAGAGCCAAACGCTGACTGAAATTAACTGCTGACATTTGTTGGAGCGGAAAGCTGGAATTGATTGTGAGCAGGAAAGGAAAAGGCCGGCTGCTCATTCCAGACTCAGCACCTTCATGGCTGACATTAAAATGCATCTTGTATCCACATTGTGTCTCCATCTGATGTAGCTGGACTATACATTTACACTTCAAGAGGTGCTAATAACAGTCTTTTACTTTTATGTGTGTGAAGAGGATGAAAGAACAACATCAGAAACAGGTCAATTTGACACAACATCACAACTAACTACAGCCTCAAAAATTACCATAGATTTGAATGTAATTCTCTCAGATATACTGTCAACAAAACCTGAAAATTGTGAGATTTATTACAGGTCTGTTTTTTTATGGGATCACATTAGATTGTATTTGCCGTACTCTTGCCAAAATGCAGATTGTGTACATCAGTGTGCTGATGGTATTTTTCTAAAAAGGTTGTTAATATCTGAGCTGCCTCCCTCCTGATTTGCACTTGTAACTCCTATGTATGGATTGGAAACACAGTGCAATTACACTGTGTTGATAGTGTTGCTAAATGCAACTCTGAGTGGGCTGTGGTTGTGGTTTGGATGATCAGATCTTCGATGTCTCTTGAGAGTATTTAACACCTGGATTCTGTGAATGTTTGCACCATCTGTCCCCCCTGAATGTCCATTACTGCCAGATGAAAAGTATTTTCTTTCTATCTGAAGATAAACAGAGCACACAGCACATTTATAAGGCTCATCTACACCACAGACAAAAGCACTTTCCTCTCAAAAGGCCTGACCCTCAGCCTATCTACAGGGCCAGTAAAGATCTTAAACCATGCAAGAGAACAAAAAGAAATGAAAGGAATGGTTCAAAGTGTGACTGGATTGATCAGACGAGTATGTGTGAACAAAAGGATAAAAGCAGTGTGAGTGTGTGAATGTGCTAATTTGTACAGGGGTGTACTCACTTGTCCAGAGCAGAACCTTGGGTTTGGTTGCTGGTGAGCCTTGAGAAGACATTGCGGTCATTCCTAGTCCTCAGAGGAGGGGAGGAAGGGGGAGTATAGCCGTCAATGGGCCTGAGAAGGGGTGGGATGGTGATGGAGGTTAGGGATGAGGAGGGACATGAGGAGTTGAGAAGGACACAGTTAGAAAACACTGGAAGCACATCACATTACACAGTCAAACAGTACAGCAATTTGCTCACAAAATAGCTTGAATTTAAGCATTGCATGTACCTGTACGCACGGTCGTAAGATTTCCTCCTTGTTATAGGGGAGGTGTCATAACCCCGAGACTGCCTGGGACTGACACACGCACACAAACACACACAAGCAAACTAAGCAGACTTTCAAGGGAGGGCACAGATGATAAACACAGAGGGATGATACACATCTATGTAACTGTTGGGAATCTATAAGCAATAAGGCTTTTCTGCAATTTCTTGGCATTTCTAGTAGGCTAAAGCAGCTCACAGACTCATTTCTTTAAATATCAAATCACACACAATCCCTGGACTGATGCAAATTTCACTGACTTCTCCCTGAAGCAGTTTTATAACCTAAAAAATGTCAGACCTCTGGCAGGTTTCCAGTACTTGAAAATGTGCAGTAGGAAGTATTTTAAAGTATTTTAAAGACCCTTTTCTCCAGTATCAGGGAATATAATGCAAAAAGATGCTATTCTCTCTTGTTGATATATTTGTGACATTCCACAGGGTGTTTACTTATGTTTATGCAATTATCCTCATGTTTCTACAACACTTGTTTATTTCAGTAGCACATTTTATATTAAGTTGCAAATTTTCCTGCACTCCAGCAAAGCAAATATTTGCCAAACAGGGGGTTTGAGATGAGGTTCTCAAACTGAAGAAGAAGAAGACTCTAAAAAGCCTCCCGCTGTCCCACACAGTAGTGCAGAGATTCCAAATCAGTGGTACTTGTACCTCAGGGGGTACTTTTGAAGTTGCCAGGGTTAAGATTTGTACAGTAGCTCAATCTGACAAAATAAAATTACAATTTGTTTAAAAAAATATGGACACATATTGATGTCTTAGCTAAGAAGTTAGCTTAAAGTGATGAATCAACTGTTTTGTTGGTTGCATAAATGTAATGGATAACAATTTGCAATAATAATAGCTAGCTAACAGTAATGGGTACATTTTGGATATTTAGCTAAATGGTTGATATTTAGCTAAACATAAAGGATAATGATTGATAGCTGGCTAGTAGTAAACAATAAATTGCTGATATGTAAAAGTAAACAATAAGTGTTTGATTGTCAGCTAAAGTACACAATAAACGGTCGATAGTTAGCCAAGGTAAACAACACGTGTTTGATAGTTAAAAGTAAACAATAAATGCTTGATAGTTCCCTAAATGTAAGCAATAAATGGTTGATTTATACCATAGAATAATAGATAGTAAGTTAAAAGTAATGCAGTAATGGTTCATTGGGGGCTTGAGCTCATCTGATAAGGCTGTGGAGATATTAGACAAAAAAGGTAGAGAAGCTCTGCAGAGTGCTCCACCCTCCGCACCACTGCAGTAAACATTACTTGTGAGGTGATGTCATAATTCAACATTGCTAAAACAGAAGATCCAAGCCTCCAAGTATTTGCCCCTTCCTGGTAACACTTAAGGATGTGTATGGTCAACTTCATCTCAGTAATCACGATTTGTTTACCACTATAGTTCAAATCCTCATGACTTACAAGGTGTGTCCCCTGACAGGCAGGCTGATGGTACGGGATGCCCGGTCCCTGTGGTACGGGTCTCGTAGGGCCAGGCTGAGCCCCAGACTCCCTGTCACCAGACTCAGGCCATCCTCCTGAATGTCGGTCAGGGAGGCCAGAGACTTGGTGATGTGCTGCTGCTTGCTTCCAGATGAGGGATCCAGGATGGGACCCAAATACTCTGCTGACACCGCCTTCATCTGAGCCGACAGGCGAGGCTCCATCTGTGAAAAATGTGCAGAACTTGCATTACAGAGAACCATAGAAGGGAGAATGAAATAAGAAAGGACAGTGGGATAGGAAAACTGGGACATAAAATAAAGATCGAATTTAATTAAAGCACAGAGGGCAAAGAGAAAATTAAGATACAGCCTGAAAACATAATTCGGCTGGGAAAAGGGCAAAGAGAAGATGAAAACAGTAAAACAAACGAGCTAGAAGAGAGACATCAGCCATTATGGGGTCAAACAAGGGATGGACTGAGAAAAAGTAACTATAAAACATATTAAAAAATAGAGAACACAGCATTAACAAGCATATAAGGGGGGTCAGTGTCATCAGGGCTTCTTCCACCTTTTTTAAGTGTTTGCTTATACTGCCACCCTGTGGTTGTGAACAGGCATAGCAGCTACTCTGACAGAGAAACTGAGGGTGTTTTGTGTGTTAGCAAAAATTAGGGCAAGCATCAAAACAAACACTACTGCAAAAACATTAACATCAGTGATAAAGGTCTGACAGGTTTACAATAAAGTGCAGTAAATACAGTAAAATTCAGCACGTAATCCACCTGATGTTCTGAGCACTGATACTAAAAGAATTAGAGCCATTTTGTGAGGAACTACAGAAATCATGTTACAATCTGGACTAGATAAACTGGACACAAGAAACACAAAGTCTGCAATATCTGTACCAGCTAAATAACAACTATGCACTTCAATAACATGAACCAGCTGTACCTTTATCTTGAAATCATCTTGGCTGTTGGATTCTTTCATTTGAGATACACTGTAGACAGAGAGAGAAGGAGAGTCAGGGAAATAGAGTGACATGACAGAAGTACTGCATATTTTTCAGATTAAATTTCAAGTGGATGAACACAAAGTAAGTAAAAAACAACACAGTGAATGAGGTGGATGGTGTTTATCAAGGGTGCTGTGTGGGCGAGCAGACTGCAGTCTCACCTGCTGTCAGAGGCTTGGCTGAACTCAGAGGGCTCCTCATCTGTGCTGGCATAACCATTTTCTGGAAGCAAACAAAACAATTAACTTTTAAGCCTGGCATTACACCAGACACTGCTGCTTGGCATGTCCATATGTGCCACAACCTACTCTACCACCACCACCACTTTCCATTTTGATTCTTTCACTACAATTTTCAGTTTTAATAAATTCTAAGGCTAATTAAAGCTCATCGTTTTCAGTTTTCTGACCAGATTATATGTGGACATGCATTAAAACATTGCTGGGGGGTTGAAAAAGGACATATTATGTGAAGACTTACACACAGGCACACAACAAAAACACTCCTCACCCTGCTGTACATTGTGGATGAGAGCCTGGAGTTCAGGGATGTACTCTGCCTTTTCTCGCAAGGCATCGAGGATCATGTGATTGTGGGACGAGCCAATCACATCTGTCTGTCTCAGCTGGCCCTCCAGCAGTCTGATCTGAGCCTCCTTCTGAGCCACCTGTAAACTCTGCACACAAACACACACACACACACACAAAGGCCAAATAAAGTCACAAATGGCGATGACATGCAACAGGAAATGACACAACGAGGTAAATATAGTCGTTTCAGTTTTCAGAAGGGCATTAATTTTGCCAGAGAAAATAAACCCCTGACAACACAGTGCAGTACAAACAGACACCACTAGATGGCACTGCAATTCACTCACTTTTAACCGTGACTTTAGACCATTGCAACGCCTATAAATATAAATAATGATTTCATCTTTGCCAGTGGCACAATATGATAACAGTAAAACATCATTTTTCAGCGTGCTGATTTTAAAGCACATAAACTACTTGAAATAATGACACTAAACTTAATGGTTGCAATAACTCAGTATATGCACTTTCTCTGGTATTTCACCTTGTCTATGGAGGCCTTCAGGAAGTGATCCAGCAGGTGGCGTGCTTCAGCCAGGGAACAGGAGCTGATCACTACCGAGGTGTCCACTGAGTCCAGCTCGTCCTGCAGGAAAACGTAAAACCAGGCATCACTTGAGGCCTTCTAGTACTGCTCGAAGCTTTACAGCAACGCATACAAAGGTGTGTGTGTCTTTGTACCTTGGTTTCCTCTATCTGCACAATGGTGGCCTGGCAGTCAGACAGGCTGTCATTGATGTAATCTATATTGGCATTCAGCACCTCAATCTCCTCATTAATTTCCTGAAGGAGGCGGTCCTCTGCTTCTGGCCCCTCCCCCTCCGCCATCAGTACCTCCCTTTTGTGTGAGAGCGCTTCCTGCTGGACGGTCAGCTCCTCTCGCTTCTGACTCAACAAAAAACACGATGCACACACAATCATGTTATACCATGTCTATGAAGCAAGGAGGAAGGACGATCCTTACTCACTTTGGCTTCAGTTGTCAACCACTGAGATGACGTAAGCCAAAAAAAGCTGCTGATATAACTCAAGAAACTACTACAGTGTATACAACGGTCATTTTGATCCCTTACTTTAACTATTAGGCTTTAGCTGATTGCATCACAAAACACTGTCAGAATTCAACAGATAAACTTAGGGGATTTCATGTCCATCTAGACATGTCCATCTATGTCAGTGCCATTCCTACTTTGATAAGGCGATCCATATCAGCTTCCACGTTAGAGATGGTCATCCTCTGCATGACAATGTCCATGACACGACGCTCGAGGGTTTGCCACTTCTGGCGTGCTGACTTGGAGAAGGTGCTGGCTCTACCTGCCGCTCCAATGCTGCCCAGGCCTGCTGGCTTACGCTGCAACTTCTTCCTGCTTCTGGGAAGAGACAAAGAGATGTGATCAGGGGAGGTGATCAGAGATGGAAACCAGCAGCTATTACTGCCATTGACAAGGATGTGCTTTAAAATGGTTTTGCAATTCACTTGTATGCATTCTACTTTATCATATTGATATTATTTATTCTCTGATTCAATAAAAACTTCACAATGTATTTTTTGCCTGTGATATTGAATGAAACTTTATTCATTAAGTTTAAGGTCAACAAGAGAAGTCCATAGCTCCTATTCTGGCTGACTGGTTAACTGACCAGTGAATACAGTGTGTGATACAGTGTCATTCAATACAGTGTTAATACATGCATCCCAACCCATCTTACCCAATGACCCTGGTTCCATCCATGCTCCCTCGCTCTCTCCCAGGTATCCAAACGTATTGTTCTTGTTGTTCCACTGTCTCACCAGACCGCTCACAGTCCTCGCGGTCTCAGGTTCAGAGCTGCTCGCCGTAGTGCTGGCCGTTAACTCGGCTCCAGAGTCCGTGACCGGAGGAGTCTGGTTCCAGCGGGCAACGCGTCCTGCCACACGGTCGGACATGGGTTTGGCCAGGCGCCGCAGGGCCGTCACCTCCTGGGTCTTCCTGCGCAGCACCAGCTCCTGCTGCCGCTTCTGAGACTCAAGTGCCCGAATCTGGTACTGAAGGACAGAAGGGGGAGAGGGAGGAGAGAGTTCTTTAATCTGTTTATTACTGAGTCTACTCAATCGACATTTGCACAACGATCTTACAAGGTGTTGATCATTAAAGGATTTTAAGACTTAAGATGAAACCTTAAATAAAAGGATTACGAGTGAGGCTCACAGCATGACAGTATAATGTTTTCATGCTCATAAATAAGCTCTCTACACCAGGGGAAACAAATAAAGATGGATATTGATACAAGTATGTGCTGATCTTCCAAAACATAAAAGTGATACCAACAATCTGTGTGCAGTATGTACATAATATATAAATCAGGTTTTAATGTGCCAGGCTGACACACAGATGGTGACCTCACTGCGGATTTATCCACATGTCAGCATTATACGCAGCAGCATAAATCATTCTTTAAATATAGTAGTAAAATTTGAATTTGGACCATGGTCTCAGGGCAAACATATTCCCGCCCAACATCCAGCCTGACCTCCTGTCGTCGCTGCTCCTTCTTGAGCTGGGCGATCTCACGGTTCCTCTTCGCTTCCACCATCCTCCTCCTCTGCTGCTCCTCCTTCATTTGCTTCATCAGCGTCACCTGGAAAACAGCATTGAGTTCAAGCCTACCTACACGGCACCAGCGCTCCCGCTCAAAAAGTTACGTTTTATCCACAGTCTCCTTTCTCATCCCTTTACCTTGGCTTTCTTCATCTCGTTGACCTCAGCCTGGAAGTTTCTTCAGCTCCCGTTCGTACCTCCCCTGGTTTTTGAGAAGACGTGCGTGCTCCTTCTGTGCTGCCTGTAGCTTCAGCAGGTCACGGTTCATCTCCTTAAGACGCTTCTCGTACTCCTGCTTGATCCGGTTTGCCTTCTCCTCTGTGTAGTTCTCCATAGACACTGTGGAGCCATGCATAAAAATTAATGATACTTCACCTTAAATGACACCTTTTGCTTTTTCATTCGACCAACTGCTGTGTTTTCAACAACCCCAACTCGTATCTGTAAACTACAAATCCCATGGTGCTCACTGAGGTTCTGCAGCACGCGGTCTCTCTCCAGCTGAGTGTCTCTGATCTTGTTCTGCAGCAGGATGAGCTTCTCCTCGTACTGTAGCTTCAGCATCAGCAGCCTCCGCTGGCTGTTCTCCAGCTCGTCTATCAGCTTCTGTTTGATCTCGATCTCACAGGTCAGGTCAGCCAGGTCCGCCTGGAAGTTAGCTGCAGGTTGGGGGACAAAGGTCAGAAACACCCTCTACATTTTTATGTGTCAAAATGTCAAAAATGGCTTGCCGTCAGGCTGAAACTGACTTGTGTTTCTCTTAAAAGGTTGAAAAGGTGCCCAGACAGAAAAAGATGCAGAAAAGTATGACAAGCTGTCAGAAAACAGGACTTAAAAGGGAAAGATGCCTGATTCTGTTGAAGCAGCAGCTGTCAGAAACACACCTTTCTCATCCGAATCCGAGTCTGAATCCACCAGGCTCTCGTCACTGTCAAACTCGTCGTCCTCCTCCCTGCCCTCTTCCTCGTCCTCCCCCTCATCTTCATCACAACCACTCTCCTCCTGCAGCGGAGACATGATGTCCTACACACAAAACACAAACGCCAACATTAGACTTAAATCTGACCGCTTTGGGCTTTAACCGCTTGTGAATGTCGACAAAGTTGCACCTTACCTCAGTGTAATTGTCGTCTGAATCGATCTCTCCATTCTGTCCGTTTTGGCCATTTTCACCGTTCTGCCTGTGCTCCCCATTCTCGTGAGTGTGCAGCTTCACTCGTTTCTTCAAACCTTTCTCCAGCTCTGGACTGCAGGGGGGAGAGAAGCATGTTGGTCAAGCCAGATTAGAGTTGGTGGTGAAAAAAATGCACAAACCTTACCAGTTGTTACAGTGGGTTAGTATGGTTATGGGTATGTATGGGTATCCAGTTCACCTGCTGTACCATTCCAAATGGCTTTAGTCCATTACCCTGCAGAAACTCTCTCCATTATGCAAGTGAGGTGTCACACACTCCTAACAACCTGCCATTAGGGTTTTGGGAGTGTTGCCAAGTGATGTGCTCACAGTAAAATCAGCCTTCTAAAGTCATTAGCAAAGTCTTCCTCAGCTCATCTCACCCTTTTAGCTCTTTACATTTTATAACCAACTTTAAACTCCCCTTTGCTCCCTCCTTTACAACCTTCCTGCTCATCACCCATCCCATCTCTAAAATTCCCGTCCACCTCCATCACTATCCCATTAAACCTCAATTAGCCTGTTAGGCTGTGTACTCTTCTCTCTCATGACCCACTGGCCGACTGAATTAGACCTTTTTGTGTCCAAGCCAGCATTACTACTCAGCACTGGCTGCAACCCAATTCTGTTCTGAAGCTGGCCGTCCCAAAGCCCTAATCGACTATGTGATGAGCCTCTTAAGCTGGAGGAAAGAAGCAATGAGGAGCAAAGAGTACATGGGCAGGAACAATAATGAGCTCATAGTGGCTTGGAGGGAGCAATGAGGAATTAAAGTTACATAAAGCTGAGATGTTTGGAGACCTGAAGACATGACAGGTTCCTAGACATCTGTGAACACAACTTTTTTTGAGGGACTTGTGTTGTGATTTGTTTGCTATTGTAAATACTTTTTGGAATTAGCATTACCTCATCCTCCGCTGCCTCCTCTCCTTCTTCTTGAGCCTCTCGATGTCCAGCTTGGCTCGGCGCAACACGTCCGTCATCTCGGCCTCCATGGACATGGGGGCGGGGGAGGAGCCGGGTGGGTGGCCCGGGGCAGGGCTGAGAGAGGAGGAAGGGAACGGGGAACGGGAGGAAACCCGGGCCAACTGCCGTCGCAACGACTCGTTCATGGCCTCGCTCTCAAGAAGCTTGGTTCTGACAGAATAGGGAGAAAGAGACAGAGAAAGAAAAAATAACTAAAACAATAAATTCTATTAATTTATTCATGTTTTGATTTTGAGAAGAGGAAAAAAATTATTGAGAAATAAAAAATGCAAACAGACTTATCGCAAACTAACTAAAGGCACTAATTCTGATTATTTTGAATGTGTAAGATTATTTAATAGAAAGAAAATACACATTCTGTCTTTAACAAAAAAAGTTATTTGATATTGTTGATATTTGATTGGTTGCTGTGTAACTGACCTACCTCTGACCAAAACACCATTCTGACATGTTGGTTTTTGCACAGATTAAACCAACAAGATATAACATGTTAATTGTTATATTCCAGTATGTGGAATTTTTACCTACAGGCCTACCTGGTTCCCCCTGCTTACAGTCTTTTTGCTAAGCTTAGCTAACCGGCTTCAGCTACATACTGAACGGATATGAGAGTGGTATTGATTTTATTTTTTATTTCCCAAAATGTAAAACTAATGCCTTAAAAGCCAAAGAATGTCCTCAGTCAAGTCAAAAGAGTTTGTAAAGTAAGCTGATGCAGTTTCAGACTGACATTTGATTATTTCAGTGACAGCGTTTTTGAGTCCTTACCTAAGTTCTTCAACCTCTCGGATGTAGTTCTGGATTAAAGCCCCGATCTCTTCATTGCCCTCACCTAGAGGTCAAAGGTAAAAGGAGACTCACAGGTCACAGAAAGCTTTCAGTGAAATAAGGATGCAGTACTCATAATAATTTATCTTTGAAACAACAAACTGAAGAACAATTCAAGTAAAGGTAAACTTAAGAGACAGTTGTGTGGGGGGCGTTTCGACATTTAAAGTAATTCCACATCTCTCTCACGTACTTGACTTGGTCAGCAGAGCACTGATCTCATTGGCCAGCAGATGTGTCACACGGGTGTTGAGGTGGTCAATGGTCTCCTGCATGGCTTTCACCCTGAGGCGCAGGGTGTCATTTTCTCTCTGCAGCATGGCGTTCTCCTGATACAGGTCACTGAATCCCTCTGAACCATCCTCACATGCCACACGCTTCCCCTGCATGGAGAAGCAAACAGTCAGCATGTGTAAGGACAACCAGGCCACTGAAAACCACAAACATTTGGGGGGGGGAACTATTTTAGGGCCAAAAGTCAGACAAGAATAACAAACTAAATCTACACTCTTACATATACTTGATGTTGATGGTGCAGTCCAGCCAAACACAATGCCATTGTTTAAAATGAGCTGGTCAGTGTGTGGCTCTTCAAGTAACTATTGTTGCACTCTGAATGATTAACACTGAAAACATCCCATTGTGTAAGCCTCGAAACAGACAGCCACTATGAAATCCAGTCACGGCTCGCAGACATCATTACCTCCACCAGTCCAACACGCCATTACTTCCAGACTCCAGTCACATCACATCCCTTATTACCACATCGAGGTCAGCCCGCAGTCCCTCGTCACAGTCATACATTCACTTCCCTCTAGTAACCGTGGTTACACTCTTAATCGCATAATAGGCTGACAATTCCGCTAAACGACTGCTCATGTCTTGTAGCCCACAGAAGTAAAATATGATGAAAAAGTGGAGACTTTGCAAAGTTGCTTTGCATTTTTCCTCCTATTTCATGCCACTTTTTCTTGTGTCATACTTCCCTCAGTGTTTTTACTGTCTAATGGTCCACATTAGGTGATGAGCACATGCAGCACAATGAGCTGAAGGATCAGTTTATCCTTGTATTACAGTGTAAAATGCTGAGGTTGCAAAGATTAATCTCCTTCATGCTCAGGTTCTGTTTGCACTATAGTAAAAGACATAAATGGATGTGTATTCCACTAATGATCTTTAATTTGATATAGTAATAAGTTGCTGCTGCGGGCATGGCCTCTGCTTTTCCTTTAATGCCATCTTCTCTTACTCCAATTACTGTTGTCTTTTATCTTCTTGTGCTCAGTTACTATTCTCAGTTTCATCCATCTTGTCGCTCCATTTATCCCCCTCTTACGGGCTCATTGCATCAGTTACACTGACAGCCACGTGTTAGCTCCCCTCTTCAACCTGCCACATTTCATTCCTCATCTCTTCCCCCCCTTTCATTCATCCCCTCTTATCTTTTTCTCTGAGCTCCTCCCTGTCTATATTTTTGTCAAATCTTTTTTTTTTTTTTTTTTTTGCATTTCTGACTCCCTTCCACCACTTCGTCTCTCACCGCCTTGTACTCCATCAGCTCCATCTGAAGTCGGGCTATCTCAGCGCGCAGGGCGCTGATCTGCTGGCTGGTCTTGTCTTGGTTCACCACCACCTTGTTCTTGATGTTTCGGGCGCGGTTGGCGTACTTGAGCGTGTTCAGTGTCTCCATAAAGTCTCGGTCTGATGGACTGACGCAGGCTATCATCACTGTGCGGCTGGAGAGGAAGGAAAGATGGAGGTTGCAGGGAACTGATCGTGTTGGACAAGGAGAATGTTGAGGTTGTGCCTGAGTGTGAATGTCCTGTTGTTACCATGAGCGTAACAGAAGCACATTTAATGCTCATTGTGTATGCGTCTTATAACACTGAGGGCTTGAGAAAAAATTGTCACCAACTATTGCACATAACTAAACCTAAAAACTAGGGCTCATTTTCTTCATCAACTAACTGTCTTGTCAGTAAAATGTCCTGAAAACTCCTCCGTCACTTTGGAGGACTCTGGCACTTTGCTTGGAAAAATAAACATTTAATCGACTGTAGAAATAGTGTGCACATGTATGTGTGTATGTGTGTGTGTGTGTGTGTGTGTGTGTGTGTGTGTGTGTGTACCTGTTGCCTCCCAGTGAATCCTGCAGCAGACGAGTGAGTTTGGAGTCTCTGTAGGGGACGTGCCCCCCCTTCTTGGTCTGATCTCCTAAAGCACTGATCACATTTCCCAGGGCCAGCTACGACACACGCAAACACACATTCAGAAATTGATCAGTATTATTAACATGCTGACATTTAAAAAAGCAGAACAGAGTTCTGTGTGCAAGTGGCGTGTGTCATACAGGAGGACATACTGGAGGAACTGATGTATACTTTTTTTTAACATTTTCTTTCACACCGCTCACTTATAGACACAAATACACGCACTCACACAATCTATGTGTGTCTGTCTGTCTGTCTCACCAGTCCACAGTTAATAGAGATTCCCTCGCGGGCTCTGTCTCCGGTGGCTCCTGTGCGTTTGAGCCTCTCAGAGCCAGCCAGATCCACAAAATGAAACTTCGCCATTCAGCGTCTCATACTCTGGCTGGGCGATGGGGTTGGAATCCACACCATTCACCTCCCCATTCTCCCCTCCTCCGTTCTGCTAGCGGGGGATGGACAAAAAAATAAAAAAATAAAATAAAAACAAATATTACTTGAAAATTGCAATTATTTCATCACCTTGAATGCTGCTATGTTTCTAATACAAAATTAATTTTCTTTCCATTTCATGCTTGCTCCATCATCTGACATTTTCTTCTTGTTTTTCCCAAAATATATGTGTTTCTTTTTCACATTTTGACAGACTTTTGCTCAAAACGAGTTGTTAATGAAACTGTGATAACACCCACTTCACCCAACCTCCATCCTCAACCCCAGTCTCACCATTTGCAGCTGCTGGCAGACTCTCATCTGACAGAGGTGGATGGTGAAGATGGCGTGCGAACGGGAGCTTTGGGCATTCATCTGGGTGCTGGCTGTGGTGCGGGACAGAGCGCCGAGCTTCAGGCACTGCAGCAGCTGCAGTGCGCACGCACGCACACACACACACACACACACACACACACACACACACACACACACACACACACACACACACACACACACACACATACAGAAAACATGGAGGACATTTTGTCATGACTTTTGGCTTTGAACTGAAGAAGAGAATCAAAAAAAGATGTAGACTCAGTGACAAAAACAAGCAATAACTGTGGACACAAAGCTTTTTTTTTTTTTTTTGCATCATCCACAGCTGACCACATGCTGGTTTCTGAGAAGAACTTAATACCAGTGTCAGTGTATTTTATGAAGGTGAGAAACCACTCATTTAGATGACATGTTTTGAACTGCTTGTTCAAAAAGCTGTCCACCATTTAATTTCCTTCCCCCTCCTCTCCCCTTCCTCTCTCTCCCCTCTGTATCCATCACCTCCATACCTCTATCTCCTCCCTCACCCTCATTTGACATTTTCTCTCTTCTCTCCCACAGGAGTGTCCATCTGTCTCCACTTGTCTCTCAGCTGTCTGAAGTGCTGGGAACGTGACGCACCAGGCTTAATGCAGCTGAGAGGAGAGAGGCACAACCTGCCTTGAATCTCGCAGTTTCTTCTCCTCCCTCTCTGCTTCCATTCAACAATTTACACGCATCCTTCTCTCTACTCTGTCGCCTGTTTTAAAAAGAAATCTGATAGTACCTCAAAGTTGTCACTGTATCGCCACCTGTCTCCTCTGTTAACCTCTTTGCCACTGGCTCGTCACATCTCCACTAACAGACGTTCCTCCTGCCCTCTTGACCCTGTCACATCCTCCTCCTTCCACACTGTCACTGATGATCAGTTCCCCTTATTGACAACCATTACTCACCCCTGGTACGTGCCTGCATTTAAAGCCAAACTTCATGCATATGATGTCAAAAAGCAAACTGGCCTCATCATGTAGCAATGACAACTACAGATGTCATACATAACGGCACAAAGGCCAGCACATGAACAGACACCCACCTCTTCCTCTGAGTGTACCAGTCTGGATGTGACTCCAGTGGTGTAGATGCTGCCACTAGCATCCTCGTGGATCTTGATGTTGGACTTCCTGCTCCGGCTTTCTGGATCTCTGGCTCCATCGAATAAGTCCAGGATCTCTTCATTATACAACTATAATAAACAAGAGACACAATGCACATTAACAAATATACAATTTATACATCCCCAGCAACTGGGGCAATACTCAACTTTACTCACACCATCAACTTTTGAGCAGATTCTTATGTTCTCTGTTTCTCACAGTGCTGTGTCTTATTTACACACAGCTCTGTAGCCTGAGAGGTCAGCGAATGACCTCTCAAAAACCAATGAGGGCAAGGGTCACAGAGGTCAGCTGAAAGCTCAGCTGTTCCCACCTATTGCCAAACATACACAAACACACACAACCTCTCATACACACACATACACGCACACCCATCTGTTTACCATCAACAGAGATAACCTTTTGACCTGAAATTGTACAAAAACACACTAATAATAGAGACCAGGACAGACAGAAAAAAAGAGATAAAGCTAGAAAGAAAAATGACATTGGTTTTTGTATTAGAATTATTATAAAAGAATAATTTATTTAAGTAATCATATCTTACATACACCCACATATACAATCGCCTTCCCTCTAAAGACAGCCCAAACATTCGCCTGCCAGAAACCTCTGGAGGAAATCATTACTTGTCATATTATCTTATTGCTCCTACACAAGTATCCCACCCTCCCTCTTCCTCCCTCACTCTTATCCATCTTCTACCCCACAGTGATGAGGAATAATGTCAGAGGTAATGGCCAACATTAATCAGGTCCAACAAAGCACAAGCAGACATTCCTGCCCATCTGTCATCAGGTTGTCACTTCCTGTTTGTGGAAGAGGGGGCTGATCCCCTCGTCTCCCTGTTTTGCCCCATCTGGTTAGTGTTAATATGGACCAACATCCCAGCATACACACATGCGCGCACACACACACACACACACACACACACACACACACACACACACACACACATATACATACAGATGCACATTTGCAAGCAAGAATATCAATACAGTGCTGCAAAAACATGAGAACAAGCGAGAATATGTTGTAGCGTGGTTGTACATGTGCTGTACATCCCTACATATGTGTATGTTGCCCACCTCTAGAAACTGGGCGCTGACTTTGAACTCGGGTGGCTGGGTACCAGCCTCCTGGGCGCGGACCCTCTTGTTCTTGATTCCTTCAAACAGCTGGTGGACAGCCCGCGGGATGATACCCTGCTCCTGCTGGGTCAGGCTAACGTCGAAGCCTGTCCCCATGGTGTAGGTCTTTCCAGAACCCGTCTGCAACACATTTCATCTACCACAATCAGATCTTTGAACCTCTAAAGACTGTAAACTTAATAAACAAGAAGTAGTAAAGCTTATATATGCATATGAAAATTGCTTTGTCACAATCAGTTTTCCAGTAAGGACTAGACACACAGATGGCCAGCCTCCGAAAGGATAAGAGCTCACAACAAATGTAAAAACAGCAAATACAGCCACACAATATTTTACACAATTCTTAGAAAAGATTCAAGATGCATTACTAGAGTCAGGAACTACATCGATATGTGTTTTAATTTACTCTATTTATTTGTATTTTGAAGCTCCAAGCTTGACATCAGGAATAAAGAAAACATATATTGTTGTTTTTCCAAGATAGCTCTGGAAGTCTGGATTAAATGCCCACTGGGACTATCTTAACTGTTATGTTTACCATCTGTCAGATTCATCCAAATAATTTAGCATATACAGTATATCCCCTACAGCAGTGAGAGGGGAATTCAGGCTGCTTCTATGTTTGTCCGCCCCCCCCCAACCTCACTGTAAGCTTAAGCGTTTGTCTGCATTGCCCATGCTAACAGTGGCTGTGTAGTAACAGCAAAAACATACATATAGCACATTTAGAAAAAAAACAACAGATAAATAACCACAAAAACTATGCAACTCGATTTCATTAATTCATCATAAAGAAATCCCTTGTATTAGGATCCAAGCAACACTGTCATACCTGACCATAGGCAAACACAGTGGCGTTGTAGCCCTCGAAGCAGCCCTCGATGAGCTTGTACACACAGGCCTGGTAGATGTTGTGCTGCTCTGAGTCGATGTCAAACACAAAGTCATAGGTGAAGGCTTTGTCCTTTCCCAGCAGGACCTGTGGTTCTCCAGGTGTGACCATCGTGCACACGTGGCAGCCTTCTATCTTCTCCTTGGCCATCTGAGGACGAATCCTGTGAGGAGACGACAGAAGACGCAGACGTAAATGATACAATTATAAATTAAAATGTGTAAAATGAGTGCTGTCACACAACTCAGCAGATAAGCCACTAACTGTGACTGCCTGAAGTGTTTTAAGTTTATGCACTGTGTATATGAAGCATGACAATCTGATAATCTGATAATCTGATCCACAGGCTACACATGTTCCCCTTTGACCTCAACCAAGACTATGAAATAATAAATCTAAACATCTAAACATAACCTTAAAAAAAACACCATTTGCTTTATTCTAATAGACATTTAACCAAAAACAGCTCAGGAAAATTAAATCTCAACTAAACTGTATTGTGTTTTCTGACATCAAGGACATTCTGACATTCTTTCACTTCACCATGAAACTGGGTTGCCATGCCATTGTAGTTGTTGTGAAACCAAGCTTCCTACATGCTTTGAAAGTGTGATCCTCAAAACAGACATACCCTGCAAATTTAGCATGGCACTAATGCTGTTTAACACTATAAGACCATTTTTAAATAAGGAACAGAACAAAAGATTCTATCCTCTGTATTTCACGCATTCTTCTTATTCTTCTTCATATCAAAACCTGGAAAATGACATGATTTCTCTTTATTATTTGGTGAGCCTTAAAAACGTCTTCAGGATGGCTGAAATTAAAAGAAAATTAAGTGTCTCTGCCACTAAGAGGAGCAGAATGTGTGTGGTTGAGATGGCTAAAACTTCTACTTATTTTGATGATATATATTTTTTTCTTTTTGCCTTTATTAGATAGTAGACAGTAAAGAGGTAGACAGGAGGGGAGGGGGGTCCGGCCAGTTGGGAGTCAAACCGCAGACCTACTGTTTAAGGCATATGCACCCTAACCATTCTGCCATCGGGTTGCCCCCAATGCACACTTATTTCATAGTAACCCTATAATATTCTACATTTACTACAGTCAAGCATGAAAATATAAGTCATATAATGCACCACCCTCAGTCATGGGTTTATGCCAAGCCACCGAAAGGGTCAATAAAATGAAGCTTCCCTTTGACTGACTGGTAGAGGAAAGTGAAGCAGACTTGCTCAAATTTGTGGCCTGATACACAAAAGGCAAACAAAGCATTCAGACTACTTTGTGGGATGGAACTAAACAGAAATCTGTTAACAGAAGAACAGGCCCCGAGGACAAAACACATACATCAACAGCACCACACTTGTTTGTGCTACTGATTTAAAAAGTCACAGAACGTGTAGAAAATGAGCAATGAGGCATAAAAGGGGCAGTTCTGAGAAAAAGTAGTTCAAGTGCAAGTAGGGCCACTGATGATGATAAGGCAGGCTGTAGCTCATAAGTCATCATTACAGTGGCTGGTAATCCTGCTGCATGGGACTCACAGTTCTGATGGGCTTTCCATCCTGACAGGTAGTTCACTGCAGTTAATTGCTTTTCACCTGACATCCCAGTTGTAAAATAATCCCTGATTAGATGACTCCAAAGGAAAGCAGCCACTGCGCAACATCTCTGAACTCACTGACAGAATGAGGGCCAAGTGTTTAAATTTAGGATCATTTTAACTTGTTTGCCAGCAGAGAGGCAAAGCCTCGCAGGCAAGACGGATGGCTGATTAATGGAGATGTGGCTGTTAAAGAGGTGACACTTTTTACTTTGCTTGTGCTGCAGTGCTGGTTAATTGCGTGAAGACTGAGGGTCTGACGTTGCTCCCCCATAAAGCAATGTACATAAAGTAGAAGAACTGTCGCACAGCCCTGTGTTAATCTTAGGCTTTCAGAGGGACAATGTGGACATAGCGGGGAGGTAATCACTTTAAGCTGCGGAAAAAGCCATGAGCAAGCAGTATTGGAGCACCGGGTCCACCTCTCCACATGCTCAACCCCCCCCTGGTTCAATCTTCAGGGGATGCAAATCAACTCCCCCGCACACTGAGACCATAGTAGAAACTCCCTTTGGGATGCTGCAACAAAGACACACACAAGCATACTGAATAAAGCCATTACAAAGCAAGAGAAATCCCCAACAACCCCATACAGCTGCTGAAGGGATAGTGGGCACGCCACAAAGACACACACACAGTTCAAAAACAACCTACTGTACTATCTTCAATACACACATGGTTCCTCTCTCAAGCGTGCATTGAAAACCACACCCACCACAAACACTCACAGTAATCCCGTCACCACACATTGTTACGGTGCTACAGACACACACACACACACACACACACACACACACACTCACAGAACTGACGACAGCACTTTTTTTTACCCCTCTTTCAGGCCTTGATGGGGTCTTCCAGGAAAGAATTAAAAGACATTAGAGTAGTGCAATTCAGCAGCAGCACACACTAACACAGACCACCTAATGACAGACGGTGTGACACAGAAAGCAGCTTGCAGACAGATGACTCCCAGGTGTGACCCTGACACTGAGGTTAATGTATCTAAAACCACAGGTCCCATATGAGTGCTGTTTAAGCCAATTATTAACATAAATTTGATGTGGCAGAGGAGGAGTGTGTTGGCTCTGCACAATGGACTGTGTGTGTGTGTGTATGAGCTGCAGCTGTACCATGAAAAGGGTTCATGGTCATTCTTCTGTCCTTTTTTCTCTGTTTACACTCAACTTTCGAGAGCAATATTTATAGGTCAGATATGTCAGCTGTAACACCTGACAAGGGACATTGAAAAGCTTGAAAGAAAGAAAGAAAGAAAAACACTTATATACAGTATGTAGATTACATTAAGGGATGGCAATGGGTCAAATATACAGACTGGGAATATATAACACATTCATCACCTCCACTTATTCAGAACCTCTGGCTCTGAGACAACACATTTTTGCAATAGTCAGTGCTTCCCCCATTAAGATAATTAACTTTTCATCATCACTTACATTTAAAAAAAGAACATCCAAGCAAAACTTTGTATATTTCATCTTGCCAGGTCATCAGAGTACAGTAAGTGCATTTCTGTCTCTACCTCCCATTGTCTCACATTGACCAGTCACTCACTGACTCACTGGGCAGACACGTCTCTGCTGAGCCCGTCAGGATTAGTCTCTGCTGTCCAACCTCTGATAGAGTACACTCATTGTGCATTGTTTGTCAAATAACGTGTGGTTTACATTTGGTTTTATTTCTCAAGCACTCCATATAGAGAAGGACAAGGTCATTTTGGCGGCTTTGGTTTGGCTGTGATCACTTATTTTTGGTTTGTTTGCCGTGGTAGCCGTGGTAAACAGGGGTTATTAAGTGTCTTTCTTTGTATATTAAGAATTTGATGAAAACATTTCATGTGTGGTGCCTCTGGTAAGATTTTGTTCACTTTGCCATATTTCAACTTCTTCGGAAGAATCCACACATCCCATCTATATAAAGAAATATTTCTAGGGCTGATGAGCTGAACAACACAAATGGTAGCAAATCAACAAGTCTGATAATCAATTATTCTTTGAGGTAGTTTATCAAGAAACTTCCGAGCTTTAGTTGGTTACAATTTCTCAAATCTACAAAACTGTGATGGCACATTTTTCACAGTTTTCTAACATCTTATACATTAACAAATGAATCAATCAGTCAAAAGAGTTATAGAACGATTAAACAGTAATGAGGATACTTAATGGCTGCTGCCCAAAATGTTATATAACTGAACATCTGTGTTGAGATTTTATGCTCGACACGTTTCCTCTCAGTGTCCTCTCTGTCTTTTCCTCTACCGTCAGATAGAAGGAATAAACACTGCCAGAAAAAGACCAGTGTGGGTGAATGCAGGAAAGTCTTGACGAGATCCGCATCAAATGAGAAAAGATAAACATGTCTGACACACACAAGCAACACACACATATATACAAAGAGGACACAAAAACAACAATGACAGCCTATCACCATGGGGGGAAGAAATGGAACAGCTATAAATAATCAATCCACACACACACACACACACACACACACACACACATAATCACACCACAGCTCAGCTGGATGAACATTTAAGCCAGCTGCACCAACAAAAGATCAGATCTATAACATTGATCGGAGAAGCAAACACACACACACACACACACACACACACACACACTAAAAGACATTTAGCAGCTATAAATAGACCATGACACCATGATTAAATGTTTGAATGGGACAGAGGCATAGAGACAAACACAGAGGAGCAGGTTGTGGATCCCTGATGCGGCAAATTAAGGCGTCTATCTCTTCTCATCTTTGCACACTAATAGGAAAGTGGTTTAGATACCCTGGGGACTAAACACAGACTCTCATAGAACCAATACACACACACATACACACACACACACACTCTCTCTCACGCACCTGTACCACTAACCCTCTACACATAAATTCTTTATACACAGATAAATGTGAGGTACAAACATGAGGTCTTCAATGTTTTGTCAGAATCCCCAAACCTAGTTCTGTCAGACACAAACAAACAACGCCCAGAAACTCAGAAAACTCATTATCCACAAGCTCTGAGGGGATTCACTAAGTACAATAATTATCAGACCCAATAATACTAATTAGAACCAGACTCAGAAAAAAATAAAAAAAGCAAACAAACACACACGAGCGCAGAGCAATTGCCATATCAAACCCTGATAGCAGCAAAAGTCATTGATGCGTGACTTGAGAGTGAAGTAATCTGCAACACGAGGGAGGCAGAGGACAGAATACTGAGCACTGTCCTCAAGACCTTTCTGACATTTACAGCATCCTTCGTCAGATTCCTGCCTTTGAAATCATAAAAGGCTTTCATACTTATTTCAAAATGATTAAGAAGTGAACAAACAAAAGATGGATGGTGAAATCATCTGTTAGCCTCTGAAAGCTTAGTACACTGAAATGTGTAAAATGTGTCATATCAAGTGTAAAAAACTGTCACGCATCAAATGTTGGCATCAGATGCATCACATTTTGAAATGATCTAAATTCTTGTATGGTTGCTTACATCAATACAGTCTTAAAATTTTTGAGAAAAAAAGTTGTGTTATAATGAGAAAACCCATTATATTACAAATAAGTCAAAATCTTGTCTTTATGGAAAAAGTAACTGTAAGACATCAGTGTAAGTCATCTTAAAAAAAAAAAAAGTCCACACAAAATCTGAATTGTAAGATAAGAGTCCTAAAATTTTAAGAAACAAGTCATAAGAGAGGACAAAAAGCCTTGTGCTTAACAGCTTTGTCATGGTGCTCTCTCGCCATACAGTAAAAAAGTCTTTTGTGCAACAATATTTTCACTTTTCACACACTCTCTCACCCACAAACACACACACACTATGAATGCTCACAGAAATAGAGAGTCTTAGTCTAGGTTCCAGGTTTTTTCCCCCTCAGCTGGCACACTTTAGGAGGGCCCAGTTTCCTTGGGAACTGCACAAACTGCTCAGAGACTCCTAATGTGCAGTGACTGCATGTGTGTGTGAGCATATGTTTGTATTTACAACAGTATAATGGTATTCTTCTCTTGGAGTTCAAATGGCAGATTACAAATGCTAATACCCAATCATTATACAGTAATCTTCACCTGAAACCCAACTGCTGACCTGTTATCCAATCACGGACCAGGAAATAGCCTGGACCAAATGCCAAGTCTGTTACCAACGAGCCCAGAGAAGCAATAAAATCAGGCCGTTGTGATTGTTGCCAATGACAGTGAGAGCCAGTAATGCCTGTATGTGTGGGTGTGTGTGCATTAATGTGTGTTTGTGTGCATGTTCATGTTCAGTCAACCTTCAAAGAAAAGGCCGGTGATAGCCAAAGAGCTCATTTCCCTAATGTAAACACTTGAGTAAAGACACAGTGCACACATACACACACAGAGACACACATAAAGAGACAGAGTTAATCGTATTCTCTTGAGCTGCGAGTGTTTCAGAGCTCTGTTGTCTCTCCTCTGGCACCGAGCCAGTGGAGGAAGCCAGCCACTGCCTCCATGTTTCCTTTAACTCTCTCCATTTATCAGCAGGCAACATCTACTCTCATCAAATTTCTCAATCATTTGAACAAGACCTCCTTTCCATCATCACTCCTCCGTCTTTCCCTGTTATTTGTTATCTTTTTAGCTTCATCATCACTGCACAGGAAAACATCATTTAGGCTCCTCTTTTGTTTTGTGAGCTCTTGTTCTCATCCTCACACCTCTGCCTGTTTTGCAGCCCTCCCTCGGTTTGCTGCCAGTGAAAACAGACTAGCGGGACAAAAGCTTGAATGACAGAAGCAGTGGAGGGGGCCTGTTCCATTTCCTTTTTTTTCTTCCTGATAACAGCAGAGACTAATCGCCACTGTGGACTTTTCCTCGTTGCCGCACTTCCTCCCCCCTCTGGCTCTCTTTCTTTCTATCAATCAAATATCGCCTCCATAATGGAAAAACAAATATCCATCATTTGGTGTGAGACACCCACATATTGTGTCTGTTCCTTAACAACTGTTTTAACTGCAAACACACAGTCACCCCACCCCATCACAAAGCAGATCCAATAGGTGTTGAAAGACGACTCAACAATCAGTCTGCCATCCAGGAGAGGCGTGCTGACAGGTAGAAAACAGAAGCTCTACAGGTGACTTACGGTGCTGTAAAGACACTGATCAGTGGAAAAGGACAGAACATACTGTAGGAAACCATGTCACATACATATGGATGTGTGAAGCAGATGAATGCAATCAAGCAGCACTCTGTGTTGACGTAAGTGTGTCTGCATACAAAAGACTGATTTGCCAAAGCCAACTGCAGCGAGGATGACGGCATCGACATGTTTTTAAGCATTAAAGCTGCACATATTTTTTTTAAATTAGCATCCTTGTGGGTTTCCTCTGGTCTACATAGTGCTTTAGGGTCTTTCAGGTCATTGATTTAGTTTAACTGCCTACACCTTTATTGTTTTGGGTCAGTCTCTCAGCTGTCATCGGCATTGCTTCCATATTACAAACAGAACAAGCTATGACAAACCCACTGCACGCTACCTGCCAAGCACCAAAAAGCAAACGGTTTGTGACTAGCTAGTTAACATACTGGAGCATTTAGTAGCAAAAGACCCAAATGTTTCCCTCAGGAGCTAGCGGAGACTGAAAATACAGCTAAACAGTTTCGCCAAGTGAATAGACACATAACTATAAGTGAATTTTATTATTTACCCACATCTGCTGGGTGAATACAGGACTGACTGTTTGCCAAAATGTTAGCCATATGATAATTTTAGGGTGAAAATACTGTATGTCAGTGCTTGTTGCACTGCCCTCTACAAAAATCAATGAATTAAAGATTGTATGTACGATCTTTGTTTAAAAAGAATCTTGTTTGTTTAATCTCAAAAAGGCAAACTGCAGCCAAATGTTTGCATGAATTCAAAACAGATCTCTGTACCACTGCTTACAGGAATAACATTGTTTTGGTTCAAACATGTGTGGAACCAATGGTTTTTTTTCCCAGATTCACAGATGCACTGCTCCTGTAACCTAAAATCAAACCCTGCCCCATGTTGATGCCCTCCTCTACCCTGTCTTCTCCACATGGGCTGACAAAATAGGAGGTGGTAAGACTGATTGTAATATCCCCCTATTGTCATCACACTCATTAATAACCACTCAGGAGAGAGACCAGTGTAAAACCTGTCATCACATCCTCTGCTACTCTGCCTCTCACACACACCTCATTTCCTTTGTATAATGAGTGTTGGTTTGACGAGGTGCTCAAGCGGTGACCACTCTCTTCTAAATACAGAAGCTGCAGCAACCATTACACAATGCTGTCAGACAACTTATCATTGCTGCAAAACAAGGGAGGCAGAATGGACGACAAGCAGGAAAAAACTATGTACTTTGTATAGTCATCATTAAGTTAATGGATGTCAGCCTCAAGCACTTATGTTATTAAGTCCTCATGATTGAGGATCTTGATTGTCAGAGGAAAAAAATATTCTATTTCTCCACAAATACTTCTGAGAAAATGTGTTATGCGAGTTAAACAAGGATATCAAAGTCATCTTTAATTATTCTTCTAAAGAACATTAACTGAGCTAAAAGGTGTTGCCCTCTAATTCCAAGCCTGCCGGTGCATGTCAGTGGTATCCAAGTGGTTTTCCGAACTGCTTCAGGATGCATTCCCGCTGATTCCTCTACACAACAGCCCCACCACACTATGAGCTACCAGGGTGTTGTCTCCACAAACACGCACCACAGGCTCGATTTCTTGTAAAACCCTAACAGCACTTTGCCACGAAATAATGCACAAACATTTACAGCAGCCTCCTCCATTTATCAAACGAGCCACTCAAATTGATCCTACGATTAACGAGAATATGAAATTGCTGCTTGAGCTGCTGCCAAATTAAAAGCTGTGCATATTTCTAGGCGTTCAGCTCACTGTGCCCAGTTGTACATGAAAGCCATCTTAACAGACATTTAAAAGAGAAATTCTTGAATTAGTTTTTATCTGTTTTACCCCGATTTTTCATAATTTTCCCAGTTTTCTCTCAGTTTGAAATGCCTTGTTCAGCTTCTGTCACAACTAACTGCACCACTTGCCTGTTAAGCTTACAGACATGAGCTACCTCTGTGAACCATGGTGCCGCCAGCTGCATCTTTTCACCTGGGAGGACAGATCTCATCAGAGGTAAAACTATCAAGAATCGAAAAACAATACTAAAGTGATTAAATCACAATCATATTACACACAGCCAAATCATGTTAAATGCCAGTGGGTCATTGATTACCATCGTTTTTTTGTGATAAATACCAAAGTTCCTCTTATTTTACTTCTGTTTTCCAAACACACATAATGTTTACAACCTGATAAATACCAAATACAAGCCACACCTGTCAGAAACTTAATACAATAACAGCCTTGTAGCAGTATTTACTGAGCAGAACAAGCAGAAATGCCTTTCCCTTTCTGAGAGAGATTAACTTCACGCAATCAGCCCAACAGAGATTACATAAACAGGAGCACAGTGTCTCCATCTGGTTCTGTTCAGTTTGCTTGTACCAAACCTCCGATTAGTGCTTTGTCATTGTCGGAGTTCAGATTAGGATTAACCCAACTGACTCAGCCGAGCGTGCTTGCATGTGTGAGCTCACACAACAGACAGGGCTTTACCTAGCATCACCAGGTATGAGAATATGTCCTTTTCCTTACAGACAGAGGGAAACTGAAGCTAAAAATATGAGTAATACAAGCTGTCATAAAAAGAAGATAGAAAGGCGCACTGTCCTTGAAAGCATTTTATTCATTTCCAAGATTAGAAAGAGAAGGCAAATAGTCCAACTGAACTAAATGTCTAGTGCGTGTGTGTGTAACACACACACACTGTGCAGAGACAAACCCAGCTGTACTCTTATCACTGTCAGTGTGTGAGCACGTCCAGGTCATGTTCCCATAGCAACTGGGACAAGATAACTCAAGGCAGATCCCCAGAAAGAAGTTTACACCCATGAGGAAAATAATACTGTAAAAATAAAGAAACAGGAGCCATTTTTTTCCGTCTTTTTTTATCGGGAAACTACAGTTGCACTTCTTACTGGAAATGACCCCCAGTCTGGATCAATGGGCTAGAACCACTTTAGGACTCCCTTTATAATTTGCATTGTAGCAAATATCTTCTCTGTTAATGTAAGATAAGCCAGTAATTGAGGTGACTTTGCTGTCAGCAACAAATTTAAAGATCTCCTAATTCATTCAAGAGTTATGTTTTATTCTTTCAAATCCCTCATACATTTGGGAAAAGTGTAAGTGTTTGGTAGCTTTTGGAAGTGTCCTGGCAACACGTGATAGCAGCCTTTGTCGTACTATACACCTGATACACAACTTCTGAAAAGCTGTCGAGGTGGAGCTGATTAACGCTCTTTGAACCATTTATCTCTGGGTTTATCTCTCTTACTTTATCTGCCTTTTTCTTGTTCAGCTCTTAAAAGAGTCAAACAGAAAGACAGAGGGAGCAAGGGGGAAAGGGAAAATGAGAACAAGAACAAGAGAGGGGGGATAAAATGGCAATTCATGAAGATTGTCGCATGTTTGACATGAAAAGCCCTGAGAACTCAGGAAATTGGCTTGGCCTATTTTGGGTTAGGAGCTCTGGGCATATCAGTGACTGTGGGATGAAACGAGAGAGGCCCCCCCGAGGTGCAGCAGTATGGATGGAGGGGCAGCAGACCACTGGCTGCTAAGTTCAAAATTGGAAGAAAACCCACTTGACAAAATGAGTAACAAAAAAAAGTATGAACAAGAAGTGAAGAATGGAAGCACATTTTTTTGTGAAGATTATATGGCCAGTAGCACTCAAGAAAGGCTGATATTCACCCCTAGTTGACGATAATTTATCTTGTGGGAAACTCAAATATCTGAACCAAATTTCATGGCTGTAGTTGTGGAGACATTTCACAAATGTCAAAATGTCAACCTTCTGGTGGCATTAGTGGAAAATTCAGGATATCACCAAAGTCAGCAGAATTCATCCTCTGGAGACCATGAATTTCAGTACAAAATGGGAACCCATCTAATAATTACTGAGATATTAAAGTTATGAGCATGGCTTTAGGACACAAGCCCTATTGTGGCAAAGTCAAATCATAGTCTCTCCAACATTTTAAAATATCCCACCTAATTTATGTAATCACATACATCAAAAACAATTTTAGTACATAGTTAAGTGGTGCTTTGCATCCTAATTAGTCAGTGTACAGTAGTTTTGATGACATAGAGCTATCTTAAAACTCTCATTAAGCCTGTTAGTCAAAGTTATAATATTACCAACCACCTCTAATAAACAGAAGCACAATGCAACTGAAAGACACCACTTCTGATTATTGAGCTACATAGGCATTTCTGTCCTGCTGCCCATTTAATCAGTGCTCCCACTGATTCCCTGGATCAGCTGTCTGCACTGATTCCGCACATAAAACCGTCAACTGTCTCTCTCCCTCCGATCGATCTCATCTCTCCGTCTCCCTGTCCGCCCATCGCTCCATCCGTCACAATCTATCTAAGACACCTTTCCCATAACATCTATGCTCTTATAGTAATCAGCTGAGTATCTGTGCATGAGTGTTGTAACAACAGACACTCTCTCATAATGGGTTATGGAAGCAGGCCATTCCCTGCAAAATCTGTCTCTCGCTTCAGTCTCCAGTCCTCCACATGGGTCCGATATCACAGCAGGCTGACAGGCTGGTAGCCAAACACATACACACACACACATTCAGAAGGTCATATACTGGTCCAACACTCTCTAAGGGGATGGCAGGGATTAGCAACTGGCACCTGACTGTGCCTTGTCCCTGGCAAGGTAAGGTCATGTTAGCTCTGAATGAAATAATCTGGCATCATATAAAAGTGAATGAGGGGTAAGAAATGCCATTTAGCTAGCCCTGACCTTGGCATCTGAGGTAGGGCAGCAGAATAAAAAAAGAGACAAGTGGAGACAAAAGCAGCATGGTTATGACAGTAAGTGACTCAGGTGGGAGCACAGGAGGAGAAAGCACTAATATGGACCACTTGGAGAAGCTTGAGCAGTGATGCATGAAGTACAAGGGGGAGAGAGCTGACTAAATGTGGAATAAGTAGATGCGGAAAGCAAGGAAGACATCAAGCATTTCGAGCAAACATTCGTAAGCATGTGTAGAGGAAGTGGGGCAGTGGTCACAAGAGGATGGCGCTGGGCGTGGACAGCTGGCTCGCCCAGGTGGCAGCCCAGGCAGACTCAGAGCAGAAACCTTCTGCCACTCCCATTTGGCGCCTGCTTTGTCGCACTGATACACATGCTGATTCTCCCAGAGCACCATGCCTGGTGTGATTCAATGCCTCCACAAGGCCACTGTAAAGAAAATTTTGTCATGTGGGAATGAGCCTCATGTAGGTTTACCTATTTGCAAACTGCAGCTCAAACAATTAGTCAATTAGCAATCGCAAACTACTTTGATTCAGTGTTCGACATTTTTCAGTTCAAACATCCACCAGTTCATTCAGCTGCACATATCAGTCTGATAAACTGAAAGTATTCAATTGAGCTGCCCTGGAGCTTTCAATCATATCACATGTCCTTCATCAGAATGATATTGCAGATATTCAAATTTCGACTGGAAGCTGAGGTTAAAATATCTTTTAAGACTTTGGCCTTTAGAAAATATTGATGGGCATTTTTCACTTTTTTTCTGACATTTTGTAGACCACATAATGTAAATAATCGCTAGTTGTAAGGTGCATACATACATTCTGAACTCGCATGTAGTGTTGAAACAGTCAGCTTGAAGTAAATTAATCATTTAATGAATTTTTCATTTATCAAGCAAAAATGCCCAACATTAATGGATTCCACATTCTCAAATGTGAGGATTTATTATAATTATTATTACAGGGAAAATATACAAACTTTGAGGTTGTGAATATTACTGATCCCGTGCGACATGGAAACACAAATGAAACATCTTTCTCTTGTGGCACCATGGAGAACCAGAACTGAAAGCATACATGAAAAAAAAAAAATCTGATTTCTGAGCCTTTTTTTTTTTTTTAACCCAATCTTCCACTGTTTTACTGGTACTTTATTCATCACCACACCCAGACATGCAATACATGCAAGCCACTGTTTATAGCCTTCATATTAACCCTATCCATCGAACTAGCCCCAGAGACTGGCAACCCTGTAGCCCGAGGCACTGCTGCCAATTGGTAACCGGCGATAGGGGAGAGCAGGGCTCACATACTCTGTGCTCATTGGTTTGACTGGTTGTGTTAGCATGCAATGTCGCAGGCTGGAGCACGAATGAGCGAACTGGTTCATCGATGTTAACATGAGCGTTTTCTTAACCGAGCCAGACTTCAAGGACAGAGTTGTCCTACATTGTCTAGAGAGAGCGAGGTTGACTGTTCAAGAAAGATCAACTTACTGAGCTGTAATCTCTCACTTTGTCCATCAGGAATTTATTTTCAAAAGACACACACTGTCGTCCTAAGTTTAAGGCCTGTCTAAATACACCACTGTGGCCTCATTGCTTTCCGTTTGTCTATTGTCCTTTTAATTGATGGAATGAACAGATACCCTTGTCCCCTGACAACAGACCAGCACATCAAAGAGTTCAGAGTGGGATCTTTGGCAGTCTTAAAGGTTTCAAATATCACATTTTTATTCTGATAATATGAGGTAACATGGGACAGAGCAGTGTGGAAAGCTGAGCAGGCTATTCATGAAAAAGCATACGCCATCACAGACTGCATTTATTTGCCCTGCCCTCAGGCTTTTCACACAGACAAAACACTCCTCATTCTTAAAGGTGCTTGATGTACAAGGTCAGTCATTTACCTGAATATATGTATAATGCTATTACTGATAATAGTATTAATGCTATAAGGTTAAGAGAGGAATTATACAGTTATTGTAAAAATCAATGTCATTTCTTTATTGTTGATCAAAAAGCAATCAGCAAACTGTGCCACTCAATAAGATACTAACTTCACATCACTGTCAAAGATAACCAACCATCATTCAATTTCAGATGAGCATCTCTCATTGTTACAGGAGCACATCAGTCCGCATCATCGGAGATGATTCTGGGTCAATCCCCACCCCATTTCCTCATCATCCACCCCCTCCTCATTTCCCCTTCCTCCCTCCCCCTCCTTCGTCTGCTCTGTCTGCTGCTCCATGGGGGGAGGTGGAGGCACGAGAAAGAATCAAATTAGCTTCCTTTCCTACATTTTCATGACAGACGGCCTTGTCAAGGTCACAGAGGTGCTGCTTGATTCCAATTAACTTCAGCTGTCTGAAACAGGAAGCACAGGCCATTAAGATAACATTTGTTATTGTTGGGTTTTTTGTTTTGTTTTTTGATTAATACTAGATGCTTTTAGCCAAAGTGCTTCTTAGAACCATAACTGTGTACAATCTTAGTATGGGCCTCCATGTGAATATCTACAATCTAGACAGTGTTAGGGACATACTCAACTGGCTGACCACAAACTATGTCAGAAATTGATCTGGTGTGTCACTAAATTACCACTGTGGCTCAGTGGGGAGCTCATAAAAACAAGATATATAACCTATGTGTCTGTAACATGTGATTTGTTTAAATGTGAAATGCTGTTTTGCATGTGATAAACCACATGTCCTCATATGTAAATTTTTTCACATGTGAAACTGATGATTTCCCATGTGAGTTTCACATTGTTTTACATTTTCTTACCTCTAATGGTTTGGATTAAGAGGCTTAGAAAAGTTAAAAAGGACACCGCCTGCAGCATGCACAACCACAAAAAATATTAGGAAGCATACTCTGTATGTAGAAGTGGTATTATTTCAAGTATATAAAGGCCACAAGACAAACCTATACACAGCTGCCAAAATACATGTCTGTGTTCACCTTTTTCTTTCTCACACAGTGTACAACTAACACTGCTGAGCTGCAGACTGCTGCCATGACTCTGCTTGTCTGTCTGCCTCCCTGGAGGGCTGGTTAACATTACCACCAACCCAACCTCCCACTCTGTCAGATAGCATTTTAGCATGAGTGCTAATGTGGCCAGCCACCATGTCTGTCTGTCTGTAAGTGCAGGTACACATACATACACACATTTTCCTTAATGTATGAGCAGAGGTGTATGATATTAGGTGATATATCAAAAATAGCTTATAACCATGAGATGATCATTAGTATGATGAGGCAAATGGTGATGATGACAAGATAATGAGCTACAGCAAAGCTGTTGCTAGTGCCTCTTTCCTACCAGAAATGATGTTTAAGGCTAGTTTATCCTGCAACAGTTGTTTTAGCGACACTGCTCTTAGTCAGTCATTTTCCCTGAATACAATTTTTTATGTGACAGCATAGCACTGGCAACACAACCGGCCAGTGTTTCCAGGTGCTTGGTCCTTGCACTTAGTGCTTTTGTGCCTATTACAAACATCAGTCTGAGCTAATCAGTAAAATCAGATGATGCAATGTTGAGTTAGTTTTAAAAAACCTGCTGACACATGACTGATGTAAATGAACACTAAGTGCCAGTACTTTCTAAATAGCAGTGTGGCGTCAATTAGCAAATGCAGTTAATTAGCTTCTCAGCAACAGTGCACAGGGTTGGCAAATAGCTGGCGGCCTTACACAGTCGGTCAACTGTATCTCGCCACTGTCCAACTCCACCATCTCCACCATCAATTTTTAAAATTCATCATTAAAAACAAAGTCTTATTTCTATCTATCTTATTTTTTAAACAGAGTATCAACAAGACTAAGAGGCTACAGCTATGATAGAAGCTCTGCAGGGCTGTATTTGGCACAGTGGCACTGTGAGCTAAATGCTAACACAGTCACAATGACAATGCAAACATGCTGATATTCATTTCATTTTGTCTCATGTTTACCATCGTAGTTTAGTGTGTTAGCATACCAACACATGCAAATAAGCACTAAACGCAAAGTACAGCTGATGCTGATGAGAATGTCAGTAGTTTTGCAGGTGTCTGGTCTTAAACCAAAGTACTTGAGAAATTAAAATTATACTGAATCAGATAAATTACAGAGTAGATAAATTAGGTTCATCAGTTAGTTATTTCGTGCTGAATTCAGCAGTTTTAAAGCCTCGCCCTGCTGTCATCTCTCCCCATTCACACACAACAAAACAAACTCAGAGACACAAACTCTAGCAGTAATTAAGCTACTTAGCGCTGAAGGTGATTATGGGCCAGCTGGCTCTCAAACACACACACACACACACACACACACACACACACACACACACACACACACACTAACACCACTTCAGACACTGACTGCAGCTTGACTGAAGCATGGAAGCAAACACAAACACCCAGCACATATCTGGCACACATTCAGAGAACTACACATCTTTTGTTAAAGTCTACATTATCTATACTTCTTTACCGGGCAAAATCCAATTCTGCAGTTCATGAACAGCACACAAGGCTTAATAAAATTCACTGAAATTAATTCAGAGGGAAAACCACTGTGAATCTGAATAAATCCTTTTTAGATGGACAAAGACAGAAAGAGCACAGCAAAGCTCCTCCACAGAAATGCTGACCTGCTTACAATGTGCGGTGCTTCTGGAGACATTTCAGAGGCGGAGGAAAGATGTGTGCATTTAAGTGTATGTTTTAAAAACTGTAACACAGAAAGGTGATTAATGAGAATAGGAGGAAGTACAGTTCTTGAACTTCACACTGCCCTAGCTGATACATACTGGCAAGCCAGGTCATATTTCTAGTTCACTGATTAAAAAAGCAGAAGAGAATATCATTTTAGAACATTTAGGAGAACATTCATGATTAACATAGAGAAGTAAATAAACTCTTTACAGTCTAGACATGACCTGAGGCCTCATCTCTCTGCCTCTTCCCTCCGCGGGAATATGGCTAGCACATGCAGCTGCGCCCAAATTATTCATATACACAATGCTCTGACGTACACATGCACATGCGCCTGTACGCGCACATGGATGCACCCATGCAGATGCACACTGATTGCATGTTCAACTAAGAGCTCATATTTGCACGCTACAGTAGCCCTTTTGACAACAGACGAAAGACACTTGCTCCTTTTTTCCACCCCCTCCCACCCCCTTTCTGTCCACTACCCTCCTCTGTCTCTTTATCTTCTTTGATTTTTCTTTGTATTTGTTACGCTGAATTGCAGGAAGCATCAGTCTTTTCAAAACAAGGAGAGCAGTTTATAAAACAAAGACGACATCGGTATTTGACTCAACAAACCTCTCTCTCCTCTGTTTTTAGCCCCTTCCTCTCCACCACACTCTCTAAAAATATAGCCTGGACTTCATCCCCATTTACCCTCCAATTCTTTGCCCTTGCTTAGTGTGTCTTTAACTATGTGTGTGTGTGTGTGTGTGTGCAAGCTCAGCACAGAGCACAAAGACCTGCAGTGACATCAGACTCATTCACACTGTGTCCTCTGTCTACGCTCACCCGAGAGGTGCTCTGTTTAAAGGCCCTCTGCTACGCCTCATCCCCCCTCTCTCTCTCACACACACACACACACACACACACACACACACACTCAGAGATCCCCTGTGATTTCTGAGTGACCACAACAGTGTCAACACACACACACACAAATAGGTTATATGGTGTCAGTCAAACTATGCAGACTACAGAAGGTTTGAAGAGAAATGTATTTAATAATAAAGCCTGAGGAAATTAATTATTTTCTCTACAGCACATTCAGTTTGAAACAGTGGTTTTCTTGTGTCTATGCAGCATAAATGATAATAGGACTGTTTAGAAGGCCTGCTCCAGCTGATATATGATGAGACCCTGATAACAGAGAAATGCAAATGTTCAGACTGAAGCGCCTTTCATTCCTTACTGGATTCAAATGGATGAATTCAAATAAAAACAGATCTATGTGTGTGTGTGTGTGTGTGTGTCTATGTCTGTGTGTCTACATTGCGAGAGTGGGCGAAGAGGAGGTGGAAGGAGCTGGAGGGGGAGCTGGTGACATTCCAGCATTTTGGTCACAGTTCCACACTTTATTTTGCTCACAGTGCGGACGAGCTTGAGCAAGAGAAAATAAAAGGATGAGGCAAATATCTAGAGGGAAGTTTGAGATGACGTGTCGCGATCAGAGAACGCAGTTAGCACACTCTGGATCAATGTGAATTTTCCATTTTTTCAGCGGCCCTCTTGGTCACAGAGGACCAGCAGAAAAACGTTTTTTTCATAAAGCAGGACTTCAGTCGATGCTGCAACTCAGGCTACAGAGACTGATTCCTGGAAGGTAGGCAAATATAGGCCAGAGGCTAAACTCTTGAGTCGATTTTCTTCCAGATTCATGCTTTTGCCGAGAATCCAGTCTTAACTTAATCATGTCAACGGGCTCATCAGCAGCTCACGAAGCAGGAAGTGAACAGGAAGTGTGGACAGTCCAGCAGCAACCCCACAGGAAGTCATTCTGCAACGGCAGCACACCATTCGGGAGTGCTGATGCACTTCACAGGGAGAAGTTCATCAACAGACCAGTTGCACAACGCGTGTTAACACCAAATATTCAGGACGCCCATGCCCCATCCTGAATATTTTCTCATCTATTTGTTTAAACACATAATCTGGGGGGTAATAAATCCAACTCTGTCGGGACCCAAACACTCATCTCAGCATCTCAGAAACACAATCAAACTGCTCTACTATTCACCTGTCATAAGATGTGTCATTAAGAAGAGTTCTATTGTTTGGAAACCAGGATTAAGAAGTGCAGCTTGGCAACCTAACCAACTTTTTTCACCTCCTCAGGCAACTACAGTCTGCTGGTAAAGCCCTTGAGCCTGATTATGCAATAGGTCTACTGATAGAGAACAAATCATGAACAAAACCCTTTTTAAGTCTGTTATGGCCATGAAATGTTCTGATGCCACAATGTCATACTGTTTAAACATTTATCCATGTTGTTACCACCGACGTCCTTCTTCTTCACAGCTTTGGCAGAGGCACACACACACACACTGCTGAGAAATGTTAGACAGGCAGCACCTTTAGCACTCCTGCCACAAAAGACATTCACACAGAACTGTTAGGGCTAATAGGTTCATAGGGCAACAACAACAAAAAAAATAATAAAAAGCATGTGACCAGCGAGCCAGCGTGAGGAGGAAACGGTGCACGGCTGTGGACGGCCAGCTTGGGCGTGTGCTCTGTCACACTTCCTGCTCCTCTGCCCTCGGTTGAAGCCAAATCAGTGATCAGAAAGAACTTCAGCGGCGACTCCCACCAACAAAGCAAAACTGCACTTTCACTTGAAGGGTAGATGAATGTTGAGACCAAGTGTAAGAATGCACTCATGAGGAGATTACAATGCAACACTACTCCATGACCAGTACGTACAGAACCATATAAACTGCTGTAGCTGCACACACGCAAACAAACACACAGTTTCCCACCAAAGTCCAGCCATTTTAAAGGCAACCCCCTAGGGAGGTGTGTAACCCAGACAGAGCCTGTGTGGCAAACTATTAACACACACAGGAAACAGGCGAGACTGGTAGCCTACACAGGACATACGTCCAACAACAAAACACCACTTTTTTTTACTCCCATTTAAAGCCTTTGTGTATCAGCTGTGAGGGGCCTCTTCCGCAGTTGTATTCCGCTTACTCCTGTTTTGTTTTGAAGCCAGTGTTTTGGTCATATTGTGGCAGATTTCTGCAGTGCATTTATGTATCTGTGAGAAACTTTGTGTGTTCTGCACTGTTTTGGAATTTCTTGATCAACACATCAGCAGAGGACCAAAGAGATGAAAGCTTATATTTTTCTCAGCTGAGCTCTCGTCACCCTTAAGCCAAAACGCCCTGCGTCACAACTGTTAAAAATACCCCCAATCATCCACCTGTGGGGTCTGTGACAGAACATTGAATATATTGTGCTCTATTTGAAGAGCTTTTTTTCCCATTCAACCATATTAGTGTCATCATCTTTAACCGCAAACGCATGAAACACGGAGGACTGGAAAAATCACCGCAGTGGTGAATCCTCAGGTCATTGTTCTGGCGACACAACTGAAATTAACAGAGAGGGAAGCCTTGAGGAGAAGTCTGTTATGATGAGAACATCTAACGGCAATCACAAGGTCAAAGACCACCACAGCACTAAACAGATTTGCCTTTGTGTCTATTTATAAACAGCGATGGAGGCTGACTTAGCACTTAGGTGCGAGACAAGTCACTTGCTAGTCTGAGATGAGTAAGTGGCAGAGCCGCAGAGAGGGAGCGGGATCGATATGCAAATGGAACATTTACACACTGCTCATAACTCTCATGTCAAGTTACACCCCGCATGCATGCATACACACAAAAGGTGAATTATTGACATTTATAGTATCTCAGAGGCAGCACCAAACATAAAGCTATCAGTCTGTGGCAAATGCAGCACTCAACATGAGATCAACGGAGGAGGAGGAGGAAGAGGCAACCTCGTGGTGAAGTGAAACTGCATGTATGTCTAAGTGTGATTGTGATTGTGTGTGTGGGGGGGTTCAAATGGGTCAAATGTAGGACTCGACTTATAGCCGGTTTGCATCAGACTAAGCTTATCTCATAAGTTAATGCAGCTGTATAAAGATGCAACTGCCAGGCCAGAAGCAATTTAACTAGGGCCACTTAGTAGAGAGTTACATTACATGCATCTCGTCGTGTTTGGCTTAGGTAGGTGTGTGTATGTGTGTGTGTGCATGTGCGTGCATGCGTGTCCAATCCATTCTTCAGGCAGTCAGGTCTGGGTGCAGGATTGTAGGTCATGTCACTATGTGGACATTGTTTAGGGGAGGCAGCACAGACATTCAGGAAATGGATGCTGGCGACTCAGACTACGTGTGTGTTGGTTGGCCCTCACTGCAACCTCATTGCCCTCTAAATGCATACTCACACACGCGCACGCTCATACTACTTAGAGAGGGGCGCTTTGTGCAGCCTGCCCGAGAGGGCAGCACAACATGGGAGCAATTAAACACCATCCTCTCTTATCAGCGGCTGACTTTCTCTGGGAAAAAAGAAAAAAAAAAGGCGGTCATTGGGAAAAGCGCTGCTGTACGGCAGGAAGTTATCCCTCTCTGTGCGTTTATTTGTGTGTTTCCCATTTCCTGTCAAACACACAGACACTTTAGGTGACACTCACAGGGCATGTAAATACACACAGACACACACACACAAATCATGCATGATGAAAAGAAGTAGTGCGAGCTCGCCCACCAACATAGCCATGTAATTAGACAAACTCTGTTTCACTGTAATGTGAAGTTCAAGCTAATAAAACTGGATTAAACTGTTACTGTTGATCTGACCCTCTTTAAATGTGAGTTTAGCAGGTGATAACACACACACACATGCTCAGTGTAGAGATATCTGTCACCTTCACTCACTCAGTTACACCCCATCAAAGAGCCCCTGAGCTGCTCTCCAGACTTAAATAAATCAATAACTTCAGTTGAGCAGCAGCCACCAGCTGTCTCTCTGTGGCTTCTCTTTTCACCTTTTTTTTTCTTTTTTGTCAACACCCTCCTGCCCCACTTCCTGTTACAGTTGTCGCTGTGAACAAGCACAAAAGAGATTCACTCAGCGGCTGATTGACAAGTCACTCTGAAACCTCCCCTGAGGAAATGAGGCCATCGGTTGCAAGGTACTCTACTGGGCCAACCCCCCATCCTCAACCCCCACTAAGTTCAATCAATGGATGCCAAAGTGGGGTCTGAGGACCTAAAAGGAGTCCGTGGTGAAGAATGGTTCAATTTTACTATTACTTTGTCACAACTGCTTATCATTTGCACAATAAGAGAGGGTGTAAAGATGCCCAGTTTGATCCAAGTGTCAACCTTTGCACGACAATCTCTATAGAGGACTCTCATACAGGACACAGTGCGGCCAATTGGGATTCATTAGCTGATGGGACTGAGTTTGGGTGGTGCTGAGTTAAACAAACAGTGGGTCTGTCGGACCACCGCCTCAGCTCAGCGCACTGTAAAATAAGCATGATTACAGACGCAGCCCCAGCCACACTCAACTCATGCCTTCCAATTTCAGAGGCTGCCACCCAGCAAGTGTCAGCACATGCAATTTTACACGCCCTCTTTACACGATCTGCATTTAGTCTTGCCTCACACAATCGATACAGGCTGCTTATGTCTCCTCATATGAATCCAAAAAGCTGCTGTGCTGTGCCTGAGCTTTGTAGGGTGCATTTCCAACAAAGGCAGTGAATGACACAGCTCTGAAGGAGAGCATCTCTTTGTGCTCGATTCATTTGCAGAGGAAGGATGAAAAAAAAAACCATCCCAACCCTGTGCTTTCAAAACCTGTTAATATACATCCACCTCGGCCGTGCACATGTGAGGTGTTGACTAGACTCTGTTAGATTAGGATAAGGTGAGACTGCAGGTAGCTGCAAGTGAGAATAATGATACAAAAATTGATTTGGGGAGAAACGCCCATTCCCCTCCCTGCACCTGGCTGCAGCTGTCCTTGTCACTTCACCCAATGTTAAATCCTGATTGCAAACCGCTGCTTCTCATAAAGCAGACTACTGCTGTGAAGAACTTGTGCCCCCCCACTCCAGCATGTAAAGAGTCATATGGAGATAGCGTGGCACAGACACACATGCTTTGCCTTATCAAGACTGTGCAGAGCACCACCCATGCATTACAAAACAAGGTGAATACTCTGCTCTGCAGCTCTACAACCAACTGAGGCTCACAATGAGCAGAGACATTAAGGAGCGTTAATGGTAAAATTAGGCTCTAAGTGTGCAGGATGCATTTAATTGATCGCCAGGAGGCACAGACACAATGTGGTCTGCTAAGGTCGGCAGATTTCCAGCAGACAGACGTCGGAGGCTTACCTCAACGCAACCTTCACACAGCAGTCGCCCTGGCTCGCCATTATCGCTTTCAAGGTTTGCCGGCGGGATGTAGAGTATTTCGGCTATGTTGGGTTTTCAGAGTGTGTAAAACCGTGCGGTACTGCAGCTGGTGCTGGGCGTCTCAGGTCAGCGGGAGCAGCCGTCAAGACCTGCCGGCGGTGAGCTGCCTCATCGGGACTCCTCCTGTCTTCTCCTTCTTCTTCTTCTTTACCTCCACTGTGGCGGTCATTTCTTGCTCACCGGTATTTGTCACATCGCAGTGTTACAGCCTCTTTTTCTCTTTCCGTAGTCTGTCTCAGTCGCTACATCCTGTTTAAAGTGCGTATGAGCGAAGCGTATGAGCGCTGCCCAGAAACCACAGCGCTGCTCTGAGAGAGACGCGATCACGCTGAATGAGCCGAGACCGTAAACTGTAGGGGGTGGTGCTGCCTTCAGGGACCGTCGGAAACTTTACATGCACAGCTGAGGCTGTGTTGCAGTAGGCTATGGACCCTCCCACACCAGTATTTGCCCTCTAGCTATTCACTCCAAAGATGTATAAAGGATAATTCTACCCATAAATAATATAAAAAGATAAAATGGTGAGTGAAAACATTTTACCACTGGCTGCACTCAACCGCAAACTTGTTACCATGGATACTAATGGATGCAGTGCTTGCTCTGCAAATGAGATGTCTTATGCACCCAACCCTCAACAATTTTTTTTTTTTAAAAGATCCATCCTTCCATATTGGCACAAAAAGGTAGTGATGAAAGAAGTATTCATATCCTTTACTTAAAAATGTATTGCAATGATTTAGTGTGTCACGTTCATAAAGACATGGTCAAAAGCGATGCAGCAGAGACTAAGATATCCTGACTTTTTGTCCCCAGGTGCAAGTCAAGCTCCACAGACACCAAATCCAACAGGCAGGCAACTGTGAGAGTCATACTCCTTGTATGCATAATATTTGGCCAGCAAAGCTTATTGAAGTTCTATAGCAGACAAATAAATGTAGAGGAGCACTAAAAAGTATAATGTTTGCATTTGAAAAGTAGTGGAGTAGAAATAACACGAAGTGGAAATAGTTAAGTAAAGCACAAGTACCCTAAAATTTTACTTAAACACATTACTTCACAAAGTTCAAATGAACGAGAAACGAAGTGTTGTTTCATAACTTAACTGCACTTTCTGTGATAATACCTTAATACGAGCAGTCCCTGAAGGCAGCATAATCGCATCCGATTGACAGGGGCGAAGGCCAACAGCTAAATCAGCCCCGCCTTCATTGTATATTACAGACCAATCAGGGGGCTCAATGGGCCTGTGTGGCCCCGCCTAGCGACACACCCACACCGGGCTGTAAAGATCACAAACCTATAGCACCCCGACTGCCAACGGCGACATCTGAGGTCCGTTAAACCGCCATAAACAGAGGCCGGTTGTTCCCATGACGGAGAGGAGGGGCCACCGTTTGAACACCTTGAGGTCAAAGGTTGAAACTAATTCACAGGTTATAATGTTCCGGCAGAGGAGGCAGTGGATTTGCTCTGGTTTAGATGGGAAGTTACATTCTGTTCACTTCCCCCTCCTGCTGAGAAACTGAAACCATAGTTCTAGTAGCTGACTCAGACATGATGCTCCTTCAGTGTTCCTCCTCAGTTTGACTCTCTCTCCCTTTGTCTTCATGTCTATATTTATTCTGTATCTATATCACCATCTTTTGTCAATCCCATTTCCTCGAACATGCTGATACAGCCAGACTACTTAAAATGCTGTATGCAGAGACTTCACCACATGTCCACTGCCACTACAGCTGTCAGTGATGTTGGCAGTGTTTTTTATTGGCAGGCTTCAGATCTACAGTTGCAGGGGAAAAACTCCAATCTTTCCAAACCCTCATCCTCAACATTAACTATGACTCATGTTCCTATGTGAACGGATACAAACTTACAAACAGTTTGCCAGCAACAGTCATGCCTGAACTGCACTGTTATTTCCCAATAATATAGCACAAACATAGCAGTTAACTATTTCCCAATTCCACATACATGCAGCTTTATCTAGGCAGCTTTGCAGGGTAATTATATCAGTACTGCACTGCTTGACCATGTAGAAACTCTCCCTGCCTTTTGTATACTAGTTAAAACAAACAGTTTTCTATTTGAATACAGAAAAAAAGTCCCTGCACAGTCACAGACAACAATCGCTTTCATGTTATGAAACGCAGTGCGCAAATGGTTGCACAAACTATAAACCCATTCTGTGTGTGTGTGTAGTACTCTGTACAGAGGAGCTTATGACTCTAACCATGTGTGTGTGTGTGTGTGTGTGTGTGTGTGTGTGTGTGTGTGTGTGTGTTGGTATCCCGAGAACCAGGTGGCGATGTTAGTGCTGCGCAGGCTACGTTCCCCAGAAGCAGTGCTGGATTCCACACAAGATTATCATCCAGTTTTGAGGATAAAGCTAAAATCCTCCTAGATCTGCTGGGAACGGGCCACCAGCCGCTGCAACTGGGGCGACAAAACACACAAACAAGGGTGGTGTACACGCAAGAACACACACCGGCAAACTTATAAGACCATCACATATGAGCGATTACATAATTAGGCTGCACTGTTTTCCAAAGCATATGTTAAGACCATAGCATTCCTCTTCAGGCATGTTTACAGTCTTCAAATCCACTCTTGCTGATTTGCACCCCTGTGTGCCACCTCCTCCTCAGCACTTTCCAATGTTAAAAAGCCTATTTTATAATCAGACTGTGTGGGTTATAAAACCCTGAAGATATTTTAATATTGCAATTGCCAAACTGCAGCATAATCCCTATATTTAGGGCCATGTATTCAAAATAACAGCACCCTAATTGCATAAGAGGTATTCAAATACAATCACGCCAGCCTCCCTCAGGTTCTGTCAGTCAGCAATTCATTCTCCTACTTGGATTTGACACTTTGCTTCTTCCAGGAAAACACACACACTCTTGCACGCATACCAACACACACAGTCTTGTCCCCATTACTTCAGGGGACATTACATTGACTTACATTAATTTCTTGGAGACTTACTCTAACCATAACTACTACTTGCCTTACCCTAACCCTTATACACAACCTTATCCTGACCTTAAACATTTCATCTTACAGTTTAATGAATTCAGTAATGGGGACTTACTTTTGTCCTCATAAGGAAGACGAGTCACCATAATGTGTAAACAGATTTAGGTTCCCACAACATAAGGAATACATAGACCACACACAAATCTTCTTCATGATGGTCCCTCTTCTCATTTCTGCAGAATGTGTTTATATCCATTTGGCACAATCTTTTTGAGGTTATTTTTGTCCTAAGTTTAATATAGTGTTTTGAAATAAAACATATTTTATTGCCACAGTGATTGAAAATAATATAAGAAACACTCATATGCATGGAAACAAATATCATCCACTGCCAAATTTCCAACACATATGCTACCACATATATTGCATATTAAATTAAGCAAACATTAAAACTGGATTTAACACCAAAGGAGTTCAATGTCCTATTTAACTGTTCCAACCTAAATATCATATGGCTTCCCTCAGTGAAAAAGAGTAGAAGCAAGACGGAGTGTGTGAGATGGAAAATGAAGCCGTGTCTTAATGTATTCTCCATCCTTATTCTTTGATGTGTCTATAATCCCTCACATGCATTTTCTATATTTGGCTTTGAAGCTCCATAAGATAATCCTCCATTCTTTACCGTAACAAAACTGTTTGAATTGGCCAGGATTACGCAAGCATACATTTGACGAATCACTGGCTGGCAGAGAAAGAGGTGCCGCGCCAAAAGGAAAAGTCAGGCATTTGAATTTTGCACAGCTCTTTCACGTTTATTTATTTGTTTATTTGTGCACCCCACCCCCCATTTCTTAATCAATGGGAATACATAGCTAGCTCTAATAAGTGTGCATGGATGTTTTGATGGTGTCTGTGTTTTATGTTTGCATGTGTGTGACAAAGGAGCTGCTTATGTGCTATAGATTTATGTGTGTCAGGCAGTGGCATACAGCAGAGCAGGTCCTTGCCAGTTCTTGGCAGTGCAGGACCCCCCATAGCGCTTTGTCCCATCACCCCTGCAGAGCTCAGCTCTCACCACTAACAGTGGAGGTATTGAAAGGATGCCTTTACTGCCAGCTGAGTGATATTAAAAATGTAATTCTTGATTCTTGATGTTGATAACATGATGACAGTTTGGATATACTTTGTGAGGCCTGCACACATGCAGTATTTATAGGAACAGTTTTTAGAATCAGGGGAAAATGGCTTCGTCTGAAGGTAACAAAATCCAGATATTGGCACCCCTACGACTTTTAACATTTTATATCCTATTTGTTTAATCCTGGAGTGTAGCTGAGGTTAACAGGCAACCAGAGGAGACTTTAGCCAGGACAACAAATAGTCCCACAGAAAGCATGCCGGAAAATCACAAATTGTTAGTTTTACACTACAGGTTTTGAACAGATTTACTGTACAACTATACATATACATATAGAAAGTGGTGTCGATCTTTTCATCTTACACTTGGCAAGAAAGCAAATAAGTCAATTTCCTAACATTTCTTGTTTTGTTTTTTTGTTTGTGGGGAGAGAAAGTGGTATGACATGCAATAAAGTTCTGAACTGTGGATGTTGATGTTAGACCATTGTTTTAATCTAAAGTTCTTAAGAAAAATTTGTATGTTCACTGCTGTTTTTGTTTGTTTGTTTATTTGTCTTTTTTGTTTTGTTTTTATAGGCACAACAATTCAGTTAGAGGAGCACTCAACCAGTTTGGTGTTGCACCTCAACAACATTGTTGAACTCACAATGGAAAGTTTGTAAAAAAGTTCAAATTTCAAAATTGCATTGAGCAATCAGAAATAATGTCTTTTTCATTCCACAGATTCAGGTGTGTTATGCTAGTGGCGGCTAATGTAGCCTCAAACAGAGGAATGAGCTACAGTGGTCTTGTTGCTCACTTCTTTCTAACTCCAAACCACCAGATCTTTTTCACTTTCAGGCTTGAAGTCTTCAGGCCCTGATACCTCAAGTGATGCGACAATTATGGGCTTTTTTCACATATGCAGTAGTGCTCCCCACTGGCAAACTTCACCTTTAAAAATTTTATCACTTAAAGGAAGCAAACAATAACTATGTCGAGATTTTCCAGGTTTACCAACCCTTCATGTGACTTTTGTGCTTAACACATTAGGGAAAGCAATGTACTGTACTTTAAGGATGAATATTCTTGAGCCTAGAGGAGGCTGACTATTGATCATATACTGTATGTATTCACACAAAGATCACCAGTCATCGAGGGATGTATCAGTGGTGAGCGATCAGTGATTAGTCATGAACACAATCCACTGTAGAGCAGACCTACATTCCAGCTTCCATCCTCAGGGCACATACTGACCCACACTTTGCTCGATCCTTACCCAGGCTCTGATGCTTCCTGCTGGGCTGTGACCAGGCAGCAGCAGGGGTGGAGGCTGGAGGGTGGCTCACAGTGGCTGCTGCAGCCCTGGGGTGTTTCAGAGAGGTAGTGACTCTCATTGACAGAGTTACTACTGCTTCAGAGGGCATGACAGGCCGGAGTGTGTGTGAGAGAGTGGGAGAGAGAGAAAGATGAGAGAGGAGGTCAACAAGGAGTGGTTGTTCTGTGGTCCCCTGCCCCAAGCTCATTGCATGCTTTTACTCACACACACACACACATTCACAAAAGACTAATAGAGTCCATCTGTGTCAGCTGAGAAGAGAGGAGGTAGAGACCTCCCCTCCACCCCCTCACTCACCCCCAGCTCCAGGAACAACTTGCCTTGACTTCTGTAGTAAGTAACAATTAAATATTTAGAGGATACTACATCCATTCTGTAAGTCCATTCTCTAAGTGTATCAGGGTGGAGCATATTACCCATAATACCTGTGTGTGGATGCTTGTGATGATGCACACTGGTATAAATAGTCAAAATAATAATAATAATAATAATTCAGGAAGAAAAAAAGACTGTTCCTGAAATAAAACTAAACAAAATTTGAATTGAATCCAGTTGTGATTTTAATAGTTCATAAAATTAAGATCACCAGTTAGTTTTACTGACTCATCATAGTAATCTGTCAATAAATTAGTGTAAGTGCTCATCTTCTCTGTCATCTTACCCCATCACCTACCTTCTCTTCTCTCTAGGGGCATCCAGCACCTTGTTTCTATGGAAACAGCCTCTGAAGAAGGCAGACAGAAAGGGACAGGAAGAGATGCTGAAATAGCAGAAAAGCTTCTTTGTGCTCTCTGAGGCTCACAGAGTAAATAGGCCTAAAGAGAGGATAAAGGGTTAATCACACACACACTCACACAAATTTGCGCAGCTATCCTTGTTAGGACACTGCATTGATCTCCATTCACTGTGGGCAGCCTAACCCAAACCCTAACCCCATGCATAACCAAGGACCTCAGAAATGACATTTGGTCTCATTAGGACCAGGTTTTGGTCCCCATGAAGACTACTTATCCCGACAAAGTTGGTGTTTATACTGGAAAACGTCCCGAGAGGTTACAAAAATATGTATACACACACACAAACTGATCTCAATTACTTTAGGGGACAAAATATAGACCTAACCCTAACCCTAAACCTTAACTACTGACCCACAAATTTGCTTTTTTCCAATTGGTGGCACTACTTTTGTCTCTAGTTGGAAAAACCGTCCACAATTAACTGGTCTTGAGTTTGAAATTTGCCCCCAAAAGAAGGCTATGGCAGACACACACACACACACACACACACACACACACACACACTCACAACTTCCACCATAGGCAAAATGGGAGATAAGGAGCATCATCAGATTCTTGAATTCCTCTTGAAGCCATACAATCTGTTCTCTATAGATAACTTTAACTAGGACACTGTCTTGTTTTTAATTCAGCACTTTTTGACTGCAGCTTCTGTGTGAGTCTCCATTAAAATAGATTCATTTCTTTTATTTACAGCATTTACTATGCATTAAAAGTCTGTCTGTGAGGTGTTGTTTATGATTTGCTGTCTGTTCGCTTTTTGGACTATTATAGTTGGTGTATCCACTTACAGAGCTGCGACTAACATGTTAGATCATATTATGTATTCACAGAGCAAATGCAGGCATGCGTGCACACAATAACATCCTCACACACACAGGCTATAAAAACACACATGCAAAGAAAGCATGAAATCCTGAGCTTTTTCTTGTCTGCCAACATCGCACTAAAACACACACACACACATATGCACACACAAACACATGAAATCTCACTCCATTCTGTATCTGAAAATTGGATTTCTGCTCCCAACTAACTTGATTATAATGAGCCTCCCTCTCACACTGGGGCAGTATCACTTAATAAACCTAAGTGCTTTGACACGCCTGTGCCCACACTTGTACACACAGAGACACATGTACACGCACACACACACATACCACTGGAGATCTATATATCAATCTATAAATGTGCCAGTCTCATTGAAAGATCAACAGTAGAGATGAAGAGTGAACAAACACCACAGAGTCAGACCCTAGGTCAAAAATCAGGCTTCAATAACCCATTACTTATTCATCTAAGTCCTTTGTGCATACAGTTATTGGCTTATTAGGACCTGAAAGTTACCAAAAGCTCAAATATGTCAGCAATAGGAAAGCTTGAAAGGGCTCCTTTAAGTCAATACATTAATGTGTTTTCACAGCACAGCGGTATGCAGGTCAATACTGAGAACAAACACTAGAAACACTAAATGATGATGGAATGTGTTACATTACATACAACACAACTTTTATTGTAGATATGCATTGTGGAAATTACAACCCACATGTGACTGTACATAAGCATGACTTTTCACACTATTTTTTCTTGACACAATAATTCAGCTTTGTTTAAATAAAAGCAGTTTATGTGCGATATCATGTGTTTTTATGATTGATGACGAAGATCATTTTTGTGAGAAGGACACCAAACACATCTTATACAAATAATGGGTGAATACACAGCATCAAAAAAGTGTACCATCCCCTACCAAAACATATGATCCACTTATAAAATATAATTCATTCTTATATATTGAACTACCCCACCCTACTACTACGGTTCAAATCCCACCAGTTTCTTCTGAATTTATAACACTGCTCTTTTTATTTTGTCTCAGGATGTGTTACCAATAACGTATGAACAGACTAATAGTTTGGTGATCTACAGTAGTTAGACTACAGCTCTGTAGCACCATCTAGTGTTTAACTGTATAACATGCAAGTATGTTACTCTGAACTCTATAGTGTCTTTCCATCAGTGACCCAGCAGCCTCTTAAAATGACCACATCCCTAGCTAATCTGTCATCATTCATCTCAAGGAATCTGTGTCAACTTCAGAATATTTATCATAAATATTCAGGGTAATTATAAATAGATTTGATATCTAGGACTCTATACATCTGGATCTGTATAATCACAGTCTTTACTTTTAACTTAGAGGATAAGTTCATTTAAAAGAAAATCAATTATTACCTGCCTGTATGTACATTTTAAAAAAAGAATTAATGTTTAGATTGTTCCACCAGTTTATACTGGCTATCAAAGAGACCACTTCTTTACAAGATGAAAGTGAAAGTAATGGGGAACAAAATCTGTAGCCTGTAATTCTGAGCAAAAATGCATTTTGAAGTCCAGTAAAAGTTCATACGAGGGTGTAGCTGTATGAATTAAATAAATCAAGTGGGTATTTATCAAGGATACAGTCTTTTCGATATAAAATTCCCTCTGTTTTTTCACAGACAGGGTTTCTGTAGTGAGCCACTGCAGAGGGACAGTGACACAAAGAGGGAATTTCCTATCAAAAAGACAGCAAGTTCAGAAGATATCCACTTGATTTGATGAACTCAGAAGACTCCAGCATCATATTAAATTCAGCTGAACTTCATAATTCATGTCAGCACAGAACAAGGACAGTGCCCCACCACACTGAAGCCACAAGTCTCAATATACATTTGGGCAGATACTGATTTGAGACGTACTTGAAAAATGTGAAGCTCTCTTTTAAAGCCTTATTCTGAATTAAACACTGAACTTGATTTACATTTTCAGAAGTAATGTAATGTAATGAAACCATGAAGTAGGATTGACAGAATACCTGACTCAATTTACTGCCTTCTAATTTATCTGAATGACAATATTTGAACATTTTGAAAAGACATAAAGGAAAATCTGAAATAATATAACTCAGTGTGAATAAGTAGGCTAACCTATGCCCTTAAAAGTGAGAGTGGAACAGACTTGCTTGCCATCTGGAAGGCCCAGCACTGTGTTACTCTATTCTGTGGATCTTTTAACCATTAATCATTCATTATCTGCAGACCACAGCCTTCCCCTGGAGAGGAAACACTCTGCCAGTTGATAAAGAGAGGAGAGATAAGCATCCACAATATAAACACGCTGGAGAAAAAAACATACCGCTGCTGCTATAATATCCAAGTATAGAGACGATTGACTTCTGTGAGGCAGTGACAGGTGCGCCACATTGTTCCAACAGGTGTGTTTTCATCAGTGGAGGCTGAGAAACGTCTTGATCCAGCACTCGGTAAAGAGGATTTAGAGAAATGTGTACTTTGGCAGCAGATCTTTTTAAAGAGGAAAGTAAAGGCTGTCACTTGTTCACGCTTTAACAGCCACACAGAAGAAAGGAAATCACTTTTGAAACAGCAGAGAAGGCCTCCCCCTCTCCGCCATGCTTCCCGCTCAGGAGGCAGCCAAAATCTACCACACCAACTACGTGCGTAACGCCCGGGCCGTGGGCGTGCTGTGGACGGTGTTCACCATCACCTTCGCCGTCATCACCGTGGTGGTATTCATCCAGCCGTACTGGATCGGGGACAGCGTCAACACGCCGCAGGCCGGATACTTCGGCCTCTTCCACTACTGCATCGGGAACGCGCTCACCTCGGAGCTCACCTGCAAAGGGAGCGCGCTGGACTTCGGCTCCATCCCGTCCGGCGCCTTCAAGACGGCCATGTTCTTCGTGGGGATCTCCATGCTGCTCGTGGTGGGCAGCATCGTCTGCTTCAGCCTCTTCTTCTTCTGCAACGCGGGGAGCGTGTACAAGATCTGCGCCTGGATGCAGCTGGCCTCCAGTGAGCACCTGGGTTTGACCACAGTTTGTCAAAAGCTGCGCATAGAGAAGTTACTGTGAAAAGTTTAGATGATTCACATTAAATACATGCATTTTCTCACCCATATTACCTCACAATCACATGCACAATATATTGGCATCAAGTGCATACTTACCCCTGATGACCTTTTATGCCACATTAGTTTACTTAACCTTTGCCATTTGACATATTTTACACCCAAAAGCATGAGCCCAAGCAGATTTCAGCTTCTGGGTTCAAAGTGATTTTTATTTTTCATGTTAATTTTATATATTTATTTTTGTATTTACCAGCTCTTTATTATTTAAGCAAGTCTTGACCTCACTCAGTCCAACAAAAATTGGGGTAGGGTTTCCTTAACAATGTATCATTATAAAAAAACAGGTTTTCTGTGTAAAAGTAACTATAGCTGTTATAGGTGGAGTAAAAAGTACAATATTTTCCTCTGAAATGTTGTGAATTTGAAGTATGAAGTAGCATAAAATGGAAATACTCAGGTAAAGCACATAATTACTACTTTGGTAAATACACTCAGTTACTTTCCACCACTAACTAGAAAGATACAACAGCAAAACAAGCTGATCTCAGGACAGCTGACACCAAGTATGATTGCCAATAGAAAAAAGATGAGTACATCTGGGCCTCATACACAAAGTAGACTGTCAGGGCAGACCAGGATATCTCTTAAAGGTCATGTTTAAATGAAAAATTTAAGCTGGTTAATTATAATGAATGATTATAAACAGCATCATAGATTCAGCAGCTCTTTGCAGCACACAGACAGAAGTGAAACACGATTCTGTTTTTGCAACATGAAGCAGCCTGTGAAGCGATGTAGCTGCAAGTGAGAGAACAAGCCGGTAATGAAGGAAATAATGAGATTAACCTGGAGGTGTGCTGTTACACTTTCTCCTCTCCCTCTCCATGCCCGACACACCTGCCGTTCAGTGTCAGAGTGTGTGTGTGTGTGTGTGTGTGTGTGTGTGGTGCGTGCGTGCGTGCATGCGTGCTTATACTTCTACCTTTGTGAGGTCCTTTGTAGAGTTACGGATTGTACATTTTAAGTTTTATTAACACTTAACTTGCAGATGTGTTAGTAAGCCAATGAGAAGTTGCAGTTTAAAATTCTTGGCATTGAGACTTGAGAAAGTGAAAGAAATGTGAGAGTCAGTGAAAGTGTGTGTGTGTGAGCCTCAGAAAGTGAAAGTGAGGTGTGTGTGTGTGTGCGTGCTAATGTTTCACCTCGTCACCTGATAGTCCACATAGCTCCTCAAGCAGAGGCAGGGACGACATGAAGCCGCCTTTCCATCTGCAGAGTCAATAATGAATGAGCGTGTTCATCTTTCTAGAGCTGAGATGCTCTGGAGTTGCTAGGCAACTCAACCTGTGCACATGTGTGTATGGGCATGTATACCTGAATGAACGGAGGGTATACACTTAATTTCTCTGGTGGCTTCTCTGTCTTCTTGTTTGTTGTTTCAGTTCTGGAGGTGGAGAAGGTGGTTTGTGATACTGCCCGTCAACAGCAGCAAGATGCTCTTTTCCCAGTGAACATGTCATATAAAAATACATACTGCCCACAGATATCCCACATTAGAACCATTTAAAGTTTGTGTATTTGAATCAATCAGCGACTAAGAAATGTCAAAATGAACCAGATTTTTCCCAAAAAAGCACCCATACCCTCCTGTGCCTCCCTCCTCTCTCTCTCTCTCAGGTACATGCATGGTGATTGGCTGTATGATCTATCCTGACGGCTGGGATTCAGAGGAGGTGAAGCGCATGTGTGGCCAGCGGACCGACAAATACACCCTGGGCAACTGCACGGTGCGCTGGGCCTACATTCTGGCCATCATCAGCATCATGGACTCACTCATCCTCTCCTTCCTGGCCTTCAGCCTGGGCAGCCGGCAGGACAAGCTGCTGCCCGAGGACTTCCAGGTGGAGGAGAAAGGTACTGGGGCGAAGGGAGGGTGGAGAGACACTAGGATGGGGGCGGGAGGAAAGAAGACGATGATGATATTCAGCTGGAGAGAAGAAGAAGAGGAGATAGATATTTAGATGAGAGGACAAGATGCAGGACAAAGGAAAATACTGGAGTTAACAGGTAGAAAGTTGAAGGTGGTGAAGGGTTAGATGCTTTGCCTGGAGGGAAAATGGAAAGAGGTGAAGCAGAGGCTGGGCAGCCATGAAACTTGAAGGATGTCTGTGTTAAGTGTTGAATCACTGAGGTCTGAATAAGCACAAGGTGATAAAGAATTTCACCATGTCCTTGCTTTCCTTTCAATCTTAACTGAGATTCATATTTGTGGCTTTTGTCATTTCTTCCCACTCTCTATTTGCCATCAGAAGAATCAGAAAAACTTTTGCTATTCACACTGCTATTGTATTTTTGTACCAATGGTTTTTTAACTTGGTTGATATGTGTGATTCAGAGTGAAATATCTTGACATCAGTGGGATTGCTGTGAAACTTGCTACAGATATTCAAGGTCCCATGAAGAAATGTATCTCCATGTGTCTGATGGATTGATACCATATTTTGCTGATTTGTTTCCTAAATGATGAAGTTGACATTTTTGTTTCCTTATTTAAAACTCAACAGCTATTGGATGGATTCCTCCAAAATGGCATTCATGGCCCCCCAGAGGATAAATTGTAAAAACCCTTCATCTAACACTACATCAATGTTTTTTATTTCTTTTAACACAACACTGGACTCCTCGTCTTGTTACATGTACATTAGCTATGAGCTGAAAACCCAGCTGAGCTGCTGACATATTGACACAATGTTATGTCATTGTCTGAACTGATGATTTCATCTCATCTTTTCAGTAACGCTGCCTCTCTCTCAACTACAGATAACGCATAGACCCGCCTGAGGAAAACAGGGACCAGAAATGGACAGGAACTGAAAAGGAGCACTGCTGACTCGGGGGGATTCAAATGTATCCTAAGGCTTCAGGACTGTTAATTAAAATCAAAAATTAACTAAGGAGGAGCTCATCTTGTCCTCAAAATTGCCACAGCTTATCAACAGACATTTTAAAACATGGGAGAGTCACTGGCCATCTCTCCCTCTAACCTTATCGCTTTAGGTTTTCCACATTAAGTGCTACTTTTGGTTAAAGTCATTTCAATGAATATGTGGACTGTGCTCTCAAGATTACAGGTAAATGTAAAGCTGCACATAACTTACTTATGGATTCTCCAAAGTGCTGAGTTTTCTAAGCTACAACATTAATCCATTTGAAATGTTAAAATGAACATCTTGTGGTACTGAAAATAAAATACACATCTTGCTTCTGGATGTCAGTGTAATGTAATTCATATGGATCATTGTGGAGTCTTAAGAGACACGTTGATACAAATCTGTTTCATAACAGTAAAATCAATGACTGCTATCCTCATCACAGTGGTGATGCATGAGGAAAAGCAGGCAAGGTAGATTTTGAAAAATGTTTATTCTTATTACCTACAGAAAAAACTGACAACAAAATGAAGAGGGAAGACATGGACAGAAGAGATTTTGTAGAAAAATAAGCAAAATGGTTCTGAGGAGATTCAAAGCATTATTACAGCATCTGTATTTAGTACAATCCAACACCTCCACGCACAGTGGAAACACTTGAAACAAAACTTTCAAACAACTGGAAATCGTGAACATTCTTTGAGACATTTCTAAAAAGTGTAAAAAGAAAAAAAAAAAAGCTCAACCCTTAGAGCTTCTGCCTTCAATCTTACGGAAACTGTGCAAAGCTAATGTTGCAGAGAGGGAGAGATAGAAGGCCAACTCTTTGGTACACTGTACTGTACACACAGGAAGTGGATTCACATATACTTTGACTGTTAATATGGGCGATGGTGTATGAGGCCATTAACAGGTAAAAAGTGATCCAGGTATGAAACAGCATTCAATAAGAATCTTTTGCCAACTTGCACATGAAGTAAAGGAATCTGAAATATTGTTCACATTATATTGTACCAAGTGCTTTTTTTCAAGACAACATGAAACAATGCTTAAACTTAATATAATAACTATAACACGAAAAATCTGAGATCACACAGTTTGGTTCTCCTGAAAACAAATCAAAAATACAAAAACAACAGTGTGATTTTGGATGAAAGACTTGGTGCACAATGCTGAGATGTACGACGCATATGTTTCCTAATCCCGTAGTGCTGTCTGTATACAAATGTACAAAAGTTTTTATGGATAAAGCTATAAAGCTAAACTTAACAGTGCTAAGAAGGTTACTACTTGCTCTTCATGCCTGTTAGCATTATGCAGTTATTAATTCTGAGCACTTTGCAAACAGCCAAAGGCATAAAAGTTGGCACAGCTAATATGATGACTGGCAAACAGACAGGTTTGGCTAATCACTGACTGAAATGAACAGTATGTTGTTTTGATGGCAATCTTAACATTTCTATTAACATCCTGCCTTTTTCTGCATTTGTACACGAGTGCAATTTCCTTTTAAATCTGACAGAGTCCATTGTCTATAGCTAAAGGTACAGAGAGTAATGTGCTGCAGAGAAAGAGCTGGAGTCAGAGGGGAAAAAAGAGAAAGCAAAATCACTAAGTTCTATGCAGCAAATAAAAAAGAGCCAGAAATACAGGGAGAAGACCTTGAGTTCCTTCTATAACCAGTGTAATCCATAAAAGGACAAAGACTCAGCAGCAGTCTCTCTTTTTATTGTTGAGATGTTTGCGAGTGTGTGTAGGTAGCCTCACAGAGCCATGATAGGAGGATGCAGGCACAATGCAGTCATGGGCTCTTTGCAGACATGAATGTGTATGTTTTCAAGCCCAGGATCTTCAAAACTAATGTATCCCTTTCACAAAATGAGGGTGGGGTGAGGTGCACGAGTGGCCTCTAGGATGCAAGCCATGGGTGGGACAGGCACTGGGCCGCTGTGGCCCTCCTTTCAGGCACCAGGTCCAGCATGGGCAGGAGGAAGGTGCTGAAGCAGTGGGCCTCCTCTTTGGACCACTCATACTTTTCTACCAAGACGTCAAACAGACCCCATGGCTTCAGCTTGGTGATGTGACGCAAGTCACCTGGGAGAAAATAACAAGAGGAAATCATTAGTATTACATTAGTTAAAGGTATTGCATAGGACATGAAATTATGGTACACTTAAGTTTAACAGTGGTTGGGATAAATCCACTGCATCATTTCTATGATCTTGAAATAGCTGCATTGAATTTAATTTGCATGTTCTGCCCTCAACCGAGCAGATGGCTGTTCCCTTGAGCCATTAGGTGCTCTATCTGAAATAGTAACTTTTGCACCAGATACCTGAGCATATTTTAAGGATGAACTGGATTTAGCTACAGCAGGCAGCTGGCGGCAGGGGTGGGTGTGTTTACCTTTCTTGGTGAAAAACTCCTTGGAGTATTTGCCCGCTAAGATCAGCTTCCGTGGAACTTTACCTAGCAGCTCGATGATCAGGGCTATGTGATCTACAGGGACGTGGAGAAACAAACACAAACACAGATGATGAAACACCAAGGTAAACACAATTACTGGACTGGACTAGATTTTCAAATTTCACCACATAAGTAGGAGAACTTAATTACAAAACAGCTTCTCTCTGTAGATTTCACAGTCTCCCTTTCCTCAAATAGGTCTGGCATTCACACTTTAGCCTGTCTCATGCAGTTGATTTAACCCGTAATTAATTAAACCCTGATGTCTCACATTTTGTGGACAGACATCTCAGGGGAATTGGATACTAACCTTCATCTCTGGAGTAGTCCTCTCCAGAGTGGGGTTCAAACAAATAATCTCCAGTGGCAAGTTCAAAGGCCTACAGAAACAATAAATCAAATATAAGCAGATGGATGGGTTTAATTTAATACAAAGACATCTGAACCCTCCCTTGCTTATTTTGCTTTGCTTTGTTTAAAGTGCATCTTCTCTGTGGATTCATTAAGCAACCTCTGTTCTTTAAAACCAATGGCTTCTCTTTTGTGTTGGTGTATTTCTCTCCAGCAATAGCTGTGTAGGCTGTCTTTTAAAAAGAGGTTTATTGTAGTGTTAGAAATAGATAGCAATGAGCCGATAAAAGAACAGGAGGAGGCTGAGTAATAAAAACCACCGCCACAGCCACCAACAACAACAACAAACGCTGTGCCAATATTTTTTGGTGTAGGACATGCATTCAACCTGCCTGAAATGAACCGAGGATACACAAACACAGGCTTGATAATGACTGCATTTGATTATAATAAAACTCTACAGACATAATTTTACAGTTTGATTTTCACTCAGTGTTTGTGGTATCAATGCTTTACAGTTTTACTGGGCACTTTTTGTTTCAAAGGGTGTTTTTGTGTGTTTTACCATGCAGGCTGTGCTCCAGATGTCTGCTGGTGTGCTGTAGCCGGCTCCTATCAGCACCTCAAGAGAACGATACTGCCTTGTCTGGATGTCATCTGTGAAATGTTTATGCTGTGAGAAGAAGAGAGAAACTGTGAATGTTAACACTTAAAATAACAATTGAGCTGGTGTTTATAATTTTAGTTAAATTCTCCAGTCTGTTTTTGACTCTTAAGAAGTCAGATTTAAAACACAGGGAAACTTTACAGCAGACAAATCTTTCAAGTACCCAATAAGAGTCCTCTACTGAAACATTAAAAAAGCGTTGTATATTTTCACTCACCACCCAGCAGGCGTTGCCAAGGTCAGCGATCTTAACCTGCAGCTTGTCAGCATTGTGAGGCTCTAGGGGGTTTACTAACATATTGCCTGATGCTCCTGTTAAAGAGAGGAGAGAAGGATGAAGAGAAGACAGAGAAAGAATAACCAAAAAAAAAAAAAAAAAAAAGGAAAGAGGAAGAATTAGTTGAATTGAAGATTGAAGAATTTTTTGGATAACAGACTCAAACTCAGAGAGGAGTATTAACTATATGTTACATTACATGGCCTCACCCAGGTAATTGTTTATTAGACGTGGTTATTGTTGTGCTGGGATTAAAAAAAAAAAAGCATCCATATGTGTCAGCTGGCCCACCATGACCTTTTTTTCTGCAGCCTGCTCAAATCCAGCTCTCACTGAAAACCGTGAAGCCCACGCTCCCTGAGCCACTCCAGCTAAAGCTATACTGAAGTTTCTCTTCCCTTGCCATAATACATGTTGCATTAATGTGTGTGTTAAAGCAAATTCTGACTACAATTACAGATCCTTGCGTAAGTTTGAGAACATATACATTTTAACAAAACAATTGGCATCAAAAAAGTGCTGGAGCAAGAGGATACAAAATTTATAATGGGGGCATTCTGGGTTTCAGTTTTTACTAACCATTCTGGCTGTCGTCTTCTTCATCCCCTCTTTTGGACTCCCCTTGAGTGTCCATCTCCTCCTCCTTCTTCTCCTCCCTATCTCCCTCTCCCTTTAGCTCGACAGTGACAGAGTCTGGGCTGAGGGAGGTGGGCAGCTGCTGCCGGTCGGTGTCTGGGTCCCCAGTCGAACCGTTACAGGTCTGACTTTGCTCTTCTTTGTTATTTAATGTGTTGTGGCTGTCTGTGTTGTTTTCTGGTTGGTTTGCATTCTGTTGGTCCTCCTGCTCCTCTTTTGACTGCATGGTCCTGTGTACCAGGCTCTCCGGGCTGGCCTCGCTCTCCGGTGTAGAGGCGTGGCCATTGAAGTTCACCTCCATCGTGTTCTCCTCCTCGGCTGCCTCCTTCCTTCCTTCGTTTCCTTCTGGCATCTGCTGAGGCTGCTCGTCAGGAGATGTATCTGTGGAAAATGTTGATTATTCAACTATATATCAAATTTCTGAAACCATAAATTCAATAACATTTTTTAATTATCTACTGTCCTCCATCTGAATAGGGAATAGGATCTGGTTGTTCACCTGTGATAGTATGGTTAGCGATGTCTTGCAGCGTGGCGGACATAGACAGGGTGGTAGAGGAAGTTGTATCCTCAGTGGTTTCTGTTGTCGTCTCTTCGTCATCTTCGTCTTCACCTCCTTCTGGTGTCGCTCCGCCCTCCATCTCCTGGATCCTCTTCTCCAACAGCTCTGCCTGCTTCTTTTGCTTCTTCTTCATCTTCTTCTTTTTGTTCTTTGACATTTTGGCCATCTGAGGAAAGAGGACAAGACCAAAGTTTGTCCTGTGACTTGACTCAAAAAGTATATTGCACAAAGCCTCATATTACAAAATCTAATTCAAAAACATAACTTACTGGTTTGGGTGGTGGAGCCGTACTCACTGCGGGAAACAGGAAAAATCAGAGGATTACACTGGTGAACGACATATGTGGCATATCACTCGCCTCGCTATAATTAGTATTCTGTTCAAATGGCTGAGTTGTTTCACACCAAGCTGTACTAATAGACTGTCTCTGCAGAGGCACCCGGCTCAGCAGTAGTCACACACTCCTCTGAGCAAGCTGGTAATTTCCATAACCAATCCAGTGGTGACTCATTCTGACACACAGCTAAGCGCTCCTCTTTTATTAGAAACTTCCACATGCTTTAAAATCAAAAGCTTTTAGTTTTTGAACACTTGCATCACACACACACTGATGAAAAATCATCTCACTCCCAAAACGCAGCTTGTCTGTGACTCTAATAATACAGATGTGAAATCAAGTCCAGTTAATTGACCCATTTAAGTAGTGTCACATTTAGTTATATTAAGTAGCACATCAATCAAAAACCAAAAGGCATCTGACATGCTGAGAAATCTAAACGGCAAATCTCTTGGTTGTCAGCAACATGCCCATCAAACCCACAAAAGTTGCTTAGTGGAGAGCTGAGGAAAAGAAAGGTTGTGACCTGCAGAGCCCGAGGGAGGTGCAGCGCCAGTCCTCTGCCACTGCGTAGCTTCGGCAGCCATTTTCTTGACGTAGGGCTCGTTGACAGTCAGCAGAATGTTCTCTGGTTTGATGTCTGTGTGGATGATCTTACACTTGGTGTGGAGGTAGTCTAAACCTTGTAGAACCTGCAGTACAGCAGAGAAAGCATTATCAGTTTACACCAGAATGAGCCAAAGCTTTTGTTCACTGTTTCAATAGTACTGTCCAGAATCTAACTGACAGTGTATCCAAAAAAATATGGACAGATATTATTCCTAAAACAATATTTTAAAGACAATTTGTTTTCGTGTTGCTATGCAGTACCTGTCGTATGATGCTTTTAACACAGGGCAAGGGCAGACCTTGATAATTTGATTTGATAATCCACTTCAGCAGGTGATATCCCAGCACCTCGAATACCATGCACACATCTGAGAGGATGCATGGTTAAGGACTAATATGAATCACAAATGAGTTATCATACACATAACTACACATTCTTCTTGATCAAAAACCAAATAATTTCCATTTTCTGAGGGACAGTGGTTACAAAAGTACACAACCTTGTATTTGAGACACATAACTAGATTTCCCAGCAGCCGAGCCTGGCACCGACAGCACCTTAATGAGTCTCAATGGACACAAATCATGGCCCACACCTTCTCCAGGCACATGCTTTGACTTCCATGACCTTTCAGGGTTTTCTATGACTGGAGACATGCTTTCCACATACACCACAAAAGTTAACTTTAGTTTCTAGAGGATGTCTGGGCATGCTGCTTGAATGCACAGCTGCAGACTGGATGGCGTGGGAGAGAAAGGGATGAGACGAGTGTCACTGCATCAGAGACTCTGACACTTTAAGACGGGCCACAGCACACAGCCCAGTGTCAGATGAACATCTGTGAACCATGAATAGCAGTGCAAAGTGTGAATCTGGGGGTGTGATAAAATTGCCGGAGAATTCAAACTGCCAAATGACTGGCACTCAAACTGTATCTTGTCACTACTGTTTGCACTCAAACACAATGATTCTGCTAGACCTGAGACGTGTTCATCTTTGGAAATGACGCAGAGAAACACAGGCTTTTCGAGCACAATAACAAGGATGAGCTAAATTAATGCGTAGCCTGAGGTGATGTGGTCTTGCCCTTGGATGTTCAACACTAAAGTAGCTATTTGGCCCTGAATAAGTGTAATTAGTACGTCCAAGCCATCAAACTGAGACAGCAACAGTAGGGAAGGGAAAATGGAAGAACGCCAAGCAATTAAGTTGACAGTTGTTGCTGTGCTCCCTTCCTTCAAAGAATGACAGCACCGGAAACAGCTGGCACACTCAGAAAACTGGTCAGCAGGCACCACTTTAGCAACACTTAATTTTATATATATATTTTTAAAACACTGTAAATGTAATTTTTGTTCACTTGAACACATGAACTGTTACTCCTTAGAAAGTTTCTTTCTCAACAGAGGATACGAGTGCCATTCATGCCAGAAATTTTGAAGTCATCTAGAAGCTGCACCACTTTCTCTCTGCTGGGGTCGCTGGGATCTGTGTTTCTCACCTGGAACACATACACACAGCAGCAATAGGAGTTACAGGCATTGGCATAACTGGAGTATGAGCCAGGGTGAAAATATTTATGCCATGATGACTGCGGGCCTCACAGATTTGAGCAGCTTGATCTCATCCAGAGCCGTCTCTGTGTAATGCTCAGCACTTTTTACAACCTTCATGGCCACAAAACGCTTCTCCCTGAAAAACACAGTCATTTTACTCATCACAACATGTAAGACAAACCTTATCACTACATAATCCATATGATACTCAGTGTCCTCTTGGCTACTGTTCGAGATGAAGACACTATTACAATATTATGAAAGCAAACTTAAGTGAAAAGTAGCAGCAGCTGTGGCTTGGTGAAATCCACTCATGACTCATGACCTCTGTAAATCTGTACATGACCGTCTCAGTTTCACATAGTGAAAGGTGTAGAGCCAACTTACTGGATGTCCCAGGCCAGCCACACCGTGGAGAAGTGGCCCCAGCCCAGCTTACGGATGACATGGTACCTCCCATTGAACAGATCTCCAATTTTAACATGGTGATATCCACCTATCCACAGACAAACACAGAGTATGTATGCAGACAATTTGAAGCAATGTTGCTTTAATATTGCATGATGAGATATTAAGGTCTGATATCTGAAGAATGAGCAAGAGTGAGAGAAGGCCTACCCCTGCAGTAGTCATTGGGGTCCTCCTGCTCGTCGTCATCAGAGCCCAGGATCTCCTCATCCTGCTCTGGGAGGGGAGAGTCTGCCTGACCCGGCTGAGAACCGCCTCCACGACCATGAGGCTCTGGTCTGAGGATTGGAGAAGAGAAACAGAGAGATGGGGATGGTAAGAGAGAGATGAAAATTCAAAATGACAGACAGGGAGGAGGGAAGTGACTCTGAAACGAAGGAGTTAACATATAAATCTGTAGTTTCTGTAATAACTCACTTCCGCAGGCAAGACATTTGATCACAGCGCTTACAGCGTGCTGTAATCCAGAAAAAAAGAACTCACAAGTTGTAATAGTAGATGAGGATAAATTCTTAGTTCATCAAAAAGTACAAGCAAGCAAAGATCAGGAGCCCGTTTAATATTTCTGTAACAACAGAACAGTGGCATAAGCACTAAGGGACAGAGAGGAAAGCAGGGAGATTTGCTTTTTTAAAAGACTGCAGTATAAAGAGTGTGACACATACAAAAGATGCTTTTAAGGATATGAGGTGACTCTGAGCTTTGTTTAGGAAGCAAAATATCACTCTTAAGTTATAGTGACACTTTTTGCATTTCTAGTGTTGTTACCTCAAGATATTTCAAGCAGCTGACCAACCAACTAACAAACCTGACTGGAGCATCTCTATTTAGCCACTTTTACAAACGAATCAGCATTTAGGGTAAATGTGTTACAATGACGCATTAGTCGATGTATATTTTAAAAACAGAACTGAAGCGTCAACATGGGTGCATGGTTTAAAAAATATATTGGTACAACAATGGTGTACATTATGCACTGCAGTGTACAGGCTGATAAAGAGACATTGGTCGTCTGTGAAGGACACAGAAACACGGGAGTACGAAAGTGGATCAGACCAGCCAAGTGGCCTGGTTAGAAGAACTGCTGCAGAACTACTCATAAATGCTCTGCAGCTCTTCGCCTGTCCAAACTTGAGATCCATACTCATGAAACCATATATTAAAACACTAGCTCTCTTCTTCTATATGTTTGCTTAAAGAAGTATTTTTCCTTTATTATGGTTCTGAATTATTTAGGATCTTAGTATTTCCATCTGAGTCACACCTCTCCATTACAGCACATTTCTGGAGTGGAACTGAATTCAGCTAAAACAGCACAACTGCATAGGACAGTGTCTATAACAAAGATTTAAGTCAATTCTGAACCCTGAGGCTTGTGAATCTGTGTTGTCAATTAGCTACACAATAAGTACTAATGGTAGGGTAGGAAAGGAAGAAAAGAGTGCCTCATTTTTCTTCAAATTCCTCTCCAGAGGTTGGAGCATCACCACAAAACCAAACAGCATTAAACAGTGAGTCTCCTTCAACCAAGACCTTATATCATTAAACATTAAATGTATTGTTGAATAACTGATGTTGATTCTACAGGGCTTAAATGAGCAGGCTGTGTTGTGTGAATCCGAACATGGCGGAATAAATTATTAAAACCAATCCTCCGTTTGCTCATACAGGACAGCTCATTGGAGAGTTGACAGGAGACCATGTTTGTTTCCATGAAAAGAACACACACAGGAACTCAAACAAGTAAAAACAAGCAGGCCTCCACGGCTGGTGAAGGTGCAGCATGTAAAAACAGACAATACCTTTGGAGGACAGCATCTCTTGGTGCTGACCGTGGTGCTGAAAGAAGAGACAGCACTGTCACTACTGTCTCTTGCTACATCTACACATCAAGCGGTCACAGACACATATCACCAATAAACGCTGACACCCTTCAACCTGTCAGTAACAGCTAAGGAAATTCACCAACATCCTCTGTAGGCAAGTCAGTCCATCATATAGTCATACTGTGCAGTCCCTACACAAGATACTGTACTGGTGCCAGTACAGTATCTTGTTTTGGTACTAATACCTAATATACACAGTTTAAAACACCTCGCTCTTCTAATTTTTACAAATTTCTTTTAGGAGAAATATCTGTTTGGCTAGTTGCTTGCTCTGTAACACTGCCTTAACATAGAAAACTGTACAAACTAAATAAAGCCTAAATAAAATTCAAATTCCTGTGCAAAAGCTCAGAGCATTATTATCTAATCATTGTAATTCATTACAATGTTCTTATAATGTGTTACTGTAATACTGCAAAGAGCTGATCATGGTACACTGTGGAGGTAAGTAAGGTAACAGCCTACAGCTTCCAGCAAGAAAAATCCTGTTCTCTGCATGCAGCGCAGACACACAAGCAACACTGTTTTTCCTTCCACCGCTACATGCCTCATATAAACACACAGTGGTCTCGTATACAAAGTCATTTACAAAGCACAGCAGTCCTGCGTGCTTTGCATTTGGACATGGCGTTTCAGCTTAAGCTACTGAGTCAAACAGAAACCACTGGTGATGGTGGTGAGAAGGATTGGGAGCTAATTAAAGCAAGTCACATATTATCTCCTGAGCTATGAGAGCGTCTAAGCAGCTGACTTTGCCTCATATCCTCTGAGAAAAAGAGTTTACTGGGAACTGTTATGGCTTCTATAATTATAATTTGATGGTGGAGGCTAATAAAAAAACAAAAAATAAAAACCAACTGATTTGATCTTGATTGCTATGGTTGATGGTACTTTATTGTGATCTGCTTGCAAACAATGTTAAAGTCATTAGGATTAGCATGCCTAGCTAATCAGTTCATTGGCTTAGGTCTGAGCAGGAGGACCACTTTGGTTGCATCTTAGTGAAACCATATTTAGCCACTTGATGAACTCAGCTGTTTCTTACTGCTCGGGGGGGGGGGGGGGCAATTACAATGTTGAACTGAAGTCAGAGGTGCAGAGATTAATTAATAAATTAGGTCCTTCTGCTTCTGTGACATCAGTGGACCAGGAGTTTTCAAATTATCATCAGATTCTAGTAATTTATTTTACTTTGTGTCTGACTGATACAGGAATGTATCAACAATATTAACATTTGAGAGTAAAATAGTATCGGCCTGCTGATATATCTGTCTGGCTCATGTGAGTAGGAGGCATCCTCCTAGGAGAAAAAGCTGAGACAAAAAAGATTTTGATTATGCTTCTACATCTTCACCCATCTGCTGTGAAAATCTTCTCTCAGTTGTTCAAAAGGAAAAGGTGTCACTGGAGTGAGCATACTCACAATTCTTCATTCTGCTCTTCTTGCTCAGACTGTTTTCAACCACAAAAAATGTTTGAGTGTCTTTATGTTTGACTGCAGAGTTAAAGTGAGTAGACATCAATACTGCTTTATGTTTTTAGGTTTGAAAAATATAAATATGTTGTCATTACTTAGGTTATTACGATCACTTAAAGACGAATGTGCTGCCTCAGTTTGTCTGGTTCGACAGCGACTGTGGCTCAACCAATTTCGGCACTTGCAAGAATTTTGTCAGCCCACACACAGTGCAGCAAAGGCAAAACAACACTACACCTCTTCAATTACTTGCATTGAAATATAGTGTGCAGGTTTATCAGAACATTACCTGGGTCTATCTCTTCTCATCTCTCACCCCTAGTGTTTAAGAAGTCAAAGCACAGTAACACCGCTTTGAAGTAACAATAACTGCTATGAACAATACGAGACAGTGGCTTCAGTATAGTTGTAATTTGGAGAGGTGAAATGATGCCAAGATGAAATTAATATAAGTAAACAAAAACTGATCTCTTTGTGTTACAGATGAGAAGACATAAAAAGTTTTGAAAAACTGAAGACAAAAACTGACAAACTTTCTTCACATTACTGTCCTTTCTGTAGAACCCATGTGAGTGAGAGAACATGGCTTTTATGACCTTCCTAGACTAGAGCAGAACACGCTGGGTCTTGAGTAAAACTAGACCAAAATGTCCAGAAAGTTTTTATTTATCAAAACAAGACTAAAACTATTTCACTGACTATAAACAGACTGAATTTTCATGATTTTGTCAGTTATTATTTATTACAAAATATGAAGCATGAAGTTTAAAAACCTGACACACAGACCTTTAATCCAAGGACAAGGACTAGATCTAAATATCATTCCCAAAATTACCACTACATTGGGTGAGTGGAGAGCAGGAAATGAAATGGAAAGACAGAATGGTGGGGGTTAGAGGAGCAAATGTTTACATGAGAGAAAAAATGAGAAATGCAGGAATATTTAGCAAACATGCATGACATAAAAATGACATAATTTGAACCCAACAAGAGCCTTTCCACATTTAATGCCAAAGGAAAGCAGATGATTGTGCTTTTCAAAATCAGTGTGCGCAAGTTTTTTTTCTCCTCACTGCAGTACATCGAGACAGTTCAATGCCCTCTGATCACCAGACAAGAACGTGAACAACAGCCGGGTTACTTCAAGGACTTCTGCAACACGCGAGACACCTGGACCTGTTCTCAAGATACCTCAAACTGTCTACGGTTGTAGCCTGCACACACACACACACACACACACACACACACACAAACACACATATCCTGCTCTTACCTGCAAGATGCACGGATGCCCATGGGATGTGATGCAGGGAGGAGGACAGGAGAGGAGAGGAGAGTGTGCAGGTGTTAAAAGAACCTCTCACTCCATCCGCGAGGAGAAAAAGGACAAAAAGAGGGAGATGGAGAGGGATGAAAAGTGAAAAGTATAGTGGAGGAGAAGAGGAGAGCAATCCGATGTTGATAACTGAAAAGCAGAGATTATAGAGGAAGTGGGGCAGTGAGAATGAGGAGGGAGAGAGAAGAGGATGAAAGGGAGCAGAGTTTTTGGGGGGGAGAGAGAGAGATGAGCGCAGAGAGGAGAGGAAGAAGAGGAAGAGGAGGAGAAATGTAGAGTCTCTGCTACAAGCTGAGCACTGAGGCTTAGTCCTGGAGCACAGGGCACCGCTGCACGCTCGCCGGCTCTCTCGCTCACTTTCTCTCACACGTTCGTTCACTTGCTCTCTCTTTCTCTCTCCCTCTCGCTCTATCTCACTCTCTCTGTCTGACCGAGAACTCTCCTTGGCTGTCGTCAGCCTCTGGCCCGGCCCCCTTCACTGACAGCTGGGACATGATTGGGTGATGCAGCCTAGCACTGCATTGCAGGTGAGGGACGACATCAGCACCCCTCTCCTCCTCCTCCTCCTCCTCCTCCTTGTCTAACCAAAACAACACCTCTTTCTCCTCTTCCTCTGTCCATCATCATCATCATCACCACCACCACCACCCCCACCCCCATCTCGTATGCCTGCCATTCCAACAATGTTTCAGTCATCTTTTTTTCTTCTTTTTTTTGCACTGAAACAGCACTGCTACTGAGACTGATTGTTGTGCATCCACGATGCCCTCGTGTCTGCAAGGTTTGATCTTCAAACTGTGAGATGGCCCGTGTTATAAACCCTTAAATGTAGGTGAGAAACCAGCAGGACACCCACAAAAAGAAAGATTTCCTCAATCCTACTCTATTTCTTCTTACCCCCTGCTTAAAACCCCCAAAAAATAAAAATAAATAAATAAATAAATAAATAAATCAAGAATGAATCATTTATCAGGTCAAAAACCAGTGAAACTCTGAAAAACAAGGCTCCAGTCATTTTTTTTAACAAACATGTGCCAGATGTGTCTTGTTTTTCAATCTGTACTCCATCCCTAACTGACAAATTAAGCTGCAGAGAAGCCAGAGGCCTGTGCCCAAATGTTCGACTGGCCTCGCCACTGAATCACTCTGATGTCTCTCATGGCTTCATTTACACAGTGATTTATTACATAAAACATTCATTTTTGCCCCTATATTTATCATTTGGCCTTTAAACAACTGGAAAGAGTTTGTGACTTCCCTCTTCAGCAATGACCTAGACTTACCCTCGTTTTAGTTTTCCCATCAGTGATTTAGCAATGTAATCCTTTTTAGTGATCATATTCCTACTCTGATGATTACACAGAGCCCCCCCCCCCCTTTTTTAAACAATGATGAATGATGCTCTGGTCTGCTGATCAGTATGTCCATTGATCCAACATTTTAGTTCATAGCATTGAATATAATTAACTTTGGTGTTGTCAAGAATATCCAAGACAGCAAATTAGACACACCCATGAAATAATAAATCAATTCATCAGATTGAATTTTTATGGTGTTAAACACCCGATCTGGACTGGACTGCTCTGAGTGTCCTCAGCTCTGTAGATAAGCAACACCTGAGCACCAAATGACCCGGGGCGCAGGTGCAAACATGATCTGGCACACTCTGGGAACTACAGTGCTTAGTTAATGCAGTCCCCTTTTTGGATATTCTGACATGTCACAGTAGGAAAAGCATAGGTGTAAATAAATAAATAAATAAATAAATGAAAATAATGACACACAATGATACACATGTTCACAGTGTCACAACACTTTTGCAGCATTTTTTTTTTCTGGTTACTTTCCAAAAACTACATGGAAAATTTGTAAGCCTACGTTCCAATTTTATCTCAACTGATTTGTTTCTTAATTGAGTTGACATATTTGCACGGCACCCCTGAACACGTCTTTAAAGGCTGTTCATTTTTATCATTTACTATCAATACTATGTGACAGCAACAGAAGTGCATCAGAGCACCTGTTAATGTTAATTTTTTTAACATCGCATTTCTTTTGGCTTATATTTTGTTAAGAGGAAAGACAAAAACAAAACATCAATTTAAAGACAGCATAAAAAGTGGAGCAGTTTCAAGGTCCTGCTATTGTGCATGCTGGCTCACTAGAGTGGCTTATTGAGATGCTGCACATAACTGAGCCTTCACTAATGTGATTAGTAACATCTGAGCTTTTCCTGGTGTGACAACTCAAAATGTCTGCTGTGAAGAAGGTATAACTGGTATCAGATGGAAGGTTTTTTTCCCCCCGTCAGAGAATGGAAGCAGTTTTTATCATTTTCAAATAGTGACATGAAGTACTGAAATTAACTATGTGCTGTTTTAACAGGCTCACAAGCTAATTCCTCACCCAGTGTTAACTGTCTTCATCAGACTACTGAGACACAATTAACAGAGGAGAATTTTTGTAATTTAGTATTTTCATATGCACTAAGATATTAACTGCAGCCTCACAGAGTCCAAAAATGACTCAACTGCCAAAATTTCACATAGCCCCTGCTTTATTTTAACATAACTGATCAAACATTTACACCCCTTTAAAACCTTTTTCATTAGCTGATGCTTAAAACTGTCTTGCCCACAGAGAGCTTCATAAATGGCCCGTCTAAGTGAGGCCTGGACCACATTTCCCTACAGGCATGAGTGATTGTGCCACTGAGGGCTGAAATGTAATATAGAACCGCCGCCGCCACGGCCGCTAGACATCTCCATCACTCCTGCGCACACATCTGACATGACAGAGTGTGTCAGTGTCCCCTGGTTTCTCTTGGCTGTGTTGTTTCCACCCATCCAGCCCTATCAGATCTCTGAAGCAAAATAAACAAGGATGCAGAGGAAAAAAGAAAGAAGGCTCTTGGGCATGGAGTGCAGCCAAAAAGTTTAGAGTCTTCCCCTCCCTCCAGATAAAAATCAATGCAAAGTGCCTGGGCAGCACAATGAAACAGCAGCACTAGGTAACTGTACTGAGGGTGCAATGCACACAAAGTGTAAGATGAGTGTGCTGCAGTGCTTTGAGTGCTCCGACACCTGCTGACAGCATGCATATTAATGTATGCACTCAAATGTGTTGCTGATGTCTTATTTACATGTTAGATAAAGTCATTAAGATATTAAATTAGTAATGTTCTTTTAATAGGGTTTCATGGTTCATATTAGGATACTGAGAGAAAGAGACACTCAGAGAGGGGATACTACAGCTTTGTATACTACACCACCAGTTAAGCCACTGCAGGTTTCCTTAGTTCACAAATCAAATCTTTCTGCACAAAAAGCTGAAAACCCAACATTTTCATGGCTCACTATCAACAAACAGAAACACACACATATTTACATAATTCTGCCATTGATGTGATTTGGGGGGGGGGGTGTTTATAACCTGCAGGGTGAGGACAAAGAGCAAGAGAGAGAAATAGAGGCACACAGAGCTGTAATGGGCTGCAGATGATAAAAGATTTGATGGGTTATGTAATGAGCTGCAGCAATGGCTGTGAGAAAAGAGGGAGAGATGAAAGCAAACAGAACAGAGAGCAGTGGAGCTGGTAAATACTCCACAACACTGACTATTCCCATTCCCCTGAGTGCACGTGTAGTCCTAAAAATTTCATCTGAGGCGCAGAAAGTTACAGAAACAAGTGGTTTCATGTCTGAAGTGATTGCAATGTAAAGCAGAAATAAACTGAAGGAAAAAAAATGGGAGTGGGCAATGAGCTCTTTCAAAAGCTGGCAGCAAAAACCCACCAGGGACATCATCAGTCCCGTTTCTCGCTTGCTTGCACACAGGCAAGGCAAAGCACATAAGCAGGTAGTCAGGTACCTGGGAGTCAGCATCTGCTTCTTAATGAAAAAATGGATCAGCCCATCAATAAGTCAGCCAAGCTCTGTGCAAGCACTACTACCCCTGACTCTCAACACCACCCATTCAACAAGCAGTGCAGACATGAGCACAAGACTTTTCACAGCTCTTTCCCTTAATCTTGCCTCCCTCAAACACACACAGAAATCGCTGCGCTACTCACTTGCATGTGAGACCGCTGGCAAGCTTCACCACAGCTGTATTGATGGAGAAGATCCAGTCCAGGAGCCACATGACCCAGAGGACACTAGGGCTGAAGCTACGTTACACCAGTCTGTGCTGCGGGAAACTTAGTGAGTTTAAAGCGAGACCTAAGTCTGCTGTGACCTGGAACCAGGTCTGCTTTCCTCCTCTCTCCTGGCTCTACAACTGCACAGTGGCTGCTCCGTCCTCTCAGCACAGCAGCCACAACAGAGCGACTGACACAAGAAAGTGGGAGGGAAGGAGCATGTTAGGTGCAAGGGCAGAGAGAGAGAGAGAGAGAGAGAGAGAGAGAGTTGAGGAGTTGATTTATGCTTGGATGCTTGCCACTTGCTTGACAGTTACAGACAGAAATGATGCATTTTCTACTGAAAGCCGTGGCACTGCATCACTGCCACTGTTGTTAAATGTGTAGAATTTTGTAGTGTTGCAGAAAATGTCAGTGACTGTCGCATAGGAAAGTTTGCTGAGTAGGGCAATAATCCAAAAATGGGCCATACTGTTACAGAACATTTATACTTTATATGTCAAAACTCGTTGCATTGATGCTCTGAGTCAGGCCACGGCGGGGAGGGAGGGATGTGAGGCAAAGAAACTAGAGAAGAGGAAAGGGACAGGTGATAAAGGAGTGCTGACGGATGAAATAAGGGAAGAGGACTAATGAAATGGAGGAGATATTGTAATCTCACAAAACAAAATCACATCATAACCTGCAGGTCGTGTCAAATATGTGCAGATGTAGAACATGTAGGTGACTTCGGGACACACACCACAGTGACTTTATATTAATTCTGTTTATCTGGTACTTGGATATTTCTCACCACATTTATCCTTGGGTTACAGTGACACATCAATAATGAGTAACCATACAACAGAATGTCAAAAGATAAATAAACAGGTTAAAAAGTATATTGTTGGGTTTTTTTTTACTGTAATTTAATCATCCATACTGTCTGTTGAAAACATTTAAGCAAGCAAAGAGCTCCAAAGCTCCAAAGATGGAGTGGAATACTGCTCTATGGGGTGCTGCATCAGCATGGTCACCTCTGATGTCTAACCAATACATGTTTATTCTAAAAAGCTACTTCAAGTTGAGAGAATGGCAAATTGCTGACCTTAACAATGCAATGACTGTTACGGAAGAAACTTGTTCATTTTTTTACCACAGAAATTCCAAGCAACTATAGTGAAGAAGAAAAAGACCGTTTTTGACATTTCCTACAGTTCTCGAACACAGCCCAGGGTGTTTTGTTTAACTGACATTTCAGACAGGTAAACAAAGCACCCTGTCCTTGTTAAGTGACTTTGCACATGATGCAGTATGTCAACTGGTGATGCAGAAATTAACAAAATGACCTCTGCCTCAAATACATACTGTGCATGAAGTGATTTGCATTATTTACATCTGTTTCTTTCATTTAATTTGTAACAGAGAGGCTCCTGTCATCATGGTGTAAAAGTCAGAATTAAGTATTAGTTGATGGGTTATAGCGCTTCAGATGATTTTCACAGTACATTATGTTTTAAAAAATTAATTCACAGTGCATTTTTCCTTTAAGTGCTCACGTCATAAATGTCAAGCCCACTTCAGAGACCCATCATGAAGAATTTGTACTGAAACTACTTGCATTATAGTACTCTCAAATAGACTTAAATGACTCTTTTACTTCGCTCCAGTGCTTGAATGTCAAAGTCCTCTCTGTGTATTTGTGTAGTTATTTTTATCATCACTTAAATGTCAAAGTAGCAGGTACACTGTGATGCAGCATCCACCAAAACATCTGTTCTTACAACACACAATGACAGTTACCTGCTTTGCCACAACTCAATATCACGTCATTTCCAGTTAGGCAAATAATGAATAAAAAATACCAAAGTTTTACTTCAAAGTGAGAAAAGGCAGCTTAACAGATCTCATGAGACCTCCTGTTCTGTGAAAGAAAGTAAAGTGCAGGGTGCTTTTTCAACTTACTTCTTGCCAGGTTTCCTGGGCTTTGCCCTCTTCTTCCTTGCTTGCATTGCGAGCACTAAAGGGCAGAGAGAAAACATTAAGTAACACAAAAACTCAACTCCAAACCTCGCAGCTGTGGTCCTAACACGGCACTGCTTTGTTATTCAAATTGTATTACGGCTACATCGTGAGAAAAAGAGTACCTGCGTGCCACCCGGGCTGTAGGTGTAGTAACAGGTTATATTAGCAGCTCTAAGTGGCTAAAAGTTAGCAGGTCTCTAAGCTGAAATAAATAGCTTGGTAAACCGGCCTCGGTGGTGTGTTGCCACATACAAGAGGCATTTTAAGTTAGCTGCTAACAGTAACTTGGTGCTTCCCATTGCGAATATCACACGTGTTTTGTTCGTGTATCACGCGGAGTCCTGGTAAATCTGTTAATAATTCTGGGGACTCTGTGGCTCACTTTTTACTCTAAGCTGGATCAACATTTTGGCGCATACTTGTCTACAACCAGATGCTAGTCTAAAGGCTATAGCTAGCTTACTGTTAACAGCCACATACACACACAGCAGAGCGCATGGTCCACTTTTACTTTTCATCAACTGTTACGTGACTTATTATAACGTTACTTATTACAATCCTCATGACAATTAATTGGTCAAATAAACAACCAGACGAAAAGTGTGCGTGTCACATGTGCTGGGTGTAAAAAGCGTTTTGGTTAAGTTAGCGACGTTACCTTTTCTTTCCATGCTGGTTACCAGTCAAGGGATAAGCGGTGTTCAGGGACTGTCGGAAATGTCGTAACTCTAAAGTGCGCGAAATTGAACAAACAGATTGAGTGGTACGACCTGGGGTGCGTGGGTGGAGGGAGGGAGAGTGTAAAGAAAATGTTTGCGGTATGTAAGGCATCTTGTAAGAAGTAAATCGAAACATTTACCAAACGAATATAACTAATTTTGAGGCTGCAGCACATCATACAGGCTCTGAGACATTCACGTCCCAAAAGAGGATGTAGGAATTGGCATGGCCAGAGTGATCAGTGAATGGGCGCCAAGGCAAAAATCTGCTGTTGGGACTCCAGTGAGTTTCTTGACAACATAAACTTAAATATTAAACATCTTGCAACTACATGTTAACAATGTGCCACACGATTTGCTGCTCCTGCGGTAGTTGATTTTGTGTTGACTGGCTTGTGGTGGGCCCCAGGACAATATTAACATTCATTGTTGTCACAGGGGCTATTTCTCTGTTATTGCAAGTTAAAGTACTAGCTAAATCTGGACCATTTCTGAGACAAGTCCAGAGGGTAAAATCAATAGATAATCCAGAACTCCAGAAGATCAACTCACAGTTTTTCATGTAGATTATTCAGATTTGTGTCTAATTTCTATCAGAATCTGTTGTCACGCAGGTGAAATTAAAGTGTAACAGAGACCTCTACCACAAACACAAGATGCACAAACCATACGCTACTGATCATACCAGACCAAGGTAACAGACACAACCCCTGCTCATACTCAACTGAACAAAGGTGCATTTTGTTGATTATGAATCAAACTTTCCATTAATTATTATTTCATCTTTCAACAGACTCACTTTAATAATTTCAATTTATGAAATTTTTTGAAATCTTTTTTTTGACCACAAGAGGCCTGCTGTTTTCATTTCTGAAGTGTGCAGAGACATAATGGACAATTTTGTCACATAAATAAACTGAAGTTGAAATATTACTTAGATCAGTAAGATCTTTACTTCGGATTTGTTTCACCGTCTTTCCCCTCAGTTTTGGTCATCCTCGTCGTTTCCCTTTATGGGGCTATGCTGCCGCCCAGTGGTGATATACTGACAACTAAAACTCACCACAATATGCAGTACACTGTTACAGGTTTGAAAAATAGTAGTCTTTATTTTCTAATGGTGGTATTTACAGGTGGCGTGGCCTGCTGTCTAGGTACATGTGATAAAGAACAAAGTAAAAAGATATGAACACATCTCAGGCAAAGAAAGCATAACCAATAACCAAATTAACTGCTGACAATGGGATATGGAGAGGATAAGATAAACATCCTATCCAACAGATGCAGTTGTTTTAAAATGACATGACAAAGTATGAGGCTTCAGCATCCAGTGAGTAAACGTACACTCTTTTCCACAAACATGTGCCCTACTAAATTATTCAAATGCATGACAAATATGGTTCTAGCATTGCTCATAAAAACAATCAATATTACAGAATTACCAAATAACATCAAATCTTGATTTAACACACAAAATAATAAAATAATACATTAGAAAAAGGACTACATGAAAACGCAGTTACATGAAAGTTGTTGCGAATGAAATTGTGAAGACACTGATAACATTTGGTTGATATTAGCCAGAGCAACTGTGGATATAGCTTGTATGTCACATGTGAGTGTTGTTTGATTTCTAAAATGGTTCACACAGAGGAAATTATATTTTGTTAAGTCTACAGTTGAATGGTTTGTCAGTCAATTTATGCTGACTTACTTATAATACTTAATTTTCTTGGATTTCTGGATGCATTTTCTATTGCCTTTTTTTTAAATAGGATAATTTTGGAAGGCAGTACCTTAGGGAACACAATAAGATAAATACATTTTCAGCAAGTCTTTAAAAAGTCAGAACTAAAGAGAAACGAGATGATCAGAGTTTGACAAATTGATTTAAACTGATATGGTCACCAACAACAAGTTAATAACATTGTTGGCTCTGATACACAAGCTGTAACTGCAGTCACCGTGGCTCGACTGACGTATGAGATTATTGATGATACATTTGGTTTCTGATACAGTAAGCTGTCCATAAATAATAAAAAGAACCTTAAATTCTGACAAATAATATTCTCTTTTACATTGATATACAAACAACATAACAAAAGATCATAAATACAGGGCAAACCAATGCCCCAAACATTCAATAAACATTAATAGTACTGTGTTTTATAAATGCAATATGATTAAATTACATTGTCAGTTGATGTTGTAATGGAAAACATCAAATTTCAATAAACTACTAAGCCTAATCTGGCTTCATCATGCTGAAGTGGTCCTGTAGGTGACTATCTTGCTAAAACATTCTTCTGAAACAACAAAACAGAAGTGCTAAAAGAAGATATGGAGGAAAGGAGTGGAAATCAAACAAAATGTTAAATGGGTGATACATAAGCCATACTCCTCACACTCATATTTCTGGCAATTCTGGACACAAAGTTTCATATTTCAATAAGAAACACGAAGCTTTGAATGTTCCTTTAGAGGTGAATATTTTACATTTGATAGTCTATTCTGTACATACTTGTAATAATTTACATATTGTATCTTTTTATACGCCATTTCAGGCTAAATTATAGTAATAAAATTTATACTGTCAGAGGGGTCAACTGAGGTGTGTCTCAGCAAATGATGACTATTACACACATATGGTAACTGTTTTGCCTAAAGTTCTTCTATACAAATACTGTTTTCTGCCATATTTACACAGTTCTGTGCACCGATAGAAATAACATTTAATTTAATGTGTGGAGAAAAGATTAACTTTGGACACATCATGGTTTCAGACTTTTCCTATAGTACTAATTACTGCTAAGTAATAGAATTTTATAAAATACATATCAGCAGTTCAGTTTCTCCAATTTGCTTTAAGATACTGACATGTAATTTCTAGTTTTCTGAATGACAGAAGGGGCACAATATAAACAATAAATGTCTGTAGAGGTAAAAACTCACTAAAAATAAAAGGAGGAATAAAGTCTGCCTCAGCACATTTGGGTTGCAAGGTAACAAAAACAGCAAAGTGGGGGGACGGGATGAACAGGATGTAGACTTTTCTCCCTGATATCAAAGCGTCCCCCAGAGATGAATGACGGCAGGCACTTGAATGTCATGGTTGTGCGCGTGTGTGAGGATAGTGGAGGATAGTCACATTAGACTGATAGTCCTTAAAGAGTGTCTCTTGGAAAACAAAAGATGGAAGAAAAGGTGCCTTCTCCTCAGGACTCCATCTCGTCTCCGTCAAACGATGGCGGCACAAAGCTGAGTACCTCCTCGTAGGTTAATTCTGAGAAAAATAAAGGGGCATTTATATTAATTATTTACCAATATATTAAAAACATAACTTAAATCCACCTGTTTTCTACCCAATGAGCCAACTCACTCTTCCACTCCTCAATCTCCAGCTCACGGCTTTCAAAGCTCTGGTCATACGGCTCTGCTTCGGGTTCGTCGTCTGGATCGTGGTACTGGGCAAAATACGGGTGGGCGAGAGCCTCAGATGCTGTGATCCGCTTGTCTGTGTCCAACACCAGCATTTTCTCCAGCAAGTCCACCGCTTAAACACAGCAGCAATGACATGAACAATGGTGAGTATAGGAGAAAGTACCAGACAAAGCAAAAAAAAAAAGAAAAAAAAAAAGAAAGGAAATAAAAAGTTGTTCAGTGGGTGAGCAAATTTTGTTTAATCATCCAAAAATATCCACTGTCAATCAAACCCTGGTGGAGACAAAACAATCAGAAGATCTGAGCCCACTTTCAAGGTAACGTGGTTTTAACATGATTCAAAAACCTCAACTATATACAAATCCATCTGATGATTAAATGATCATATAATCAATCTGTATAAACCATGTGTATATTTATTAATGTAAAACCTCCTCTATGTAAAACCTCCTCTAACATTGCACAGTGCCTCTTTTTCATCCTGTTTCTACCTAGTTGTCATTATTCACAACTAGGTGTGTAATGTTTCTCCAAATCCATATCACATTACCAAATTGTGGACGTTTGTATTGTGGTGTCAGTCTCGGTTTCAGAATCGTCACACCCCTATTCATGACACACTGTCACGTTGCAGCCTGGTGACATCAGTGGTACTTACAATTAAAGTATTAAAAGTATTTAAAGCATTAAGTGCTGCATAACCTGCTGCCAGTCATCTAAATGTGATTTCCCCACAAAGGTCCTGATGATGCAGGATGACACAACAAAACTGACCAGCCAGTGATTTACCGTCTGTATGACTTCACGTTAACGCCTCTTGATCCGTTTGTAAAAAGTGAGCGTGAACATAAACGGAACTAAAATCCATCGATATATAATTTTTTCCCCATGGTTTGGGCCAGAATGCATAAATGATACATATGATACCACTAGAGGGACTCAGTAAGCCAGGAGTAGTGTAAGCCAGAACCTGGTAGTGAAAAGGGAACTTACCAAGAGGGTTGGCACCAATAAACACATCAGCAAAGTTTCTCTTGGGCATGTGTTGAAGTGAATTTATGTAGTTCCTCGCCTGTGAGAAATGATGAACAAAATTCATGAAAGGTCTTACAGAAACCAGGATAGTTAAAGGCTTTTATAACACCACAGCGGATTTGAATTTGAAATTGAATTTGGAATTGAAATCCCCTAACACACATTGACAATGAATTACTAAATCTACCTGAGGCAAGCATGGCCTTTACTTGTACATCCTTCCATGCCTCCAGTGTTTAATTAGCACCTAAATCACACACATTAACAAACATCGTGCCCTATTTTTCAGAATCAAGATGTGTTACCAATGCAACAGACAGCTCATCAGAATACACTGGCTGCACTGGCAAAGCACTCTCGGAAGCCTTGCTGTGACAAGCACGGTGAGTCAGAGAGGAAACAGGGAATAAGTGAAGTGAGAGCAGAGGCTAATATGCAGAAAAGGACTGCTAGGAAATATTTTCACACATCGATTCTAACGGTGTTTGTCTGTAAACAGGAATGTAGGTATAGGCTGATGGACAGCTGCTGCTGGGCCCCGATTCCAGCTGTTGAGAGGGGAGGGGGGAGACGGAGGGCATGTGTCTCACCTCATGGCTGGGCATCCTGCTTATGAGGGAGGCTGGGGGTGTCCCCGTCAGGCGCATTATCTGCTGCAGCTGGTTTATATCTACAGCTTCTGAGTCAAGGGGCATCATAACATGGAGGTCAGCAGGTCAAAGAGCATGGGCAGTTAGGGTAAGTGTGTGTATAGTGGGGTGGAAAGGGGAGGGGGGACACACAAGGAGTGAGAATGAAGAGGAAGGAAGAGGGAGGAAAACAGTTTCTGAGCGTTGATATGCAGCAACCCTTGACTGATTATAACCTAATAAGAGATTTATGGAAATTGTAACCCAGCGCTGCTACCAGAGGCCTCTTACTCTGTCATATAAAGAGATTAGTAGACTGTAAGAAGTCACAGTACATGCCAGAAACAAGTGGGAATCAAAGCCTTGTGCTAAAGTGCAAATGAAGCCATCAAGAAAAACACACACTTTCAGAGTGCAGCTTAGAGGTGGGAGCATCAATAAAAAGTAGTAGAGTAGACTGTCTTTTATCTCTTGCCAGGGCAACACGGAGGCAACACAAACACAGGCAGGAGGGGCAGTGCAACAACAACAACAACAAAAAAAAAAAACTGGGTGGGATGATGCTTGACACTCACTGACTCCGAAGAGATTTTCATCAAGAGCTCGGGCCCTGGGGTTCCGACGAGCATCATTATAAGCTTCAACTGATCAATGTCTACCACACTCACATGAAGGAAAACAGGAGGGATGGAGGGTGTTGGATAAGGAGAGAGGAGCGAGAGGCACAACAGTCAAAGCCGTCATCTGTGCCGGATGCGGCCTTTTCATTCATTCGACATTCAAAAGAACGAAAATGTTAACAAAAGTATTAACAACTAAAATGTATCGTATACTGTGATGCACGACTGATGATTACAATGGTGAATTTTGAATTAAGACTGAAAAAACAAAAATTCAAAACAAGAAGTTTGCAAGCACTATATAATTTATCACTTGGGCTTAGATTGTGCTGTTTTATTAGGAAAAACTAAGTCGTATGACATGCAACATTAGGTCATTTTGCAGGGTTTCGGGGGGGAAAATAGCAAAATGCAACAAAAGATGCAATTAATGATTTTTGTTTTTTAACATTGGGACTATTAAATATCAAAAGCAGTAAAAAAAATCTAAACCCAAAGATATTTTATCTATCAATGATATACTGTGAAAAGCAGCAAGCCCTTACATTAGAGAAGCTGAGACCAGAGAAAACTCCTTAAACTATTAATGGATTATCAGAACAGTTGCCTAATAACTTTCTGTCAACTGACTAATCGATTAATCAATTGTTTTCAGAGTCAGTGAACTGCTCACTAACAATTTGAAGTCATCTGGTCTTACTAGTGTGTCTGCTTCTCACATATACCATACCAAACCAGATGAAAAGTATCAGCAATCATTAGTTAATTAATATAGGTGTGTTTTTTTTAGTACCTTGATTATCTTTAATACTACAAGACACATAACACTATGTACAGCTCCTGCACGCTGTACCTGTAATAACACTGTGTGGGAGCTTATACGATGCCAGAGCTCATTTTGGATTTCTTGCTCTGTCAGAATTTCCTCCAACGTACCTGTAAAAAGCTCACCTTTCATTGAAGCAGGTAAAATGAGATGGATCAGAAAGACTACTGCATAGTCAAGTAAGCTTTGTAGGTGTGTAGCTCCAACACCTCTCTCAGAAACTCAGATTTGCTGAGGGGGCACACATTAAAAAAAAACACACACACACACATGCACGCATGCACGCACACATCCACCCACCCAACCACCCACAGGGCACGCAGTGAAGGAGTGAAGGTTTGATTGATCATTTAGAGCGGGAATCACAAACACATTATGTAACAGCCGGCTCATGATTCTTCTTTTTAACAAGACCACAGCAGTGTGTGTGCCAACTTGTGCAAATTTAAAATGTGTGTGTGTGTCCTAGTTACACTGTGTCTTCCTGTGAGTTTTTTTTTTTCTGTTAAAACATCTGAATGCTCTGCTGCTGTGCATGGGAAGCTTTGTGGGAGGGAAACAGGAAGGTGTACTGTATCGTGGAGAAACAGCAGAGACAACAGTGGGCAGCGCTGAATCATAATCCACAGGGGACTCTAACTTCGATCTCTCACACACACACACACACACAAACACATACATATACACACACACACACACACACACACACACACTTCCTTGACTATTCTGGTATGCAGCTCACAAAATTCGATACTCAGCAATGCTTTTGGGTCAGCTTAAAGTGGGTAAAATTGTGTGTGTGTGTGTGGTGTGTGTGTGTGTGTGTGTGTGTGTGTGTGTGTGTGTGTGTGTGTGTGTGTGTGTGTGTGTTCAAAACCTTGCTGTGTTCGCAACAAAGCAACAGCTTGTGTGAGAGCCCGGTAGTGCAGTACACAATGCAACTTCTGTAAATCTAATCACAAGTACATACAGAGGAGAGCACATTGCATCCATCTACTGCATCTTCAAGATCTACACAATACATACAAGTTGACTCCAAAAAGCCATTTTAATTTTTGCATGGCTGTGACAGCGGTGGAAGGATACGGTCTGTACCAGGGAAGAGCGTCCGTCCAGTGAGTAGTTCAGCCATGATGCAGCCCACTGACCAGATATCCACTGTTAAAAAGAAAAAAACCACACACAGCATGGTGAATACTTTAGTGCAAGATACGTAAGTAGTTAAGTTCCTGCTTCATATTCAGTATGAGTTGCATGACATTTATCTGTCACTTTTGCTGTTGATAAAAGTGCTTCTCCTGCTAATGGGAAGTATTATATTCTTATAATTATGCGGTTGAGTAAAAACAGGTAGTCCATCAACCGACTCTTACAGCTCTCGGCACAGCAAAAGGCAACATAACTAATTTATTTGACCATTTATGCCAACGCCACAATGCCATGTAAGACAAGTGCAAAGCAGAATCAAATGCCATCCACCAAGGTAAATTTCTGCTTTGGGTGCTTTGGCCAGTGTTGCAACTTAATGTCATGTCGAGTCAATCAGAAAAACTGAAAAGCTGTCCTAGTTCCTCTAAAAATCACCCTCATCATTTCTTGTGTAATAAATAGTTAACAAGCGACACCAGAAAAGAAAAAGCTACATATACCCGCTGAAATTGTGTGTTTTTTTAGCAACAGTGTGCTACTGCAAACAACCATACAGGATGTTATCTTGCATTCAGTTACTTTATGACTCAAAGTATGTGTGTGTGTACCTGTCATGTTGTAGTGCATCCAGTTGAGCATGATTTCTGGGGCTCGGTACCACCGAGTGGCTACGTAGCCTGTCATCTCATCATCTGTGTGCCGTGCCAAACCGAAAGTCCAGGATCTGACAGACAAAGGGACGTGTTCATAAAAGAGTAAGAGAATTAAAGGAACAACATACTTTAATGAGCACCTAACTAAATCATATACAGTGAACATTGTTTTAAGTTGACTACTTCTCACCTTGAGCTCACAGTCTTCATTCACAGCCAGATTACTGGGCTTCAAGTCCTGAGAAGAAAGACAAAATCGGAGAAGTAAACACTGGAGCGTCCTCCTGACATATCCTGATATCATGCACATCAATTTCTCCCTGTCCATGTTTGTCAAACACGTTAGAACTGATTTCAAGATGTTTGATCAGAAAAGGACATGTATTCTCAGGGCAAAATATAATTTGTTCAACTTCAAGGCCATGCAACAAGCCGATCACTTACTCTGTGGATGATATCTGCAGAATGGATGTACTGTGGGAGAGAAGAAGAAAATAATTTGGATTTCATTATGTAATACAACCATGTGACACAGATACAGGAGTTAACAAAACCATAAAATGTGCTGTATAAAATGTTGGACAGTTCATTACTTATTCTTCAATATGTTTCCCCATCTACTCAATGAAATTTGAAAAAAAAAGAAAAAAGAAAGAAGAATATTCAAATTTTTTTACTATACTGACAAAAGGAGAAGTTAATATCTTAACTTAGAATCAGGCAAAGTAAAACAGCATAAGGGTGTCAGGGAGTCATCTGAGGGGCCAGTGTCGAAAGTGTCTGAAAAAGTGTGTTACGCTGGGAACTTCACTGACCTTTAAGCCTCTGAGAATCTGGTAGATGAGGAACTGAACGTGGTCGTCGGTCAGCTTCTGACACTTGACAATGTTGTTGAGGTCTGCCCCCATTAGGTGGGTCACCAAGTACCTGCAAATCATACAGCCAATCAGATGTGGTTTCCAAATGCCAGCATGTCTGTCTCTGTCTTCTGTAGCTTTCATGTTTGGTGCTCTCACTGTCCCTATTACAGACTATTATTACTTGTGTGACTTACAAAGCACTTTCTTTGGTGTTGATAAAACAACTTACTGTTTTCTGCTATAATAATGTAACTTGTTTTAAGTTGTTTACATCACTATCTTGTGCAACTTTTTATTTAAAGAAAAGTTGGTGGTTCATGCATAATTCATGAACTTTAAGAAAGCAAGAAAGGAATGGTGAAGGAAGGAACATAAAAAGGGTGGGAACAGCAGAATTGTTTCACTTATCTTCTCCTGATAGTGGAATGTTTATACAGCCAACAGATCAGCTACAGAAGGCCAATTACGGCAGAAGTGTATGAGTGAAGTGTGTGCATTATATATCTGCTTGATCTGACCTCAATCCACAAAGAGGGATTGGCCTGTGAGCGTTGTGCATGCATCTGCCTCTTGCAGTTCACTATAAGGATTCATGTCAGCATATTTCTGATTGTATAACTGGTAACTGGAAAGAGAAATGCCAGTCTTTATTGTGCCACTTCAGTGCTGGGTATCTGTGTGTATGCATGTGTAGGTACATCTCACATTTCCACAAATGTGCAACATGCTGATGACGCCACACCATGCAGAGAATTCAAGGACACTGATTGAGTATTCTGCGCGCGCACACCACACACACACACACACACACACACACACACACACTGTACCCCCAGAGACTGCCAGATGGCTGTTACCATGGAGACTAGCTGTGATGTGCATAGCGCACATGTTCACCCTACATTCACCTTGGTACGACCCACCACATGCTGGACTCACACGAAGTTATTAGCTGCACGATCATAATGTGTTTGTGACTCTAGTTTCAGGAGTGTGTTAATCTTACAATCATCTGCTGATGTGAATGGTTTCATTGTGTGGGAATGAGGGAAACTAAAGCTATAGAAGCGGGGACAGGAGGGAGGCAGACAAATAGACAAAGGAAAAGTAAAAGACAGGCGTGAAGAGGAGAGGAAAAAAGTGACTTACACATCATTGAACTCTTCTAAGCTTGTTGCCGGTGTGAAAACATCTAATAGGCCGATCACCTGAAGGCAAAAAGAGAGGTTAAAAAACATTTACAAAACTGTGATAGTGACACAAATTTCTCATGAACAAAAATGCAGTTTCCATTAAGTGTTCAACAAACAACTGCTAGAGTACTTGGAATATCAGCCTGCATGACTTCATTGTAAAAACAAGTGTTGTTTCCTTTTTGATACCAGTCACCACAGTTGCTGTTTGCTGGTGAGGACAACAAACTCACAGTGGACAAGTGTGTGACATTTCTACCATTTCTATATAATTAAAGTACATGACATTATCCTGCTCTGCAATATCTCAAATTTAATTTAATTTGGTCATAGCCATGATAAATTACTCAAGTGTCAAGGACTTATACCAGCTTTTATATTTAGTGACGTATATTAGGTTATCCTTGCACCCTGTTTTGGTTGCCGAGAGGTTGAATCACATAAATGGGGCTGATAACAACCACAACAGATATGATTTCAGAGGAAGTAGCAAACATTATCTGATAAAGTCTGTGCATCGAGCTGACAGGACAGACAGGACTAAGTGTGAACAAAGGAAAAAAAAAAAAAAAAAAAAAAAAAAAAATATATATATATATATATATATATATATATATATGAGGTTTGCACAAAAGGAATGTGTCTTATTAGACTGAGTTAAAACAAACCTAACTGGTTTAACATGTTTGTTCCAACAATGGTTTCTAATATCAGTTAAATTCTGAATGTGTTGTACCTGTTTTTATTCACAGACATGATAAAGGATTTGGATATTATAGGTATTGGTGTGACTTTCAATTGCTGTACATGCCATTTGCAGGATATGCGAGTTGGTGACTGCATGACAGGAAAACCAAAAATAAAGTATAAGAGACAGAAAATACGATAGGCTGCACATAAATCACACTCAATTATCAATGATTATATGGACATAGCAGCTACTTTTAAGCAATGTCCCAGTTTGAACAAAGCACAGGAGAAAAAGAACAAAGAGAGAACCAATTAGAGGATAATCATACGTGTTTGTGTGTGTTTCTCTACAGTAATTGCATATGCACACGTTCATGCATGCACGTATGCATGCAGGCACAGTGGCAGAGAACAGCCCTGAATGCCAACCCTGCCCCCACCCCCTGGAGAGAGAGACTGAGGTGGATATAGGTAATGTAAAAACACAGGAGCAGCCCACCCACACAGGGCACAAACCCACAGCTGATTGGTGAACCAGAGCCACAACAAACAGCTGATTGGTCCACTCAGGCTTTCCAAAAACTCCAAACCCGGGGAGTCTCCTGGCAACAGCGTGAGCAAAACACAGAATCCCTCTCTATGTAAAGCATAGGTAGGATCAAAACACTTTGATGCTTTAAGAGCAAAAAATTACAGCCTTATGCAATTTTTCCTGTTACGAAGAAACAGAGTCTTACATCACCATACTCATTAACGATCACAAATGGCAAAATAAATTAAGCTTTCTGGGCCACTACAACACAAACAAAGAAGATTATATTCTGATTTTGTAACAAAAACTGACATCTTGCATTGAGCACAATGATACAGGCACTGATTCTGAATAATCCTGAGTAATCCTTGTGCCATGTAAAACCTGTTTGTCAAATTAATGCGCTGAGGTATTTTACCAGTGGTACCAGTGCACCATGCAACACTGACTCCCAAACCACCAAACAAGAGCATTCAAGCTGTTCCAGCAGTGAACTAAGGGCTTGTACAGAAAACAAGATCCAGGAAAACATAATTTTGTGTGAGTGTTGAGCTGAGCATGCAAGGACTGAACCACAGCTAGTTTAAATTATGTTTTGGCAGGAGATGTACTGTTGCATATGGAAGTTTTTCACAACAAAAGGAGGCCTGGGTTTTTTTTCTGTATGTCTTGGCTTCGTTTCATATAATGTGCGTTACGTAAATTCCTTCCTCTTGGCCATTTACCTAAACACATGCAAGCAAGCAAAACACTGTTCATTTAAATAACAACACAGCATGCAGAAGTAGTTATAAAGTTACTTCTGCATGCTATGAATAGCAGCTATCCCAAAACAGGTCTTTTGTTAATAACTTCTCAGTCATTTATTGGGCTTATGAGACACCAGCATATGTTGCAATGGCATCTAAAGTCACTGAATAGTCTATGCATGAATTCCAGGGTGGGTGTGTGTAATGAGTTCTTCAAGGCAATTAAACCATGTAAAATAATGCTCATATGAAATTGAATTAACTTCCACGGTGAGACCTGCTGTACTGTTGGTCTGTAACTGCTGCTGGTGGGTTTTCCCCTTTGAGACTTTCCAGAATTCTTCAAGCTGCAGTTTCTTTTTTCCTCTGCGAGTGCGTCATCATAAACTGCTTCATTTCACTGTGCCTGCGGGCAGATGACACCGGAGAGAGCAGCAGTCCACCCTGTCACTCATCAGTAAGCTCTGATAACAAGTCATTTCTGCCTATTACAATAGCTAACAGGAAACCACAGAGCAAACTTTCTACAATGCAAATCCCCCTTTTTCTCCCGCTAAAAAGACCCCAGCACCAACAGAAACCTCAAGTCTTACTCACGCACTATTACACACCATTCACCAGCTGACTCGCTCCCACACGGCAAACAGAAACCCATCACTCCCACTTCAGATTGAGGAATTATAACGACTGCCATTACATAACACATAAGGATCCACTTTATGTTTGCTGGATGCAGTAGTAGCAAACAGGAACTGGGAACTGTGTTTGTGTTTGGTATGTGCGCATGTGTGTGTGTGTATGTATGGTAACCTTAACATGCATACAAAGTCAGAAAACCAAAACCATAGCAGTGATTGCTGGAGAGTAACTAAAGCGACTACCCCAAATAATTAAAAGCAAAATGGCAGAAATCTAAACTGCTGCAGCAACAAAATGAGATGAAACCACAGGAGGTGATGGGACTGCAGCTGTTAACCTGACTGGTGACTTGCCTCTCACTGAGTGGTGCAAGTTGCTTTGATCACTTGCAGGGAAAACCTCCTGCCCTAACAGGACATCACATCAACCACAGCAGCAACCCCCACCCCATGTTATTATGTGTGTGTTTACACTGTCACACATGAAACTTAGACAAGAAACCACTTTATGCTTCCTAACAGGTTGTTGTTGTTTCATAAATCCACCTATACTGTTCAGCTCCTGTTGTTTGTGGCAGGAGCAGGAGGGCTTTTACAGTAAGCTGGAGGGAGAGTGAAGGGCAAAAACCCAGCGCTGCTCTACAGTTTACCCCTCTGTTCATGTATACATTACATTAAACTGTCTTCAAATGGGATTTCTTTTCAACTTTGTTCACAAAAGGAGTCTGCAATTACATGTGTTTACCAGTTTTAGTTTCTAGTTTTAGTTCCCTGTCAACTGCCATGTCATGTGGGTGTCCGTACACAAAGCCACATTCTTGGGAGTTGAGCTAAATAAGCTTCAACAATCATTACACATTGCAAGTCAACAAGGACACACAACATAACATTATAAGCAGCTGGGAGAAGTTTGTACTCATTCTGCAAACCCCCATGTGCAAGTTCATGTGCACAAACATGCAGTCTTTTGTTCAGATTTAGACTACAGAACAACGCGTATATGTAAGAGTCAGACTCTGGCCAGAGATTTAAGGCTGGAGGGTAGACGACACAGTGGAGGTGGGTTGATTGCAGGTGACTTACATTCTCGTGCTTCATGTGCTTGAGCAGCCGCAGCTCTCTGTAGGTTCTCTTTGCGTGGATGATGGACTGGAAGGGTCTGGACAACTTCTTCACTGCTACCTTCAGGCCCGTCTTCACATCATACGCTGAACTGAAAGAAAAGTATTAGAAAGTGGTTAACTGTAAAAAGTAAACTCATTACATCAGGCTAATAACAACCGTCATTCAAAACCTGAATAAAGAGGCACTTCACTAGACTGTGTAGGTGGCCATAACCCAGTAAACAAAGCAAATAATTGCATAAGACTGAGCTCTTGGTTTCACTTCTTATTATACTCTGGGCTGTATGGGGAACATGACTGAACGTGTTGCAAAATCAACAACAGCCTTGTGTAGAACACAGGAGTGTGAAAACCCACCAGTCATTTATGGAAAAATTAACAGGGCAACATGTTGATCAGTGAATATTTGCTTACGCAAATCAGTGTTCAGCCAGAGTTAGACAATCTTTTTTTATATTGATGTTGTTTACATGTTCATGGCCGTTGGCTCCGTAAATGTGACCCAACGTCAACTGTCTGGCTTAGTACATGATGTCCGAGACCACTCGACACTGAGTACTGAAAACCTGTTATTACAGCTCCATTTGAGAACTTCCTATTCTTAATTCATTCAATAAATGCCCTGCTGACTGCTACAAGTGTGCCTGTAAACCAATCCATCAAAACATTGGTATTAGTGATTTTACAACAGGAACACCAAGGACATAACAACTGAGGTATGACATCATATTGAAACAGGAACAAACAAATGCATAAAAAACTTGTCAGGTAATTAGTTGTGTGACCCAGTTTGCCCCTGGTAACTAAATAACTGCTAACATCTTGTAAATGCAATAAGTGATTTTAACACCCTGGTTTAATGAGAACCACATTGAAGTTAACTTCAATCACAGTCAGCACCCGCCCTGTGATTCTGCTACAGCTGTCCACTGTGAGTGTGCATGGCGGTGTTTGCTCTGGTCCTCATTCATCCCTTCATTCATTATTTTACTCATTCCATTATAACGGTGTAACATAATACCTCATTGTCGGCAAAGAACTGGTGCAAAAGAAAGAAAAAATTAGGTGTGGCAAAAAAGAACATAGACAAAGAAAGCGTTACGTAAAAGCTGAGGGCGAAATACGCTCCTGGTGTATTGCGGTAAATTAAGCCTCAAGTGAGCACTGTTACTAAAAACTGCAGGAGATGTTCTAAGGATAGATAGTCACCATGCTTTTGCCAGGATATAAAAAATAAAAAATTCAAGACACAGACAGACACAAAGACGCTGTGAGGGTGGTAGAGAGAGAGGCAGATGGGCCTTGCCTCCCCGAGAAGCGTGACATTGCTGCATTTCCTGTACTGTGAGGGAACACAACCCACTTACAATAAACCACATTCCTTCCAGGTCAATCACTTAAGCTGCATCACAAATGGATGATTGCAAAATCAGAAAGAAAAAAAAAATCTGAGCACAGTTTTTGTGCAGACACATATTGTTTCCTCACTGTGGTCTGACCTTGTGGGGAGTGAAAACTTAAAATGGGGGCGCAGGGTTTCATTCTGCAGGGAGTAGTTAAGACTTCTTCACACAAAGAAGCAAGCCTGTATCTGAACTATGTGAACTACTGACCCAGTCTGAGTTTAGTTCAAAGTCATGTCAACACTACTTGTTAAGAGTGATGAGAATCATTTCCTCTGGAGATATATCACAAACTGATTAAGAGATCTGTACTGTTGACCTTTTCAACGCACATAACTGGGAGCTCCTACGTTACAGCGTATAATTCCATATAGTAGCCTTAAAGTCGTGTTTCTGAATTCCACGCATCCATAATAAGAACATTAAGATAAGCAGTGTGTTTTTTCCAGTAAGTCAGAGATAATCTCCCACACCCAATGTACTCTGTGTTCCTGGCTTGCAGAGCAACTTTTATGTGTGTCACTTGCGAGGGAAAACCCAGACTCAGTAAACATGGAGTATACCAAAGCAAAAATGGCAAAACAAAGACACATGCACACTGTCTTTAAAACTGCTGCTAATCTGCAGGACAAACAACAGCGGCTCTAAGCATACACCATCCAATTAGTCTGTAATAAATGGAAGCGCAATAACAAATGGCCATAAACATGTGGGCTGTAAAAGAAGCATGGGTTTGAGGCCGGCATGATGGGGAAGTAGCGATCATCGACAGAATGTTGAGGAACAGAAAGAGGGTGAGTGCATGGGCAGATGTGTACTGTAAATGACTGGTTGAGATGGTCCACAAGACATTCAAGAAAGGAGTGGATAAAATGCTGTTACATAAAACAGTCATCAATTACCTACAGCTGGAGAAGTACACTTTATCAGAGTGACGAGTTAAGATTAACCAGTGCATGAATGCTGTTTTTCTCTACCTTGTCTAATCTGCACACACTTATATACATAACCTTCCTTAAAAGAGTCTGACACATCATTATGCGGATGAGTATGAGTGGCGCTATAAAATCTCAGCACACACGCCACAACATCAAAGTGTTACCATGAGCCTATGACTTATGTCATATGTCATCTGCACACTGATGAGTAATGTTAAAAAAAAAAAAAACTCAGTGAACTGCATTTTTTTATCCATTTAATCATCATCACTCTTTTCGCAATTAAGTCATAGGTCAAAGTCAGGACCATATTGCGAGTACGCACCGGACTGATGATGAAGACATGCAGCACTACAGGGAGAAAATGTAACTGAAACATCTGCATGCATGCTAAAATGATTAATAGTGAGATGAAGCAGTGATCAGTTCCACATTCTCTGTAGTCATCTCGCTTTCCTGTAGCTGGGGACACTTCATGATGATGCACTCTGTGAGATCAAAATCTTCAACAGTAAACATTTTGTTATGCACACAATGACCCGGAGCATGGTAATGCTTCTTACATGACCTCATTTGATCGGTGCCACTGACTCATTAATGTTAAATGGGTTTTACTGATCTCTTGTCAACGTACATACAGTATAACAGACAAATACTGATTTAATAATCCACTTCTAATAAAGCAACCATGCTTACAGTGATTATGACCTTAGTGCAAGTAAGATAACCTGGTTAAAGTGTTTACATGGCAGAAGCAATAATCTCAGTATTTCCATACTCCAGCTGTAATCTAATTATTACAGGGCATGTAAACACACTAATTTTCCAATCTGCTCTGCTAATAGAGCTACCAATTAAAGTAAACCCCTCAACCATACATCCTTCATTTCCCGGATAAATTGGTTCCCAGAACCATGTGGTCTTGGCAGTTCTGGTAAGTCTTTTAATGCAGTGTCCACCTGATCTTCAAAACTAAGTTGACTGACAACAAGTTACCTCTGCCCGACGTAACCTCTGACGTAACTAAAACATGAATTTCCTCTTTTTTCTGCGACTAGTTCAGATGCAGAGGTTAAACTTTTACACAACACTTAAATCATTTATTTATTAAATAAGAACGAGTCCTCCAGTTTAACCACATTAGATGTGTTTTTTAAATCTTCTTTAAATCTTTAATATTTTATGCAATAAAACTACATATAACTGCATGTTCCCCCTCACTTTATATTATACCTGTGAGGCTGATACCAATATCCATATTTGAGAGTTTGAAACCTCAGTTGATTATTTATCAGCTGATAGCTTTTTTTGAAAAAACACATACACACACACACATTCATATGTGCAATATACTACAATCAGCCAATAAATCAGTCTAGCTCTGTGTTTTATGTCAAAACGCAGGATTCAATGAGAACAATCATGTTTTGGACACAACAGGCTGGATGATGTTGCATGCATGCCAATTTTGAGGCTCAAAAACCTGATCCATGACTTTATACCAAATGAATGGTTTTACTTCTCTGACATCACACGTGCATTCAGTCATGTATGTCATATGACTGAATGCTGGTGCTAAAGTCGTGTAAAATTGCTGGTTTCAAGCGTAAGCCTCCTGTTTGTTTGGAGAGCTGACAAGTCAGTGCACATTTCTCTGAGGTTAAAACCAAGTGCATCAGCTACAGCGTGCCTCAATATTGCAACTTCTCAACAAATAAGTTTCATTATACAATCCTTTCTTAATATGCAAAATATGTAAAGTTGCATATGATCTCTAAAGGCAACACGTAAAGTGGGCTATGGGACATGCAGGCATGAGACCGAGAAAAAAAGCTTCAAAGCTTAGACTAACTGGTGAAGAAATGCATGTGCTGCTGGGTGCTGAAACCACTGAGGGAGACCTCAGAGCAAACTGAGCGTAAGCACCAAACACACCCTGAAAGCTTGCAAAACAAACACTTGCTGGACATGTAGCAAAAAAAAGGGTAGAATCACTTACAAGTCATAGTCAAGTACAAGTAATTTAAGTATACAGAGCACTTAAGCACTGCACCTGTTTTTACCAGGGTGCCTTCAGCTGGGGCTGCGGACAGAGAACTTTCTGTGCTCTAAAATTGCAGAAAACTGCTGTCTACAAAAATCAATAGCAGTTTTAAATGTCACTGTGCTCTGAGAATGAGGGAACACCAAAAGCAAAACAATTATATGAATGTCTGATGGAAAGCAGGAAAATATCATGTTCCTATATGAGTTCCATATTCTAGTTATCAATAACAGCTTTTGATGCAGAAAACAAAGTTTATCAATTGCTTGACTGGAGCGTTTCCCTGCTGAATATGGACAATAAACACTGATTTTTAATGACTTCTACTACACTTCTACTTTCTACTTTCACTAACTGATCTACAGTTTGGCATTACTCTTTAAGTTGCTGGGCCGGATTCCAGCTGTTTAATCTGCTACCTGTTGCTCAGTTAGCAGGAGATGGTACCCATTGCACCCGGTTGCATAGTGCAAGAAAAGGCATGACATGATTTTGAAGCTGTTATTTTAAAGTAAACTAGCTGCATTATGTTGTTTTATTATAGAACCAGACAAGTTAGAATTAAAGGAGAATGTGAATAAACGAGAGCAGAAAGGAATGAATGCATATGCTTCCATACAGGGCACAAGTGTGTCTAAATGGATTGAATGATATGAATCATGTGCTGTGGCCTTCACAGTCACCAGATCTCAACCCAACTGATGGCCTGTGGTTGATTTTGAGGACTGATGCCACCCCCCCACCCCCCAGAGGTGCTGAAGCCACCCTGGAGGCTCGTGGTGGCACTTTGGTTTTTCCTTTAATCTGTCACCCATCTGTGCATGTCCTGCGGGCCTGCATGGTCTTTCATGCTTGTTTTTGCTAGGTTGAGAAACCTAAACTAAAAAACATGAGGCACTCATACACACAGTCCATGCAGTAAGCCCCACCAGCAGCATTCACACTCAGCTCTCTTTCCACACACTAACCCTGGCTGTCCTCCAAGTCCCATTTAGAAAAATAGAACAAAGGTCAGAAATAAAGAGAAAGTGGATGGGTATTTTTCTTAGAAGTGCTGTATCAGAGTGACAGGTTTGATGAGGAAAATAATTTAAAACCCCATATAGTGCATGCTTTCCATATTTAAACATTGGGAAGAATTCAAGCTGAGAATCTGAAGATCATTATGGCACCAACAACAAAGACTCTGCCGGCTGTGCGACTCAGAGCATGTGCCCAGCTGACCAACAGCCGTGACATGCTGGAGTAGGTGCTGCATGGTTATTTATACTTCACAGATACCTTCTGAAGGGTTTTAATGACACCCTGCTGTTTGGACCACTTTGCCTGCAGATTTTATTGTAAGCTACAGCACTCACAAAGGCTTTGTGACCACGTTTCCACGAGATAAGCTGACAGCTCCTGGCTCTGGACGGGGAAATACAGAGGAAAACAGAGGAATTTCCTCAAAGGCAACTTCAGAGCAGAGAAAGAATGATGCAGTCGACATTTGTTGTGCAAACTCTGAAGCATAGAGGCCAGACATGAAGTTAATAACCAACAGTGAACTTATTTAAGAGAAGATAAACACAGCATTATCATTCTGAAGCAGGCTATTGGGCCTCACACATATTATTCTTACACTTCAGAGTCTCATACAGATTTCTATTATGAGTATATTGTATATATTAGTGCTTTTCATTTGCACTCCAGTGATTGTCTTAAGGACCAAATGACGCCATGGTTTACCTTTTATCTACCAGTAACTAACTGCAAAAAAAAACCCTCGAGAACACAGCAGCTGAAGGTGTGAAAGTGCCATCCATGACTTTGAGATGACTAAAAAGGCGTCACAGCTGAGGCCACTACCTAACCTCGGGACTGTGAGTCATGGGTGTACCACAACGGGAGAAAGGGTGACATCATTCTAGAGTCATCATCGTCGTTGGATGGGCTCCTATAGAAAAGCTCTCACTATGCACGAGGGGGGCCTACTTTCTGAAAACCACGTGACCTTCTGGTACTCTGCAGGCTGCACCCAACTGGAAAAATGCATAATGCATGCAATGTGCGGATGTGCAAAGAGCCAGGTCGTATGTGCAGGATCACGGTACTATTCCTGTGGAAGGCGATTGTTTCACTAACCCTGTGTGTATCATAAGCCCGGATCACTTCTCCATGAGGAGCCACCACTTTGGCAGATGATGCAAGCATGGACATGCCACTCATCAGCCTTCTTCCACAAGAAAGACTGATAAACCATTTTTAAAAAGCAGTTCGCCTGCACATTTAATGCTGGGGATGTAGTTAAACTTGCTTCTTGAGCTGCCAGCGTGTTTACTGAAAGCTAGCTGTATGTACAGGTGTTTACAGGACAGGAGAAAAGTAAAGGCAGCAAGGCGAAAATGTGCACAAAAACAAAAATAATCCCCACCCGCCCGCCCGCCGAAGAAATGCGAGCCTCCCCGAAGCGTGCACGGTGTGCCCTCAATTCATACCAGCCAAAGTATGAAAATGTAAACAAGTCATATTTTCCCCTTCTACCGCTGGCACCCCTCGACTGATAAGCGGCCCGTGGGGAGACAGCTCTGATGGGCCTCAGTGGGTGGTGGGAACCCGTTTTACTGTTGTGCAATCGTGCTGTGTACAGTGCTCTCTCGGTAGTACTCTGCAACAACTGCTTACCATACGGATCCGTAAGCGCCGGAGCCGACGGGAGATAAGTTCTGGTACCGCTCCGGGACCTCCCACACGGTTTTGTTGAGCTCCTGTCGATAGAAAGTGGGTCTCTCCTTCTGCGACATTCCTGCGGATTTAACCAGCCCCGCAGTGACAAAACAAGCCAGCGGAAACTTCTGCCCTCTCTCCTCTCCTCCCCGTGTGGCACGACGTGGTGTGGTTACTGCTGCTCCCCGCTGCAACTCACAACGGAGACGGTCCCGAATTACACAAAACTTCAGCCGCCTAGCCGTGCAAATACGGTGCAGTTGTGCAAAAAAAGAAAAAAAAATCCCACCTCTCCGTGCACGTCGGTCTGTTAGGAGACAACTTCCTCTACTAAATGCGTTCGGGTCAGGAAGCTCAGTCTGGACTAGCTTTCGCTGGATTTTTCGCCCTGCTCTGTTCTCGCTGTGCTGGGTGCGCGGCAGCGCGAACGCGCACGTCGCTGCCCGCTCTCGGCAATAATTATTATATCGCGAGAGTTGAGTCGGTCGGTGTTGGGAAACCAGGGAATGTCCCGTCCTTTACGTGGACGCTAAGTGGGAATCACCCTTTGTCAGTGACTGACTATGTTTTACCTGTTTACATGTACCTGAGGTATTATGACGCAATGGCAGTTTATAATCACACAAGTGAAAGATCTGATCTGACTGGAAAGTGATTCTGTCGTCACAATACAGCGTTAATACACTGAAATTACACTAATGTACAGATCCTTAAATATTAACCACAGTGGAGTTTATGTTTTACTTCTAACTTACAATGATGCAATTAGAGATTTTTCATTCTGATCAACAGATAAGCCTCTTAAGTGTCAAGGTAAAAAAAAAAAAAGCAATAAAAATAGAATGAATTTTAATGATTGCACAAGTGCAACCTTCATCCATTGGTTATTGCATACACCTACGTGTGGCAAGAGTCATCTTTTCTTCATATCAGATGCATTATTAGTTGAACAGAAATCACGTGTGATCAAGGTGTGACAAGTTACTGTAAGGTGATCACACTGGAAGGTCCAAGTAGTTGATGAGTCAATTTGTAAAACTACATCAGGAAAAAGAAACAATAAACAATAGAGTTAATGATGGCTGCTTTAGCTGCTTCGGTTCAATGGTCCCGGGATTGTTCATGCTGGCTTTCTGTCACACTGTCATGGTCGATTGGGACACTTGTGCTTTTCCGTACTATGGCAGGTCAAAATGTCTGCTGTGGAAAAAGGCCTATCCCAAAACAGTGACATGGCAGAGAACCAGTCAGGGGATGGATACAAGACAATTTCCAGACTACAGTAAGGTTGATTATAGACAATGGAAATATGGCATAGTTGTAAATCTGCTCAGAGTATGTTGTTTTCCAAAACTGAGAATGTTTGTGTAAAGGGCGCAAGTAGCAGAAGACACCAGAAGGCTTACACGTATAAAGGAGGTACAAGGTTCACTGGGTAAGATGGGAGACATGCATACTAATACTCTTGGTGCTTCACCAGTCGCAGCCTAATAAAAAATGACTTGCATGACTTGATGATCTGCAGGTGGGAGAATGAAAAAACCTTTTCTGTGCTTATAGCTCAAAAATAACAATTTTGACCTTTATGCTACATGCTGTGTTTGTTGGAGGTCCAACACTGCACATCAGCAGAAATACAAAATGCCCACTATGATGCATGGTGGGGGGGAATTCTCGGGGATTTTTCTGAAACAAGCATGTGAGGGGAGAGCAAATGCAGCAAAATACAGAGACATCTTGGAGGAAAACCTGAGATGAGATGATGAGAGATTATTTATTTTACATCAGGACAATGCCAAACATGAAGTCAAAGCTGCACATGGATGACTGTAAAAAGAACTACATTAATGTCCAGGAATGACCACTGGTTGGTGGCAGACTTGAAACCTGCTGTTCATTCAGCTCTAATGTGACTTGACATACATCTATCCATGTACGACAGACTCAAGACAATTACTTTTGATCTGTACTTCATTTGAATTGACTTGGAGGATGTTTTGTGTGTTTTGTTGATTAGTACCAAAAGAAAGGAATTACATCCACTGTGATTGAGGGTGGAAAGGGACTAAGGTGAATGCATCATATAGGCACTGTGCGTCACTTGAAAAGTAACATTTGTTTTATGAAGACAACAAACACAGAAATTGTCTGATCAAGGTTTTACTGAAAATTGCATTGTATCCCCTCCCAAAACATTTTCCTCTATTAGTAATAAAAAATAAGGTGGCAGAATTAAACAGAGTAACAGTATGCAGTTAAGATGGCATGAGAAGCACCATCTCTATTTGGCATTGCATTTAAATCTTCAGGCAAGTCTGATATAGCCATCCAATTTTTTACAACATGTTGAGATATGCCTGCTGTCTGCAACAGTCTACCATTGTGACAGAACTTTGACTCCTAAGTGACTTAAAGTCCAACTATTTATGACAGTCAAAACAACATACACCAGTGTAAAATGTGTAATTCAAACCTAAAAAAGAAGCAGGAGATGCCAAACAGCACAGTTAGGAAAAGATAAGAGATCCAAAAAGTCAAATATAGTGTATACAAGAACATCTTTATATATTAACTTTGTTTATCTTCCCCTCCACCCTTGACAGAAGAAGTGATAAAGAAAAAATGGCATAGCTGGAAGCAAGCAGAATCATCATTTTCAGTTTGATCAGACATAACCTCTGATGAATCTCTACTGGTCATATGTTTTTCCAAATATATACAGCTAGGTTAATTTTAGGTTGTGCACAGGTATAAGGTAGAACGCACACACTGTCATTTGATCCTGCATCCTTCATATATAAATAATTATGTGGTGTGGATGGAGACAACAAACAGCGTTACCCGACAACAGCATGACACCATGTGACCAAATAGGCTCTCTCCTCTGTAATAACTGTGGAGTAGATTCAGGATGCCTTTAATGTCTGTAGTGCACACATATTATTAAGGGAGGAGTTATGTACCCAGTCACCAGAAGAGGGCACCACTGGCTATTTTTCACATGGGTCCACAGGGCAATGGGGTCTCATCGGTCACTTAATCCCAGAAGTGTCCGGCAACAAGGATTAGCAGGTGACCACTGAGGTGAGTCTGTCCCCATCCTGTCCAGTCCTTTCCAATCCGGTCCGACTCTTATCATTTCAAGAAGACAACGTAGAAAGCCATGGCCAGACAGGAAATTGCCACAGCAATGTGAAGCCGCGTCCCAATTACTGCAGCTGAGAAAAGAGACGGAGGATCAAGAGGATGATTTAAGACAACTGCAGGTCAAGTACAAACATAAAGAACAAGGAAGGCATAGTAAACAATATAAACAGATGTGTATCAAAGGTACTGTAAGTGGTGATGAGTAACTCTCCCCAAGTGACACATTTCCTTTTGTTTTGACACAACACTCGGCATATCAAATTAGAAAAAAAAAAACAAAACAAAACAAAAAAAAAAACGCAGAGGTTAAAGTTTACATCCATACAGTATCAAATTTTCTTCACTAGCAAAGTCAATCATCTGACATTAAATAAATTGACGAGGTGTTTAAATGCTGAACATAGACTTAAGACACCAGTCCCAAATGCAAGCAATAAGTGAAGACAGCTCCAGTACAGGGCTAGCAGGGCATCACCAGAGAAGATCATTGGTCACTGACTGTAAAGGACCAACCAAATATTGAATAGTACATCTTTATCTAGGATTATGTTAAATGATTTCTGGTTGACTATGAGTTCGACACTCTTCACTGAGTACGAATGTACATGCTCAAATTGAGGGTGGGTGAGCAATAGACATAAAATTGTCTATCATGGTGTACATAAAAGGATTTCTGTCAAAATATCACTATATATATACCAACAAATCTTAGATTTGTTGTGTCTACTTTACAGGGATATTTTGTGTGCTGAATCAGCACATTGTTTATTCATTATATATCTACCTTTGTAGAAGACGCCCCACACTCCTTTCTTTTCTGACAGTAACCAGCTGTTGAGGCGAGGCACCTTTTTGAGGTATGCACAAGTGCAGATGAACAGCAGCCCAAACACCAGGATGCCGTCGAAAGAGTACACTGCAGAGGAAGAGAGGATAACATCACAGAGTCTGCCTAACATGCCGGTTAGTTGGATGCTGAGCTTAATAAACTTATTCATGCAGTATTCCTCTTGATCATGAAAATGTCATGTGAAAGTTTTCATCCACGTTATCTTAGCATCTACAAATCTAAACACTTCCTGACTACAGTCAGTGATGAAAAAATAGTATGTAGAAACCACTACTGCTACTGCAGTAGTGACGATACTGCTAAAGGACACTATAAGGACACTGAAGAATTTACAAGGATATTGGTGCCGATCATCATGAGTAAGTTTAGTAAATGCAGTTTTAATGAACCATCTCCACAACTTGTCACCTAATGGCATGATCTTCAGTATAAAAGGTATTTACTGCTTTATATGTAATACTGCTTTTAACATTTGAAGTCATTCAAACAGCAACATAAACTCTTTATCTGTAGTGTTGTTTTTCCCTTTAAACTACATGTGCAAGCTGTGTTGCTGACTTTAAGTCCAGAGTTTCCTGCAGTTTCGTCAACGTTAATGACCTTTGTTTGTGCATCTAGCAATGGACGAGCACACAGAAAAAGGTTAAGTTAGGAAATAAAACGAGTTCATATTTCCATGTTTTTCTTGCCTGGTGGGTTATTGTAGTAGTCTTGCTAGCTCTCTGGATTTTTAAGAATTAGCCAGATACATTGCTGGTTAGCAAGTTGCTTAGTAGCCAAACAAAAATACGATGTTTCCGGCACTGAGAGGTTTGAGGACAAGGACTTTTTCACTAAAGACAGTAAACTGAGTACTGAATCTATAAATGTCATAAACTAGCGATGCAACATAGTTAAAATGAGAAAAGAAGAATCCGTTTTGGTGCTAACAGACTGACAGTGCTGCCCAGGGCCACGTCTACAGCTAACCTAGCTTTAGCCTCCTTTCCTACAAGTAGCCTAACTTACATGACCCGTTCTGCTGCCGACACCTCTTAGCTAGTTTAACAGCACAGTGGACTTACCATTTGTCATATTCGCAGTTTGCTCTTTGACGATGTTATATGACTGTTTCTTCCTATAAATTAGCAATCCATCATGTATTATAAAGTGGAGATATGAAGCAGTCTACTTCGCAGTCACTGGGTTGACATTTCCGGTTTCACTAAATTCTTTTTCTACATTTTATGTTTGTTGTTGTCGAGCCAGTGTTACTGCCACCTACTGGTGTGTATGAGTTACAGCACCCACCCACCTCACCCATAAAATTGAATTCCATCCATAGAATAGCTTCTTTGATATATACAATAAATCTTCACATTTCAAATCTCAAACATCTGGTACGTAATACTTAAACTAACTACTTAAAAATCTGTTCTTCTCATTCTTTTATTTTACCAGCAGGACAACCTTCATTTCAGCCTTTAGGCTACACATGGACGAAGTATGAGGAAATGAGCCCCTGGGCACAGACATGTAAAAGGGCCCTCACTCAAAGACTGAGAGTGTCTTTTTGTGGACATTTTCCATCTCTTTCTAGTTGTTTTGCATATCTGTGTAGTTATTCTGTATCTGTTTGTGGTTGTTTTGTGTCTTTTTGTGGTTGTTTTGCATATCATTTTGTCTTTTTGTGTCTTTTAACTGAGCTCTCTGACTTGCAAACAAGTAATATTGATGGAAGAATGTGTCACTAACAAATAAACAGGCCTGGAAATACAGACATAGTGCACATGAGAAGGCACAAAACATATATGTGGCACTCAGGTCCGTCATTGCTCACAACAACATTTCTTACAGGAGGTGGCTGCTGCATTTCTCTCTGAAGTAGGGTGACATGGAGGCAGCATCTACAGTAGAAGACAGGATTAACAAACTGGTGAAAAATGCTGGCTCTGCTGCAGCTCTGAACCTGGACACACCTCGGGCAGCATGGCAGAGGAAAGTAGGAGGATTAAACTGAGCTTCTACCCACACTACTGTGAGCTGACACCACAAAAAAAAATAGAACAGTTTTTGCAGGATAGCCACCTGCCACCCCAGAGTGCAGTCTGTCCAAAACAACCTCAGTCTCAGTCAGTCAAGAGGGAACTGAGTCAGGGAAACCGCACTGTACTTAAGATCCACTCAAACCACCTTTTGTTGTACAACTTCCTCCAAAAAAATAAGTCTATACAGTTTATTGCATGTTTCAGTAAATATCTTAATATCTGTTATATTGTGTGCATGTGTGCTTTAGTTATTACTGGAGAGAAAACTCATGTAACAGTTTCTATGCTCTTTTGTGGTTTAACAAAAAGTAACACCTCTTACACAGCGTCTCAAACCCATTAGTCTATGTGCAGGCTTAAAAATCAACAGTTTCTATGACAACATGATACCTGCAAGCACAAAAAGACTATAACAAACACCTGGTTAACCTTTGTCACACTTAGTTGTGTAATGCTTAAACTGACACATTCTGCTCATTTTTAACTACATTTATATTTCTTACATTACATGTCTGTTATACCGTATATCACATATGTACTGATTACTCCTAGATTAATATTTTCATTACTGCTCCGCATCACAGTCAAATTCACTGTTAATATTTGGAGTATCTTCTAACCACTGTCATTTGCACTTTGTTCATACTTAATTCCTTCACTTCAATTTAATTTGTTGCTGTAGGGTTGAAATTGTCAGCTCAGTGTCTTCATATAGTGTTCAGTTGTTTGATATTGCTGCACTGAAATGTTATCTTATCCCTGAAGACAACTGAACTACACTGGAGAAAACATATACATGATTCATAGAATGTGCACAGTGAAATTCAGTGAATTTGATGTGAATCTGGACCATACTTATCTCCCCTCCGTGCCCCTGGTAACAACTGGATTCACAAAGTGGTTATACAAAGCTGTACTTGTTTTGTTATTTTTTCCCACAATGCATTATCTTAATCCCGACGTTACATTATCCTAATCCCTCCATATGTTGTTCGTGCCTCTGAGACAACAGAGGTTTCTCTTCTGAAGGGAACAAGGGTGGAACAAAGGCTGATAAGACAGTTAATAAGATTTGATGACTGGACAGTGGGGCACACCTGTTCAGGTCAGCCTCACTGTAACTTGCATCCTGACAACAGCAGTCAGCTTCTTCTTCTCCTGTACTTTCCAACAATGCGTCTCTACCACTGCACTCAGGTAAGATTGATTTTATAACTTTTATGTGTGAATGACTAAAATTAATATTTGTTTAATCATAAATATAGAGGCAAAAACATGTTCCAGGTTTGAATTTCCCAGGTCTCTGTTTGGGCAATGGATAGTGTTTGTTCTGGGTTCAGATCAACATTGGGCCTCTTTTAAAAATGCCTTACTTCCTGCTAGTAAACTGGAAATCTTACACAAAGTTACAACAATCTTAAAAATGTTTTCAACTCAGACCTTTTAACTGCAGCAGTTTATCACTGGGCCAAAGGACAGACGAATGAGACATTTACATTTACATTTTCAAAAACCACGCTCAATTTTTATTTTCAAAAACAGGAAGCAAAGTAAGTGGGATTTTATCTGTGGGATTGAAGAAAATCTCACATGGTTAATTTATTTTACAAATCCCAGGATCCAGGGAAATACAACAATGAACGATCCGGTTTTTGAGAAGATTTATCGGTAGATGTATCTTTTAATGTAATTTACAGATCATTTCAGCTGCAAAATATGTGAGTGATGTGAGTTTATAAATATTCAAGACCAACTTGATTGTTGGTGGGTAGACAGAATGGTCCATGTGGAATTGTGTGTTTAAGCTCTAAAAGCACGTAAGATATCTTTACATCATTTCAATTTTCCGAAGACTTACTTGCCTTTTGTTCATTCAGGCGTCACAAAAAATGGGACTTCGGAATAGAAGAGGTAAGATACAATCAAATAATAATCAAGTTTATATTGCTTTAGTCAATCTTAACAAACATGGTATTCACATTTGGTTAGAAGTCATAGTCCATCACTTTAAAAGCTACTTTCTGAACAGTTTGCTGCCAGCGCAAGTTCTACCCTTGCTGTGTGTACTGGATAATATGCTGGCAGCAATACAGTATGTGACTGTGTGTACTGGCCTTTGCTTATGTGTGTCAGAGAGACATCACTGCTGGATGGTCCAACCTCGCCAGGTGACTGGGAGTCAACAACAGGAGGATGGTGACCTCGTCAGGAAGCTGCCAAATCCCGTCCTGGCCTCCCACCAACACAGAAACCTTCACCAAGAACTGCTCCTCTGCCACAGACGGTGAGAAAACACAGAGCTCTGTACCCACTGCTGCGTATGATCAGGTCACACAGGCAGCAGCTGTATGCTGATCCATGTATACGTAAATGTTATGTCAGTCAAGGAGCATCTAATAATATCAAGACTCTGCAGAGGAGCTTGTTTTCCAGTGTTTTTGTTTTCAGGTGGACTGTTGTTTCTGCATGCCTGTGTCAGCTCTTAGTGGCCCAATTTTAGTTATCTGAGCTTTCCAAGCTTTCTGGTTTTTCAATGTGACATCCTCTGGGACTGGTGTGTAGGGCAAGTTGGAACTGCTATCAGAAGGCAGCAATAGTTCCCCAGATCTGCATTTTTTTTATTTGTCTCCTGCCTCAGTCAGAGAATCCTCTTACTCTTCCTCAGTTCAGGTGACCAGGGCTGTGGCCCAGGGATAAGCACCATGCTTAGGTGGTGTTTAACACTGATCAAGTCAAAGGTACAACACCTCCCCAGAGATCACAGCTAATCTCTCAACAGGGGGCAAGTGCTCTCACTCTCTTGCTCTGAGGAAGCAAAACGAACCACAAATACACTTTTTAATCTGTAATCTGTGCTGATAGATAAATTGACGTCCAGAGAAGACGTTTAAAGGTATATTTTGGTTGCTTATCTTTGTATAGAGATCCACCCTTTCATTAGTATTGTTGTTCATGTGTCCTCAGAGGTCTCCTGCCGAGAGTAAAGCCAGAGCTGCAACGTGTGCTGGAGCACAAAGTAAGAGAGCAGCACAAGCAGAGGGAGGTGGCCCTCCATTCTCCCTCCGACTTAGAGGCGAAGCTACGCACATGGCGGGAGAGAATACAAGTCGTAAGTTTGTTAGCTGAGGAGCAGGAAACAGTATTTGTAATTATCCAGTCACTCTTTGAGTAAGTCTGTGAGCATGTCTACAGATTAAGATGTCTAAACTACAGATAGACCGACAGATGTTTCCTGTGTTGCAGTGTGAGCTAGAGGAGAAGAAAAGGAACGAGAGCCTGCAGGACATACCAGAGTTTGTCCGTGTGAGAGGAACCTTGAAGCCCGTCCAAACTTCTTCATCATGACAGCCCGAGCTACAGGAGCACAGGTTCCTATGCTATTGTTAGCCTTCAGGAGGATCATCTTGAGTTGACAACTGACAGATACTGATAACATGCTGCCAAATCAATGCCAGAAAATGTAGAATATGCAGTACAAGAGATTTGTGTTTCAGCTTGGAAAAGTCTGAATATATCAGTCTTATTTTGTGTCATTTCCAATACCACAAAGCAAACCTGATGGATCATGGTAGCTCAGATAGGAGTGGACTTCTTTTGTAAAGTACCATAGTGTAAAAGGCTTCAAGTATCATAATATCTGACATTTACATTATGAGCTGTGGAAAGACACAAACGTGCACAAAAAAACAGCTGTTCTTATACTAGAAATATTCCTAAATTTTCTTGCCATAGAAAGTTACTGTATTTTGCAGTATTTTTAAAAAGGGCATTTTTATCAGGGTTGTAATTGACTATGCAAATACAGCTCAGTGGATAGAGTTTCCTTCAGAAACATCAAATGAGAATACAAGCGACAGGAATACATTTAAAAATTTTAATAAAACATCCAGGGAGGCTGACCATGTATGTAAAAACAAACACTGAAACTTAAGCTGGACTGAATCAGAATTGGCTCGCGACGACAGTGACAAAATAGTCTTGTCATTATTCACATAAAGGTAACAGCAGTCATAGGAATGAACTTGGATGTAGCTCTTTTTGCAGGATTCCTCAACCGTTTGCACTTCAGTGTGTTGTACCCTTTCACGCGTTTTGGGACTCAGCTGCTGACATCACAGGGCGAGTTAGGTTCAGAGAGCCTAACATCCGAAAAAAAAAAAAGCAATCATTGAATAATGATTATGGATTTTTGTTTAAAAAGTGACCAAGTGCCAGCTGGTAGTCTATATCAAGTTTCTCAGTCTGAATCTGAGGCATGCTGCAAACATTCACAAATAACTTGATATCTCTGCAAAGTAAATGCACGGACCAAACTTTAAAGAGTGACTGTTGAATAAGAAGGCCTGCTGAATAAAACACATTCACTCATTTTCTCTTGCGCATTCTGTGTAGCAACCTTAAACCTTGTGTACCGTTGACTGTAAACAAAAGTTTTACATTTGAAAGTGAACATTTCTTGTCCATTCATTCTGTGATTTACGTGATTTTGTTCCCCAAAACATGTTTATAAATACAAATTCTACTCACAAGCAGCAACCACATTCACCGTGTTTCTTATAACTCACCACCAGTGTGTTGTATTTGCTGCAGAATAAATTAGTAATAAATAAAATACAAAAAAATTGCTTTCACAAAAAAATGTAGACATAATGGCAGGGTGAGAATCTCTCGTCTGTGTTTCCCTGTGCCATCTACTACACTTTAAACATCTCATGGTGTTTGACAATATTTAGCAAGAGGTACAGCAGAAGAAGCACAGACAGAGGAGAGCAGGAGGCCACCGACGTGGTAAACTGGTGGTAAGGAGAGCACTGACATTATACTGGGCCCAAATAACAAGGCCAAGGAGTTTTACAGGTCAAAAAGGACAAATGGTGAAAGCTGGCTTCCAATTCGAGAGTTAAGGGGAAATATTTCCTAGCCAATTGTCCATTGGTACTGGTACACCATTTTAAGTTATATATTTTGTACTTGACTTCAAAATAAAAGCTATGGCACTGTTTGAAACCCCATTCTTTTTGTGAAAACAGATAAAAAGGAGTGATTTGATTACTTCTTGACCCACATTAAATGTGGTCTAACCTGGACTAAATTAAGATGGAGATACCAAAGACCATTTAAGATTTATAAAACCTTTAAGAAAACAAGGGCAATTCAATGTCTAGCTCAAAGACCACTCTGCTATAATTTGGGCTAAATTCCTTCTAGATCCTCTGGTCTGAATGGAAAAAAATCTGTAAAACTGCCCTTTATTTGTCAGTAAACAGAGTAAAAGGTTTTACAGATTTGAGATGGGGTTTCTGACAGCATTCAGGTTTTTACTAAGGTGTCTAGTACCTGCTACACAACTTTAAATCATGTAACAATGGCAAATTGATTGAAAAACATTATTCCCCAATTTTTAATACTCAAATGACACAAATCAAAAGCCAACTTCAACTGTGTAAAAAACAATTAAGGAATGCCATCCTTCCTTTGGCAGCACTGTGAGGGTGGCACACCCCAGTCATACACATAGGACAATCGCAGTTTGACTTCCTCTTTGCAGAGCCTGCCATCACGCTGGAGAGTTTGATGTTTTTCCAACATGTCCTCCAAGCTCTGCTTATGTGTGACCAAATATTTGTTGTTGCAACCACGTGATTTATACTCTGTGTCAAAGCGTGGATCATGCGTCCGCCGAACATCCACTGGTGCCAGCCAGGCACCCAGTGACACATCCTCACTCTGCCACGTCTTGAAGTAACCTGCATTCAGATGTACATAATGCACCAGGTCGGCTGAGAGGATGTAGCCCCCACCCAGTGCATAAGGCAGGTAGTAGTCACAGAGCTCCCAAGAGCTTTCCCGCCATTTGCCAGCTGTTTTCACTCGTCCTCTCCCTGAGAAGAAGCCCCAGTACAACCGGTTGGGCTCTTTCCCCTTCAGCTCCTCTTTAAGGAGGTCCAAGCGAGCAAATGTGTCATCATCTGCTTTGAGTAACAAACTTGAACTCCACATTCTGGTCCAGCCAGGAGTACATGTGGAGCAGCTTGAGTGTTAAGTTCTCGTAAGAATCTCGTAAGTCAGGCAGTAAGAGCAGGTCTTTGTGCCGCCCTTGCTCTGTGTTAAGGTTCTGTAGGTCCTCGCTGGAAAGCCCCTGAGTTCCAACCACAAACATGGCCAGAACATCAGAGTCCCGCTTGGCGAGCCAGGTGCTGCGGATGATACTCCTCCGTTCTGTGTACTTAGGTCCAGTTGTGATGAGGACCACAAGGAATGCTGACTTCTCTTTGGATGTGGAGGGGGGGTTGTGCTGCTCTGGACGGGACTGCAAAGCACTGGCATGGGGAGCTAAGCCTGGAGGATCCTGGTGACCCTGTTTCAGGGTTTCTGAGGTACATTTGGCCAAGAAGACAAGAACTACAGCAAAGCTGCAAACAGTGCCGATGACCAGGGCTGTCTTGTGGCGGCACACTAGACGTATAAGATTCATGCTGCTGACTCTGGGACAAAAAAACACAAAAGACACATAAATTGACACATAAATTCAACTCTGTACTCATACATTTCTGCAAGCATTATCAGAAAACTTGCATCAGGTGGCTACGACATGAGTTTAACTTAAAGAAGTCAAATTAGCATTTTGTGTTTCTCATCTTATGATAAATAGAATATTGCTAAGCTTGTTTTACTGCTGTGTTTACAGGCATTACAGATGAAAACAATAACTTTTAAGCATCAGCATTGACTAAGTCTGTAGTATCACATGACATTCAATCGGCAGTAGCACCTTTAAATCTTGTATTTTTAATTATAGCACTAATGCGCATGTGAATCACAGATTTTGTTTTGGATGACGGTAGCCACCGTTTAAGTTAGCAAACTAACGTCGCCTCAGCAGCACACCCATGACACCGTACACTGCATAGACGCGTCACAACAATGTTGTACGTAGTGTTAAAATAAATAGAATTTAGTTGGTTACCTTAGCCAAGTGACAAGTGCCTGTCCCGTGGGTGATACAGCCAGAGCGGGCCACAGAAAGCAGCTTTGTGGGGCTAACGTTAGCTACCAAGATAAGACCCTCTGCGCAATTTGCGAGCTCACTCCTACTGATTGTAAACACACGCAGGCTGCTCATATTGATCCAAACCGGTGATAAAACCACTAACTTTTGTGGGGTCGACCAGGAAGGCTACAGTGAGCAGGTTAAGTGGTAGGCTGAGTGAGCAGAGCCAGGTATCGCTGTACTTATTCCCTGTCTCGTAGAGTTAACCAAATTGGTTCTGTGTGGCTGTGACGAAGAGGAACCGGAAGTGAAGCCCCTGGAAGAGGAGGATAAAATAACACACAGTAAACATTCACGTGGACAAACATTTTGTTTTCTTTGTATGGATTTTATTAGTAATAAAAAAAATCGTACAACCTAGACACGAGGAAATGGCCTAACTCCAAGTTTAGCTTTAGACATGTTTGCACCATAATTACATGTTTATAAAAATAACACCAGTTAAAAAACTTGTTAAATTTTACATGTGTGTTTAGAAAGTCATTTGAAAAAGGACAATAAAATCAATGAGGGGCAGTTCGAGAACAGCTGCTCACTGGCGCACGCGCATTAGTCAGTTTCCAGTGTCTGCAGATATCAAGAAGAAGTTTGGAGAGATCAAGACCGGATGGTATGTATGTTTGCGTCAAAATAAAAGCATAGACATACCCATTTGGAATTCTCTGACAAGTCTATTTTAATCCATCGGAGTCTAATGGATTAAAATAGACTTGATGGGGATAATCACCTTGATATGTTGTTTCATACACGTGGCACATATTTGTTGGGCCTCGACTGAACCCTACAACAGGCTATAGGGCAGCTTCATTATCTACACAGGCACCCAAAACCCGAAGCCATGGATAGATTAAAGATATTATCTAATGCCTCAAGTTATATTTATTAATGAACAGATCAAATTAACTACTAAAAATATTACAGATGTCGCCATTAATTTGCTTCCAATATGATTGCAGTTATCAACTCTCACTCTGTATCTGCAGTCAAAAACTGCCAAAGACAATCATGCTCACAATTGCTGACACAAATATTAGGCACTTCACATATGCATGCAACACTCCGTAGTTCCAGATTGTGTGTCTTTGAGCAATGTGTATGTTCTTTTACACATGTCGAGATGTCATGGCAATTTTATTTTTGATCAAATTAATTATTTTACATAATTTTCACCGTGTAGTTTAAGATTCGTCTTGGGTGTAGTGATATTTTATTTTGAAATTTATAACCGGATGCTTAATGTTTCAATGCGGCAATGACAAGCAAGGAAAAAATGGCCTCATCGTAGTAAAAACTAGTATGTCGTCTATATCTAAACAACGTTCAGGATTTCAACAGGCTTGGTCATGTAAATGCATAACTTGATGTATTTGTCCGTTTCAGAATAGCTCTGAAGCATTACGTTACCGGGCAGCAGTTAACTGACGTTAACGTTGGACGAGGACAGCGGCAAGCGATGACGGTCAGGAGAACCAGCCGATACCCTGGGACATGTCCAGTCATACTCGCCATCTTTCTGCTAAATTTGACTGTGCAGTTGGTGAAAACATCTTCTGACTATGACCCTTATAAAATCCTGGGTGTCAGCAGGAGTGCCAGTCAAGCAGAAATCAAAAAGGCGTACAAGAGCCTTGCCAGGGAATGGTGAGTGACTGACACCACCATCACATCTTGGCTGTAGCAGATCAGCCCTGTTCAGTTTAGTAGGGCTGTGTGCATCTGGCACCTGAATTGATGCTTGTTATCACTTAACCCATCATATTGTGATCTAATTAAAAATGATAAACAGTAAACCCTCTGCTAACCCAGTATGAACCTAGCAGTGATATATGGTGTCATGTGCTTTTTTGTAGGCATCCAGACAAGAATAAGGACCCAAAAGCTGAGGACATGTTCATCAAGATTTCTAAGTCATATGAGGTGGGTAAAAATGGATTACATCATGTCATGTACAATATTTGATACATGCTCCAGCTGACACCTCTGACAGTATGTTTCACTTTCTGTATCAGGGTCTCTCTCTGTTTTATAATGCCCTCCTCTCACTTCTGCCTTCCCTTCTCTCTTGCACACAGATTTTGTCCAATGAAGAGCGGAGGTCCAACTTTGACCGCTATGGGCAGATGGATGATAACCAGCCCTTTGGCCAGTCACAACATCACGGTTTCCGCAGCTTCCACAACAGTTTCTACTTTGATGAGTCCTTTTTCCATTTTCCCAGGTATTCTATTTTCAGTATTGCCTTATTCATTCTGATAGGAGTCAGAAATATTTTTATTCAGATTCAGATTTGTAAAGACACCACTGGTAGAGGTGTACATGAGGTGCAGCTGATAGTTAACTTGATGTTATACTGTCACAGCTGTTTTCAAAAGTACCAGCATGCTTGGGATCAAATCCTGTTTCATAAGGGAACATGTCTGTTCTTTTGTCTTTGTCCATGTTCCCATAAATGTGCTAATAAATATTGATATTCTAGTAAGCACTTGTGGTCAGAGTAGTGGCTTAGCTTCTCAGATGTGATTCTCCAATTCTCCATATGAAACTGATTGAAAAAATATGTTTTTTAATTAATTTATTTTTTTCCTGTTGGTCAAACAAAATAAGGAATTTAAAGCCATCACATTGGAGATTGCTAACCTTAGATGGAAATTTGTCATTTTTAAAAATTATATTCATTGTTTGATGGAAAAAAAGATTGATCAATAATGCAGGATCAAATCAGAGCACTTTTTTCTTTGATTAACAAGCTAAAGTTCCCAGTTAGTGGAATTTGATTAGTTGTTTTGTTTTTGATTAGTTGTTCTGCCTCCTCTCAGCATGTGCGCCAAATTAAGAATGAGTGAACAAATTGAAGTTATAGACAGTTTTCTCTCAGGTCATGTCCCTGACAGCACCCTGAAGGCTGAAGCTAAAAAAAGACTCACTGTCTTGCTTTCGACCCTCCTCCAGGTCCAGGGACTTTGCAGACAGCAAGTACCTGCTTCACCACGCACAGTTTAACAGCGATGTCCTTCCAGACAGCCACAAGAGGCCTTACCTAATCAAAGTGACCTATGAGTGGTGCTTTGCATGCATCCATATTGAGCCTGTGTGGAAAGAGACGGTGCAGGAGCTGGAGCCGCTGGGTAAGTCTGCCGTCACTGGACCATCAGTCTGCCCCCAACGCCCCCTCAGGATCGAGGCTGGTTTTCCTAAAAGCATCATAACACAAGACTGATGTTCACTCAGTTGCAGGCCATTAGGACAAATGTAATTTGTGTGTTAAGATCCTGTGCAGAGAGCTGGCCATTTCTTTAATTATTCATTAGGGTTTATTTGTTCTTCTCAGCTCCCTGGTACAGAGTGTAAAGCCAAGGGAGAAATTCAGCCCAGAGTAATGGCTGTCTTGCACTGGAGATGAGTTTAAAGTTGTTGTGTTAATTCTGCCAATTAAAAGTACAGTGTTCTCAGTACCCTTTAGATGAAGTCTGAAAGCGTTATACGTTATACAGCCTGCCCTGGAAATACAGTATATCCTGCATGTTAGTGTAACCCATTGCTCTTAACTGTGCTCAAGGCACCACTTATAAACAGTAGAATTTCCATTCCGTATGGGTCGACGGATGCTCGATGGATTTTAACTGGATGTAGCCTAAAGTTTAGTCTGTATATAAGGCCATCTTTATTTGACATAATGTTTTTGACAAAAAGCTATTGAACAATATGTTTGTTAAATTATAGGTTCTGCTTTAAAGCAGCATGTAAATGTGCAGCACATGCATATGAGAAATATATTTGGGTCTGAAGTTGCTAAATGTTTCACTATGGTCACCAGCTAGTCGGTAACTTTGTCTGATGTTTGGTGCTTGACAGGAAGGAGGAAGCTTTGTTTTCTCTGTTGCTGTGCTGTACAGATTTCTTTTAGGTGGTATTTTTCCATCACTACCAGAGAGCTTGTGTTTTTCGTTATTGTATCAGGAACAATAGCAGTCTGTTTTTTTTTTTTTTTTTTCTTTCACCCCAGGTGTGGGCATTGGCATCGTGGACCTGGGTTATGAGCGTCGCCTTGCCAACCAGCTGGGAGCTCACCGCGCTCCCTCCATCATCGGGCTGGTGAACGGCAGGGTGACCTTCTTCCATCAGGCTGTGGTGCGAGAACACCTGCGACAGTTCATTGAAGACCTGCTGCCCCACAAACTGGTGGAAAGGGTAACTACCACTGACGCAAATATACCACTACTGCTGCTTTTTGTAGACTTTATAAACCCAATCTGTAATTACCTGCCGAGCATATGATTTTTTTTTTTTTTTACATAAACGAAATAGGAAACGTTGTCTCTTAACTAATTGTAATCAAATATATAGGCATGATTCAAGTTCTAAGTTTTTGAACTAATTTCCTTTGTTTCTCTAGATCACAGATAATAACTACCTGGCTTTTCTGGATAACTGGCACGTGGAAAATAAGCCCAGTGTTCTCTTGTTTGACCAAGTCCCCATTGTTCCCCTGCTCTACAAAGTAAGCTATGTATTTAAACGTGTGCACACACACGCACACACACACACTGACACACAATTAGTTGTGGGATGTTAATTAGACTAAATATTATTGTGGACAGTTCATTCTGCTTCTTCAAGCTGGCTAATATTCTGAGATCTGGTGCTGAGGAGTTGTTTGCTCTAACACACAAGAGAGCAGATAAATTAGACCCCAACAGCAACTACAGAGGCATCTGTCTGAGCAGCTGTTTCTGCTTGAGCTAATTTTTCTTTTCACAAATGATTTTGTAGCTCCTCCATTGTTAAACCCTTTTATAGTTATCATAACTTAATGTCAATAAGTGAGTTGGATTGAGACAGGGAGAGAGAATAGAAAGTTAGAGAGTGTCTACAGATATGAGTTTATATAAAAGCAGATTTCAGTTTGCTTTGAACTCTCCTCCTCCTGCACGCTGATCTCTCTTTCATTTTAATGTGTTTATTTGAGGTGCTCTAATCTTCCCACTCCACTCTCCAGTTAACAGCGTTCGCCTTCAGAGACTATGTGCGCTTCGGCTACGTGGACCAGGGCGACACTCACTGCACTCGGCTCCTGCGGCAGTTCAACATAAACACATACGCCCCCACCATGCTTCTGTTTAAGGAGGACACAGAGAAGCCCGTCGACATCATCCAGGTACACCCCACTCTCTTAGTTTAACAGCACTAATTCGTTCCCCTCTGCAATATCCGAACAGCTTCCTACAGGGTGAAGCTTGAATCTGAGCTTTGATATTTCTGTCAAAAATAAAACACTCCACTCACATTTTTTCTTACTTTGTGCCTCTCACACCCCTTGAACTTAATCTCTCTCTCAGGCCAGAGGGATGAAGCGACAGATCATGGATGAGTTTGTCTCCAACAACAAGTTCCTGCAGGTGCCACGACTCGTAAACCAGCAGCTTTTTGATGAGCTGTGTCCCGTCAAGCAGTTCCACCGCAGGAAGGAAGTAAGACTTTTTATAAGCAGAGTTACAACCTGTATTCTCGTATTTTGACCCCTTGTTGACCCCTTGACTAGTAATCAAAGGAGGCGTCTTCCTTGCCTCTCCCTTTATTGTCTACTCCTGTTGAATTACTGTAGAAGGGAAAGAAAAAGCCAAAACTAACTAGGAGTCAAATTTGACGTTTAACACAATAGAGACAACTGTAAGAAGCCGAGATCCAAATGGAATAGTTGGGCAAGCATTACAGCAGTTGTCAGGGTGTGTGGGTAAGCAAGACTTTGTGGACTGATGTGAGTGAACCTTTCGCAGGTACTGTGTGCTGCTGATCACTGGGGAGGACCAAGCCTTTCTTCCAGGCAACAAGGCTTTCCTGGACTTTGCCTCAGCTAACAGAAAAGAGGTGCTGCGCTTTGCATACGTCTACCAGCGTCACCAGCAGCCCCTCTGTCAGGCGCTGCTCCACAGTCAAGGCTTCACTCTCAGCTCAGGTCAGTGGCAGAAACACACAGTAAGCACACACCCCCCCCTCGGAATGCACTGAAACGCACATTGTATCAGTTAAATACTAAATGCTCAGAATCTGATATGTGTCAGATTACAGATGAAGCCTCACTTTACAGTGTAAGTGCTCTCTGACACCGCTGACAGGTGGTGATACTCGAGAGGCGGAGCCAGGCTGGTAAGGTCCTGTACCGCTCTGTGAGTGGAGGCTGGAACGGCAGCGAAGAGGACAAGTACCACCTTCACGAACAGCTGGAGCTCCTTCAGAAAGACCCCACCTACCTCACCTCGGACGCCACCCTGCCAGAGCTCAACAACGAGATGGCCCCTGTAAGTCACACACCAGATAATGAACAAATCAATCTGACAATTGTATTTTTTTTCTGATCACTGTTGCCGTTTTTTCTCTTTTGTGTTTGATCCCTCATTAGATTTTTATAATTCAGTGGATGAACGCTGCCTATGATTACATCCTTCAAATATACGATGACCTTCTCTACTCAAACTGGTAAGACAACACTCACCCCGGAAAGTCAGTGCTAAGACAGACAGTGTGTCGCACTTTTGCTGTTATTTTTGAAATGTATCAGAAGCTGAGTCACGCTTCTGCATCAGGATGTTGTGATACCCACCTGATGGGGGCTCTGTAGGTAGGAATTTATTGTGCCCCATCATAGCTGTGATGCACCTTCTCTGCATGTTTCACTAATGATATGTGTCCCTCCTCAAGGCGAGAGATGATGCCCATCCTGTCCTTGATCTTCTCAGCTCTCTTCATTCTTTTTGGCACCGTCATCATCCAGGCCTTCAGGTGAGAAGCACGACTCAGTCTGAGACTTCACATGCCTGATCATTTGACTTGAAATGATTTGAATTTAAAAAAGTCATTTACTTGATAAGTTACTGATTAGCTATGCTGTTATTTAGCATTTGTATGTGTCAGTTGTCTTTTTCAGTTCTACACAATTATTCCTGCTTTTGACTCCAGTTGAGCCAAATACTGGATGGGTAGTGTCAGAGTCTGAGCTTTTATTATACTGATTTTCCATTTCCATTTCCATTCCACTTTCCATTCTGTGGTCTGATTTCAGTGAGCCAGGCGAGAACAAACCCCGGAAACCAAAGCCAAAGGAGCAACCACAGACTGAGGACGACGCATCAAGTAGAGCGAGCACCTCAAGGTAACATAGTGACATTAAGCAAACACAAGATAGACACAGAATACTCTGAGCAAAGGTCACTGCAGATCCATAACCAAATGCCTGTTTCGACATGAACAACCTGCTCTGCTCGCGGACTCAGAAAGATGCTTTTTAAAACTTATTTCGTAATGCAATGTCTGTCCAACAGGCTTTCATTATTAATTGAATATAATAATAATTGATCGTAGAGTATTGTGGTAATGAATTCATATGTTATTCAGTCCAGTAGTGAGAGAGTTAGAAAAAGAGAGCTAAAAGGTAAAGAAGCATGTGAAAGGTCAAATTGAAACTCTTTAAAAATAAACTGTCCCTGTTAATCTACAACTGACTGATGGTTAATCCACATGCTTTTCCGTGGGGTTTAGGGTTTTATTCCACATATACTACTTTACCAGAATTTTGCTCTTTTACCTATTCTCCGATTTTAGTTCTAGCCAACCATTTAATAAAATCACGGTCACCTTTACACATCATTGTTTGTGGACATGTAGCTGAGATTTTCCAGCCTCTTTTTCAAGTGTTATGTCAGGTATGTTAATTATAGCACACAGCAGTGATTAACATGCTCAGCTATCTTTTAACATCTGAATTCTTAACAAGAGGAACTGACACAATTATTTTAAAATCTCTCCTACGGCCATTGTTGTACTTATGAGATAGATTCTTTTTTTTTTACAATGTTCACATGCCACATGTACATTCAGAAAGTCACTGGTAGCTTTGATTGTTCCCCCCTCGCCATACAAGGCCATGAATTTCCACTTTTCTACCCCTGTCTGTGAACTTAACATTCAGTCTTCTGAGTCTGTCTTGCTCATTGGTCAATGCAGTCGTCCTCCCAAGAAGGACTTTGTGGAGGTGACGGAGCTGACAGACATCACGTACACCAGCAACCTGGTCAAGCTGAGGCCTGGCCACATCAATGTTGTACTAGTGCTCACCAATGCCTCCAAGAATGCCTTGCTCAGGAAATTTGCCAAGGAGGTTTTCTCTTTCTCTGGGTAAGTCTCAGCATTCAGTATTGTGGAGGTTTTAGTTTCTATTACTTTTTATTATTTTAATGTTTTATTTTATTGTTTATCTATGAATAACACCTATTAATCCCAAACCCCTCTGCCATTACAGGACTCAGACCCTCCACTTCTCTTTCCTTAACGCGGACAAGCACCGCCACTGGATGCCTTCACTCCTGCGCTCAGCCTCTGATGCTACAGACAGAGAGGGCCACTCAGATGAAGACGAGGAGCCTTCCGACTACGCCGGACATGTTCCTGGCCCTCAACGGCCACAAGAAGTACTTTTGCCTCTTCAGACCTGTCTTCACAGGGGACGATCCCAACGACTCCTCAACCGAGACCTCATTTTCCTCTGACAGCAGGAGAAAGTCACGGTCCAGATCCAGATCCAGCTCACACTCTCGATCCCGGTCCCATTCCAGGGAGGATGGGGCTGGCCCCAAGAGAGGCTCCAGTAGGGCCACCACTATAGAAGTCCACCATAAGCTTGACAGGTTGGGACTGTGGATGGAAAGGCTAATGGAGGGCACGCTGCCCAGATTACAGGTCCCTGTGTGGCCCTCTCTTGATGAAACGGCAAACAGCTCCTCCACAGACAGCTGAGGTCAAAGTAAGATCAGTACAAATGGTAGCAGATACACTTTATGGTCTTGCCTCCTGATTAAGTTCTTTAACAAGAAAACTGCAGAGTGTTGCAGCTTTCAAATTATTATTTAAGTCTTCTTTTGCAGAGTTAAGTTGCTGCGCGGTACGGTTGCAACCAATTTACAGAATGTCTTATTTTGTGTGGAGCAGTTGGAAATCAATGGCTTAGAGTAGCAGGCAGCAGCAAACCTTTAAAATACACCTGTGTCCATCTATCGCATGCTGAGGCAAAGGCAAATCTGAGCTGTTTGACTCCACTTTATGTCTCCAGTACAGAGACAGAAGGAACAAAAACAGGGTTTCTCTTGTTGTCTTCTTAAAAATGTCTAAAGTGAGTCAGAGCACACACAGTCAAGCTTCACACACACACAGTGTGTGTTGTGTTATTTTCGTCTCCTTCACTTTGTCTCTTTACATTCATAAGGTGAAGTCACTCAGCACAGGATAAGTACATTTTTTTTGCTGAAGTACAATAGAGCCTTTAAAACATGCTTCAAGCCTGAGCATGTCTTTATTGACTAGCCTCTGTCGTGACTTTGACCTTTGGCATTATGTCCCCTGTGATGGAGAATTCAGCTGTATGGCGTCAGTTCTCTGCGGTTAGTAGGCTAATAAGAGTAAAGGCTTGCAAACTGAGCCTGTTGCGCTGAATTTACAGATAAATAATTTGTTTTTGTGAATTTGTAGGAGTTGAACTTGATTCTTGACCTTTTGTGCGCTATTATAGATCTGACGCAACCCTTTTGATTCCAGGTATAAAGACAAACAGAACTTTACAGCATGGTAAACAGCAATAATCGACTTACTCTCACAACATTGTTTACATTTCAGTATGTTTTTAGAGAAGGACTGAGGATTGAATAGGGTTTTTTTTCTGCACAGACTAGGTTGCCATGTCCTGCAGCTGTTTTGTTTAGGGATTTAACATGAATATGCTACCAGCCAAGTTTGAACACTGATGATGTTAAACGTCATTTTTGATAAGTGGTACCCAGAATGTTGAGGTTTGCCTTTTTGTCTTGACAGTTGCTGTTTATTTGGGGCTTATTCCACTTATTTTGTAAGTCAGGTGTCTGAATCAGGGAGAACCGACAAATCCTACCATATTATTCCCGCCCTCTTTTAAGTCTGCGCCCTCCAACCACTGTAAATGTTACTGCATGGAATAAGTAGACCTAAAATCACTAATAAGTGTTTAATGAATTTGCACTGGCAATTTAAATGTTTCACCCGTCTCCTCCTTTTACTCTGTAATTGAATCATTTGCTGCTCAAGAAATAATATTTGCGGTAAACTGTAACTTCATTTAAGTCCATATCCAGCTGTAGTGTAACTTATTCAAAGAAACTCCTTTTAAAACAGTTTATTTATTAAAATGTGTGGATAAGTTTGACCTGTTTTGATGTCACTTTCCTCCATGCTTCTTGAAACTAATAAATATTTTTATCTACAACAACACAGCATTCAATATGTTAATGTAGGTAAATCAATAAGTGAATTGTCTAAGCTACAGTACATAGGGTAAATTTAAATATGACAAATTACAATCAGAAGATAATACAACAACAAATATTGACCATAAATATAACTACTGCTAAACATGTATGTATATTCGGCATGTGCGTTTAAACACAGTACATTTCATGGCAATTTAAAGAACCAACAGTTGTGTGTGTTTTTCCTCAGTACTCATTAGAAATATCAAACACTTTCTTCATGGAAAGGTCTTCAGGGCCGAAGGAGAGTGGCAGCAGCTCGTCCACAGCCACCTTCAGGCATGTGCCGTCAGGCTTGGACAGATACACTTCCCAGTTTGATCCAAACTGTAAAGGAAAGAAGAAAGAAAGAATTGCTAGCAGCTCAATCCATGCACACGGCACTAGACTGCGCACACAGTGTCCAAAAACACTGCAGCTGTTATGCGTTAACCATGCCAGTACAAGGCAGTGTAAGTGTTGCCAGTCTCTTAGAAACAAAAACTCAAGATTATTCTAAAAGGAGAGCTTGATACTGTTCAACCTCATGGACTGGAAAATAAAAGTTCTGTTAAAAAAAAAAAAAAAAAAAAAAAAAATTGCAATTTATTTACTCAACCAAGATGTGCAGAAATAATACCTCTCTCATGAACTGCCTACAGCCACCACATGGGGAGATGAACTGGTCATTCAAGTCACTGCAAAGAGCAAATGAGAAAAAATGTAGATGAGAAACAAAAGTATTTTCAACTATGACAAACAAGCTCTTGATTATGAAAAGTATTCATGCTGTTGAAGCTTGTGTTTGATGTGTAGGACTGATGACGGTGAGTCACAGTGTTGACTTAATTAATCTCATCATATTGTAGTTTCCCTAGTTCTTCCAAACATCCTCCAATGACTAATGATGCACAACTACATATTTTCTTATGCTTTAGGTACAGGATGTTGACGTGCTGTTTAATACTCATTTACACATTTACTTACTACTCATCTGTCTTGTTTTTGGCTCAGCAGCTGGTCAGTTGGTTCAACATTACGTAAGACAGAATTTCGTTCGGAGACGCAATGAGGGGAAGTTTGGCAGGGTTTGATTACGTGTAAAACGAAACAGAACTCCAGTAAAGTGAGTCATGGTGTGACAACACCGCAATAATGATGGTGCAAGGGAAAAGACAGATGCTGGTGCATCAGAAAATGCAGATAATTTTCCAGAGAGTAGTCTGTATTACTGAGAAAGGGAGGTTACCTGGCAATTGCAATAGCCTTGAAAGTTTTGTAACCCTCAGACACTGCCTTCGAGATGGCATTCCTCTCAGCACACACACCCAGATTGTAGCAGGCGTTCTCCACATTGCAACCTGTGGGAAACACAGATGTTGTCACCAGCTAATAGAAAGAAATAGTTAGTTATATCAAGTTAATAGTTAACTTCTTCTGTACCAGTTAAATAGTTACTCAGTGGGTCTTTGCACTCACAAGCTGTTTGCCCCCCAGACATTTCTGCTGGGGGACACGTGATTTGCTAAGCTTTGCACAGTCCAGCACCATGGACAGGACAGTTGTATCTTTGCCTTACAGTGACATTTGACATCCCTGTTAGCATGTACAGTGCTGTTGAGGCAAGTGACGCAATGGCAAAAAGTCACCTTAGTTCATGGGAAAATTTTTATAAATTTGTCAGTCCTGAGAAATGAGATTTTACTCAGCCAGCTGGGATGAGTAAAGACTGACCCTGGTGAGGATTTAAAAATGGTATGCTGTAAGAAGACATGTTAAAATTAAACCTTTACTCTGAGCATGTCTCATTGAGCTCAGTCATTTGAACTGTCTGTTGTCAGGTAATCATTAACATAGAGTTACATAATGAAACTTCTATCAAGCAAATGATCAATTTCCATGTACTTTAATTTTGGAAAAATAAAATCAGAAAGGTCAGGCAAATGATATTCTGCCACTTCTCCCGCATATTAGCTTATCTCAAACAACAACACAGCAGCAAGAGTAGACACAACTCAAACACAAGTTGCATAATCCTGTAGTTCTGATAACAGCAAAGAACTTGACAGATACATTTTAGTGAACCATTCAGTAAGACTATGCCTGACTATCAAGTAAAATGCAGATGGTTAATTCCTGTTCCATCCTAAACCTAAATGTCAAACCTCATACCAAATATTCACTCTGACCCAACAATCCAGAGGCCACATTTCACATGTACTTTACCTGTGAACACACTGTTGTCAAGTGTCAGGACAGCAGCTCCAACTCTGAATTTGCTGTAAGGACAATACGCTTGCTTCTTAGCCTCCTGAGACTGGTGGATCAGGTTTTTGACTGTGTCCTGGGACAAGTGCCTGGAGCCCTGGTCCTTAATATGCATCACTTCCCTGTTGAATTTGACTCTGTCCATTCTTGCTCTTGGGGTTTGTATGGCTGTTTTTGAGTCAGTGAATGAGTCTGTTGTTGCTCAGCTTTAAATGTGAATGGGACAGAGGGAAGGGGGAGAGGGTGCAGTCACAGCCAATCACTCGCTAGGATGTCAAAATGATGTCACGAGGAAATGGTAGGTGGCTGAGTTCCTGCCATTACTCATCTGTATTTTTGAGCAATCATAATAGTAAACGTGATGTTTGGCAGGTTGCATGCCTGTATGCCTGCCTTCCTGATTGTTTTTGTTCCTCATTTATTTCGTCTTACAGTGTGTCAGTTAACCAAAAACAGAGGAGACAGTTTGTGAAAATATGTATCTTTATTGTTAAGTCCAGTTTCTCTTTAAGCTCTAAGTCAGTGGTGATGTGGAGGATTCAAAGACCAGAATGATCCCTGAAATGGATGTGACATCGCTTCAGGAAAACACTAAAAACACAATAGAATAACTATAAAGTACAAAGTGCATTCAGCTGCATTTATATGTGAGACTTGGTTTGTTTTTACAGTAACCTGAGTCTTCTTTCTCAGACGATATTCACTAAGTGGGGAAAAAGTGTGTTTTTTTTTATCCGTGTGTGTTTTAATGAGTTCACACTTGGATGTTTGTTACAGATAATTTCATATCAGCAAATATATTCATTTTTATATAAAAGTACTGTATAAAAGACAGCAACAACAAAAATATCCATTAGCCTTTGGGTCCATTAGGATCCATTCAAATCTTCCTCATAGCAGAGTCTTAGGTGAGCTTGCCATTAAGAGTCTCATTAGCGGTTCTGGATGACCCAGTTGATCCATCCGAGGTAGTTTCTGACCTTAGTGTAGACGCCAGGGTAGTAAGCATAGGCACAGCCAATGCCCCAGGATACAATACCCTCAAATTTACCGTTACAGACAAGGGGTCCTCCTGAGTCACCCTGAGGATGGAAAAGTGAACAGTTAAAAGTTTTTGTAAAGGGAGTGTGACACTTTTTAATGTAAAATAAAAGCTTGACAGACAAAAAATCTTAATCTTTGAAGCTGCAATAATCAATATTTTCATATTCGCAGTGGATCAAGGGACTATGAGTAATTTGAAGGCCGTCGCTTGTTGTGACAAGAGAGAGAATTATTGCCCCAGTTGAGTTTCTCATAGGTATAGGGAGCATTTTTTTTTTATATTTTGGATCATTGTTTTGGTTTTCTGGCCTGCCACTCCACTTTTATTCACTCTTTTTTTTCCTCTAAGGAGTCGGTGAGGATCAAATCATAACTATAAGGAGATTGAATGTCTGACTTAAATTTGTCAGGTGATCAGAAATATCTCTCCAAAAAAAAAAAAAAAAAATGCTTCTACTGTTTGCCAACATTTGTGAACTTCATAAAGTGATAATATGTCAGTGTTGTGTTTACAGCTTGTTCCACTGCTCCCAAGTGGCCCAAAATGTATTAATGCAGCTTTAATAATATTTAACTGAAATGAATTGTTCTTGCTGTCAATCAGTTTGAGTCTAATAACAAGTTTCAGTCCTGTGTTTTGAATTTTGGATAGTGAATCTGTGTCTCCTATACAATATTGTGGAACATTATACAACAGCTCTCATCATTACAGTACATATTTTCAGTATTACATTATTACAGCATCATCATTCATCACTGAGTGGAGTTTAGTTCTATTATGTTAACTGCATTTGTATTTCATTGCAGTACCTGGAAGTATTTTATCACCAGTTGCTATGCTAATCAAAAAGAAATCTCTCCCTCTTGATCACACACACATACACACACTCGCACAACTTTGTGGCTCACCTGACAAGAATCTTTCCCACCATAGATCGAGCCAGCGCAGATCATGTTATTTGTGATCCTAAAGTAGTAATAGTTCCAGCAATTAGAGAAGATGTCCACATCTACAGACCTCAGTACAGGTGACAGGCTGTAGCTGTTGAGCCATGTCACACCCCAGCCACTGACTGTGCATCGGGCAAGGTCAGCCAATGGAGGTGCATCCGGATCTGGCAAAGTGGCCGGGGCAACCATGTCATTGATGACAGCTGGCCGGTCCAACTGACCCACAGAGAACAGAGTAGGCATTCAATCAGTCAACATAATATGCTGTTACTGAAGGTAGCATTGTAGATTTTTTATTCACATCACAAAAGGAGTTTCTACAGCGTGAGTAAAGAAGGTTGTTGCTCTTCAAATTGACCTACTCTGCTGGCTGTTTAACTCATTGATGACTCATTAAAAGAATGTATAAAAACACTGTATAAAACAGACTATATTGAATTAAACATGAACAGGTTAGGGACATAAAAGGGTGAATAAGCACCTGAATGTGAAGCATGTTATTCAATAAAGGGGTTGAATATAACAGTATCTCAAACAGGACTCTAGAGCACTCTGCTACTTCAGCTCCATCAGACATCCCCTACGTTCACAATAAAAAGCAGTGAGTCGGTGGTCTAATTGACTGGAAGTGAATTCACGAGACTTCTAATAGGCCTTTTCCACTCTGTCATAGGAAACTTATTAAAATAAATAATGGGTAAAGGGATGTTCTACTAATTCTACACGTGAAGATCTAGTTGTGAGTACTATCATACTGGGGCTGTGAAAGTAATTGTATACTGTAGTCTTTTGTAGCTCTGTGAAAATAACCCTGACAAAACCATAAGGGTTATCATATATATATATATATATTATATATATATATATATATATATATATTCACTTTTGCACTGCAAATAACTCTGTAGAACTCTGAACTCTGCTGCTCACATGTTGTTGTTTTTTTGTTTTTTTTAATTTAAGCAATACTACTAACTGAAACTTAAAATCTGTCTCTTGTGAGCCCCCCAACTTTATGAAAAGGCAATACTAAGGTGGCAGTAGGAGTAATTTAGTTGTGCCAAATAGTAAGCATTTAAAATACAATGCTTGCTCATTGGTCCTACATTGTGTTTCAGATTTCATGAATGGCACCCATGTTAGCTATGATATGAAGCGTCCCTTGAGGAGCAGTGCAAATGTGTAACATGACAGAACATACATCATTTGCAATTGTAAATATTGCTACAGGTATATATATTTATAGGTCAAATTACATTTTCACCAATGTCTGATTCACAGTTGTGTTGCAGGTTACTGACTGTGTTTTATCAAATCTGCATCAACACACAGCTGCTATTTAATATTCCTGAGCTACCTCTTACCTTAAGCAGCATGATATCATTGTCAAATGTCCAGTGTTGGTACTGGTAGTGCCTGAGGACTAAGGAAACATTGAAAAACTGCTCAAAACCCTCCTTCTTGTGGATGCTGTGCTCACTCAGGACCACTTGGATCAGGTGACCCCTACAAATGCACAGTAAAAGGCAAAGGTCAAGATTTGCTCGTCAAACACTAATCAGACAATCCTTCATTTTGAGATTCAACTCCAGGGGGCAATCAGGTTTAAATGCCACAGGTGCAAAACTGCAATGACTTACGGCCTCCAGCAGTGGGCAGCAGACACCACCCACTGTGCGTGGAATGAGGGTGCCTCCACAGAAGTGGTAGTCCATGAACAGGAGGGAGGCTTGATACTTGATGGAGTAGGGATTTACCTCTGTGCCCCCAATGATTCTGTTCCCGTTCGCACCTAAAATCCGAGGTGCACAGAGACACAAAGGCTTATGTCAAAGATCCTATTCATCAATGAAAAGTACCTCATAACTTTTAGTTTTTGCTCACATATGAAGTCAGCTGTTGTCAGTTTGAAATACAGTATATAATTATATTCCCAGATGCCGTTGTTTCTCACCTGTTAGGTTTGCAACAAGCAGAAGGAGCAGTGAGAGGTGACAGGATGGAACGAGGTTCATCTTAGAAACTAGCAGAAAAAGAAAAAAAAGGTGGATGAGAGAAAAACTTGGAAAAGAGCCTTTCTTGTCCCACATTCACATTCATTCATTCCATTGCACTCTTTATGAACTGAAATGAGAAGTGTAATATTATCACTTTGCTTGAGAACATCCCGCATTATCAACCACTATGGACAAAAGCAGTGAATGCAGATCACTGCTGTAGTTCACCGCACACCAAATATCTGTATGTTATTCTTTACGACTATTACTTTAAGTGTAACTGAAACTTACAATCTTAGAAGACTGTGGCCAGATTTACTGCCATTCTGAGGAGTATAGAGAGTCCAGAAAACTTTTTTTCTAGTAGTCTTAAAGGAATTTGTTGTGTACAGAGACTTCAGCTGCTACTACTAGGCTCATGTTAATTTAGTGGTTTGAAGTTTATAACCACAAGTAAAGGGGAGGCTCTTCACTTACATGCTGTTGCTGTTTTATTTTGAAGTTCCTCTCAAATCAAATTATCGAGTTTCAAGTGTTTTATTTTAACTTTAAGTTTTAAAAAATGACGCAGTGACTCTTCATCACCTAACCAACTAGCGCTCTGTATTGCAGCATTTGATCCACAGTCCCACAGCTGATCAAAAATAATACATAAAATACATTCTTTACAAAGTTGTCTCACCTTATCAAGAGTCAAGTAAGAAAACAGTCCAAGTCCAGCATCCACACACTGGCACACACACTCTTACACGCTCCTCTCATACCGGGGACATACAGTAAAGCTTGAGAACCCTCAGGCCTCTTTTATACTGTAACCATGCCTGTCACTCTCATTGTTCCCCCTGCCATTGTCCACCAAATATCTAAGTGTCTCTCTCTCTCTTGCTCTCTCTCTCTTTCACACACACACACACACACACACACAAAAAGCAGAGAATCTGACCTAGTACAGGGGGAAAAAAACCCAACAAAAACAAAAACCGCAGCCCTCTCTTTCTTTACGCTTGTCTTTGTTCTCACAGATTCAGGCTATTGTCCAGTGGTGGAGACAAAGTGAAGCTTAACAGAGATGAAACCCAACAAGCCAGAGAAATGATAGAATATACTTGCCAGACATGTTGTTGCTGTATCCAGTGATGTTACAGAGGTCAGGACAAAAGCTGCTATGATGTCTGAGTATGATATCAACGTGACACCTAGCAGAACATGACAGCATTTATTCTTTTCTTGAACAAGGAAAAAGTTTTTCTCGGAAATCCTATATAATCAAACTGGGATTAAGAATGAGCATGTCTATTACTCATATGTCTTTATGTCTCTTGTTCCTCTGTTTTCCCCTCAGTCTCAGGGTTAACATAAAACAATCATTTTTACAGTAAGATGGGTAACACCGGTGCTACAGCCCGGCCTGTGTTCATGTTGATAAGTCTTATCCAGCAGAGATGCACTGTGTTGTCTTTAGTATCCTTGCCCTCCTCTCCCGGCCTCTTCCATCTCCCCAGGTGTCGCTCTCATTTAGGTTCCCAGCATGTGTTTTTTTTCCACGCGGTGGGGCATTTGGTTTGTAACTCATAGCCTCCATACAACCTACGTTCCCCAAGGTGTCATTCCAACTGTGAGGGTGAAAGGCGATAGCATGCTCCCCTCTCACTCAGGTGCAAAACTGAGGTGACAAACAGGATGCCGCTGTGTGTGTGTGTGTGTGAGAGTAAGAGAGAGAGAGAGAGAGAGAGAGAGAGAGAGAGAGAGAGAGAGAGAGAGAGGCCTTAGACAAAACTGCATGTGCTGTATATACGTATCTGTGGTGGGTCTGAGAGGTGCACGTGTCACTGAAACGTAGTCAGAACATGGAGACTTGTTTTGCCCCAGGCAGGTCTTTGTGTTGATATAAAAAGACTGAATATGTCCACTCCATATGTCCACTGATTTGTCTGTCATCTGATCTGTCATTACATTATATTGACACTCTTCATTGACTCTACATTGGCCACACCAGATTATTGTTGCATGTTAATAAAACAGCTGGATATTGAAAAATCTTGTTGGCAATAAAATATAGCTCCAGCTGTGCATTTAAAAGGTCAGTCTACAATCTATGTGTCTATAGGATTTCTGCCTCATACGTATAAAATAACCAGAAAGAGATGTCTGTTTCTGCGTAATCCAGCAAATTAGATACCTGACACCTGATACTGTAAGGCAATGGGTTTTTGATTTGTAGCATTTCCCATTTTGACTGAATCCATTCAGAGATATTAAAGATACAGATACCTTTGTATAAACGGTATGGCACTTCTCTGATGGTTGATAAATTTATATCGTCTCATGGTATACTGCATGTCATCATATCAGCCAACCCTAGGTCAAGGCATAAGTAAAGTAAGCAAGGTACATGAGAAAATGTGTTTTGTTTTGTTTTTTTAAAGTATGGCTGAACTGTTCCTTTAAAAATGTCTTGATATTATAAAGACCAACTGCAGGTTAGATGTTTGCATTACTTCCAAAATATTTGCTTGAGTCATCTTTGCTTTGTCTGTATTTATGAAAGAGAGGAAATAACCTTATGCTTGAAGGTGAGCGTTGGTCCAGGAAACACCTGACAGTGGGAGGCCACACAAAGCCGTCTCTCCCATTCTACTGGGTGAGGCATCAATTATTCAGCTCGCTCTAAATGTGGGACAAGAGGAGGTCAGGCAAGATTCTCCACCCATGCTGTGGATGATGCTGACTTGCCAGAGGGCTGATGATGATGATGATGATGATGATGATGATGATGATGATGATGATCAGGCTGATGATAATGAGTTATTACCGTAGCCAGCGTGGATTCGATGATGACCGATGATTCATACTCATGCAGAGCAACACTAGTGTGTCACTGCCTGCATAGAATACCTCTGTGTTGTCTTGACTGCAGATGTGAATTTTTTCCCCACAGCTACAAAACAAAACCGTGCACACATACACACACACACACACACAGACCCACAGACCCACACAGTAGGCCATTGAAACATTTCAGCACGGATAAGCCTGGATGATGACACAGACAGAGCGTGCTGATACAGTATAGATGAACCCGCTCAGCACAGTACCTTGTGTTGCCATGGCAACGATGTAAGGCCTTTCGACAAGTCAGGAGGGGTCAGGAAAAGGAGTTCTGATAGTGCTGGGATGGGGGGGGGGGGTTGCAGGGCAGTTTTTGAAGGTGAACTTTGCTGCTCTCTCTCAATGCTACAGTGTTGGACCCTGGTGCTACATGATGAACGATGAAATTAAAATCTTTTTTTTCCCCCACAAGAAACTGACTCCTCCTGTTTCCAGAAAGGAGTGGATGTTCAAGCTGGACCAGCAGAAAAGGAGCAAAGGACACTGGTTATCTGGCTGCAGTGGTTTAGCTGCTGGTATGGTGTAGGATAATATCCTAAAACCTCTACAGCTATGATGAACCTGCTCATGTCTTTTTGTGTTGTGCTGCTGGACCTCATGACAGTTCACAGTGAGTAGACTACATGTTTTTCAGTTTTGTGAACAAAATATGTGACGCTTTTTTCAGTTTTAATGCTGGATTCTGATTTTAAAGGTCTTAGCTTAAGTGGTTAGTAACAGTAGTAATACTAAGACATTTCTTTTGATTTAAACTATTTCCTAATTTGAAGGGACAAGAGATTATGCTCATTTAGAGTTAGATGAGAAAATTTATTTCACTTTCACGCTGTACGTTAAATATGAAGCTGCTGCCAGCACCTGGTTAGCTTATGTTTGCATAAAGACTGAAAACAGGGAGAACAGTTAACTCTGTTGAGAGGTATAGATAATGGATGGATGGGTGGACCTCCAAAGCTCACTAATGAACATGTTATATCTTGTTTGTTTAATCTATACAAAAACAAAAGTGTGAAAAAAATAACTCATTCTTTTACAGGGGGTTATTTGCCAGACTGTTTCTTGGCTGAGAGCAGGACCCTCCAGAGTTTCTGCTGGTTGCCTGGCAACTGGTCCCAACCAAAATAATCCAGCACATAACTCCCCATTAAACAGCAAACTATCATTTTAATACTCAAGTGTTTGTACAGATTAAACTAATAAAATGTAAGGCTGTAATTTGTGACCTTCAGAGGTGTTGGTAGATTTGCCACCTTCACACAGGCTAGCCATTTCCTGCTGTTTTTAGTGTTGCGTTGTGCTATGCTAAGCTAAGCTAACCAGCTTCTGGCTGTGCCGTCATATTTAAGATAAAAGCAAAGTAAATAACCGCATTCCTTTAAATTACTTTCCTCTTCTTTACAGGGTCAACAGGTTAGCTTGTGATCGCTCCTCATTAAAAATTCTAATATACTTACGCACATGCGGTTAAAGTAAGGTATTGTAGATCTTTCCAGGAAACAGTCCCAACTATTCCCATCACGTCTACAACTGTATGGCCTGAAGCCAATGTACAGTAGTTGAGCTGTTGCATAAGGCAGGTAGGGAGAGCCCCCACTCTAATATTTCAGAGCCCAGAGTGAGGCGGTGACACTAGAAGGTCAGGTTATATTGGATTACATTCATTACGCAGTGGCCTCCCAGGTGACAGAAAACCACTAATTGTTAGGCCGGGACTTGAAGCCGGGATTAGAGGGGCCTCACTCTTCATGTTTCTCTTTTGTTCACTGAAAGCCCTCCATGTTTTTTAAGATGGACCTTTTAAGCTTGACTGAAATCCATACCTGGGGAGTTACTGTATATGCAGGATGCTTTGGATATTTAGCATGAAAGAACAATTTCATTCTCTGATATGAAAATGTCGTTTTTTGAAGGGTGGGAGTGGTTTTAATGTCCACTCTCCATCAGTTTTGTGAGTTCTAACTTACAACAATTTCAACTACTGTCAGTCCCCACCAGTCAGTCAGAACTGAAGAGGCTTTTGGGATGAGAGGCCTTGATATAGGACTAGAAATCCTATGACTTGGATGATAGAGAATCTTCACAGACCTATTAAACAATTGCAAGTTAATCTGCAACAGCTCTTTTGTTCTCCTTTCCTTGACAATTTTTGTGTTTCCACACAGGCCACATGCACAAGCAGGGCCGTATAGTAGGTGGTTACACCGCTGCACCAAACTCCATCAAATACATTGTGTCACTGCAGAGCACCAGGGGCCAACACTTCTGTGGTGGATCATTGGTTCACAGGTACTGGGTGGTGACTGCAGCGCACTGTAACATTGGGTAAGAATGCCATCAATAAACTGTAGGGTGAAAACTCACAATTATATTTTCATGATTTCCTTGTTGGGAAGGTTACATGCCTCTTTATGTTTTAATATTATAAGTCATGCTAGAATTTTAGCTCTATGGATGGAAATGTTGGTCAGTCTGTTGGTCCACCACTTTGGTTCAGAAATATCTATAACAACTATTGAATGGATTGCCATGAAATTTGATATATGCATTCATGTTCCCCAGATGATGAATCATAATGACTTTCCTGTAGTACCACCATCAGGGTTGTAATTTTAGTACATCACAAAATACCAATGACCTCAGCTTTGTGTTTAATGCTAATCAGCAATTTTAGAATGATTTTTAAACATTTTAACATGCCAAACTAAGATTGTGAACATGGTAAACATGTCACCTGCTAAACTACATCATGTTTGTCTTTCATATTACCATGCTGACATTAACATTTAGTTCAAAGGACTGCTGTGCCCATTAGCTACCAGCATGTCTCCAGCAACCTTTGGTTTTATGAACCAAAAACTAGCTGTTAAAGGAGGGGCCATTAAACAAGAATCAAGGTTGTTTTTTCTGCCTCTTGAATAGATTATTTTCAAATGCTACTTCCCTCATAAATCTAAAATGTGACCTGACGGTTGTGTTTGAACTTTGCTCAAGGTAAAGATCTGTTTCTGAAACACTTGCATAGGCAATGACATTCTTCTGGTATTTTTTCAATAGACTCTGTAGAAGTCACTGTGTAGAGGCTAACTTGGCATGATTTTATATTGTGAGCAGATGGCCCTAACAGATGCCTAAAAGCAAACATCCATTCAGCTACGGGTAGGTAACGGTCAAAACGATGCCGCTTGATCATGATGCAAAGTAAACCTGTATACAGGCCATTGGGAAGTCAAACAGCACACAGATGCGGTCGAGTCAGCTGACCTTGACACATCATCAGTGTGTGTGCTAGTGTGTGCATGTGTGTGTGTGTGTGTGTGAGAGAGAGAGAGAGAAAAGTGTGATCTTGTCTGGATCCAGGAAATTGGCTGTATTTCTGTTATACTGTCCCAGCCCTGTCTGCACACAGAAAACCATTGTTCCCTGGCAGACAAATACTTCTGGCTTCACAGCGATCATGGTCAACCTGTGTGCACACTCTGTGACTTTGAATACTGGTCATGGTTTTTAATGTATGTCATTCAGTATCACTCCCAGCCTCCCCGCTTCAATACAAAAAAGATGAGAAAATGAGAAGCTAAAATATCACAAGCATAATCATAATTGCTTCAATTGTGGTGTTGAAAATAGACCTGTGCTGATTTTCTCTCCTCTTTTTCCCTCTTTAAGTGGTCAGCAGTGATCAAGTCTCAAGGCCATGATCCACTTTGTGTCACATTTGCTGATGAATGTGATGTGAAATTAAAATACCTTGTCTTTTAGGGCAGAGCACATGATGATCGTGGCGGGCGACTATATTGTAAATACCTTTGAGGGTACTGAGCAGTATGCTAAACCCCACAGGCTGGTCACCCATCCCCTCTACAACAGTAGCACCAACAATGCTGACATCATGCTCATTAAGGTACTGCAGAAACTGCAGAGATTTAGGCGTACAGTGCTGTCATTGTTATCAGTTTATCTCACGTTTATCTTTTCGTGCTTTTCTTGGTGTCTTTCATTGTCAACCTAAAAGCTGTCCATCAGTCAGTAGTCTCTGCAACAGTGGGCAAAACGACATAATCCATGCTTCAAAATATTTAATGTTCTACAAACATCTTTTATTTTAAAAATGTATTATTCAAAAATGAAATAAGAACAGTATCGTTATTTTGACAGCAGCATTAGTTGCTCTCTTTTTTGGCCTGCAGGGAAAGCAGAACAAACTGCACACAAAACACATATTATCACCTTATAAACACAAACATTAGCAAATAGTTGCCTATTTACTCATCCAGCTAACATAGAGAAACTTTAGCACTGATTTGTGATTGTGTCTCTGGTGACCTCAGAAATGTAAGTGCAATATTCACTTTCCTCTTTTATCTGTTTTGGTCTCCACCAGCTCCTGACAAAAATATCTGGCTATTACGCTGCTAAATGTTCCAGTATGTTCAGCAGCTAGTTGCTAACTTTGTCTGGCTGCTATTTGATGCTAAGTAGTTTAGAGTGACTTCATCAGAGCTGCTTGCTGTAGCAGGAAATGGTGTTGAGAGCAGAGTTATGGGCATTTGATCTATTGTCAATAAAGAAAATATAGATTAGTGCAGCTTTAATAACTATCAAGATAATATGTATTCTGATAATGTTGAACAAGATAACCCAAGATACTGTAATTTTCATACTGTCACATGCCCACATGGAAACTCTCCGCTGATTTTCTGTCCAGTTGCGGGCCCCCATGGTGCTGAACAAATACGTGTCACTGGCGCCTCTTCCCAGACAGGGGACAGGTGTGGTCGAAGGCCAGGTGTGTCGGGTGTCTGGGTGGGGCTATAGCAGTCTTGGTGGAGGTCAGGCCCGCTTCACCCTGAGGACGGTCACATTGCCCATTGTTTCGACTGCGAGATGTAACAGCAGCGAGTCCTTCAACGGAAACATCACAGTAAACATGATCTGTGCCGGCTACAGGACTGGAGGGAAAGATGCATGCAAGGTACAGGGAACAAATGCTATTATACCTTCTTTCATTAAACTCAAGCAATTATTCAGAACAGTCTCAGCTTTTAGGTAAGTGGGCGTTGCACATTAATGGCTGTCCAATCTGGCCCATGGTGAAAAAAGCCATTAAAATTGTTTTTGAAATAATAAATTCTCTAAGGCACTGGCCTGAGTTCCCAGTGTATATCAAATAGCACAAGGTCATCCTCTTTTCATCAGCTCACATTATAGCAAAACAATAACACAGTTTTGGGAAGCTTATCCCCATGACAGTTTGAGGATAGAGTTCATCATGTCAGTGTTGGTTCAGCTACAAGCTTTTATTAAGCAGACGTGGCAATCCACCCTCAGGAATTGTATTAGTTATGATGGTTGCAGAAGAGGTATAAAAGCAACCTTGAAATAGCATCAGGATGGAATACCTGTGCTGTGATATTGAGATACAGTCATTTGCAATCGCAGACAACTGCATGCTCAGATGTGATTATTTGGATCATATAAGAATCTCTGCCCCAGCTTTTGGTGTGAGAAGGAAATTACATGAAATTCAATGTGTGATATACCAGTAGGCTGTATTTTGCCTTAGGTAAGGAACTGAATGACTAATTAAAAAGTGCTATATTTAACGCTACAGTAGGCAACTTTGTGTGTTGGCATTTCCAAGTAGCAGCAAGAGCTTACCTTATGAAATAACGATGGTTTAAAATCCTTCTTTATCACAGTAATCCTGGAAAGTGGCATCAATAAACTGGGGGCTTCTCTCAGACTGTGTTGACGGCCAGCCACATTTTGTCAGTTTTAAATCTTATAGTCTGTTGGCCACTTCAAATGTGCCATAAAGATCTCCCTTTAGTCACAAAAAAGTCACAGGGTAAAGTCACAGGCTTTCTCTTCCAGTTCATTTACATTTACATGAAACACCATGATTTTATATAGATTTTTCAGAATGGAGATTGTGCTTTAAACTAAAACTGACCGTAACATTCTTCAGTGATATTTCCTAATCTACCTCAAAGAGGTGACCTGACATGACTGAGACATTTGAGCCACTGGAGTAGTAAAAACCTCTTGATGGTTGCCTTCAAGGCCCCACAGCTCAGACTCTTTGTATAATTCAGTGTATCCTGTAACACCAATCAAGGACTATCCAAGAAGGGTTGAATCAAGGGCAACTGGACTTGCTTATACTCCTGGATGAGCACTGAAACGTCTTCAGGTATCTTCAACCCAGTCCAGTTGCCCTTGATTCAATCCCTCTTGGGTAACCATGACTGCAAATCTCCACAGACAGCAGTCAAAAAAAGGAGCTTCACAGCAACACCTGTGTGAGACTGGTTTTCCATGAGGCATATTGTGACATGGTAACTGATGGAGAATATGGTCTTGTCCTGGTCCTGCAGGGTGACTCCGGCGGACCACTGGTGTGCAGGGGCCGCGTCTATGGCTTGGTCTCCTGGGGAAACGGCTGCGGAGATGCTAAATTTCCAGGAGTCTACACAGCTGTGTCCAAATTTCGCCGGTGGATAGACCAAACCATCTATGGGTCCCATTTGCGCTGCACCAAATACTGAAAAAAAAAAAAATGAAACTAAGACCATTTCATGTCTAAAAATGTTTGAGCTGGCATAGAACAAAGGTGATTCTTTGGAAAATATGCAGAGCTTCCCCTGAACCACTGATAAACAGATAGATAGTCTTTATTGTCCCAAAGGCAGATTTGTTTTCATAGTCAGTTCTGCTCTTATTGTTCTGATAATCTTTTGAATAATGGTGATCCATCTCGTATTCTCAGAGTATTTAGCTGTGAACATTGATCTCTGCCAGCTACAGTAATTGTGGGATCCACTACATGGGACAAACCTATAGTTCATTAAAAAAAAGACAAATTTAGACAATGTGTGAAATATGTTGTCTCAAAATGAAATGGTGAATATCTAGAATGAACTTTAGTTTGACTTTTACACACGTACTCAGCTGAAAAAAAATCTGTGCCGTTATTTTTTCCGCATATATTTTGAATTCGTGCATCACCAATCTATTTTTTTCCAGTCAGCTTATTATTTTGAGCAGTGGGGTACATACATGAACACACACACACACACCAAAAATTTTTTTGGTCATTTCACACGAGAGGTTTCTCAGGCCTATTTGTCTTGTAAAAGCGCTTGATACGGCACAGTCACTCAGCCTTGCTGTCATTTTGCCCCAGTGGACACCTGTAGAATTGCAACGAAAAAAATCCCTTGTGGCTCAAAAAGCATTTTCCCCATAGATGTCTTTTATGATTTTTAAACCATATAAGTTTATATTTTTTTAAACTATCTCAGAACCAAGTAAAACAAGGTTTATTTTTCGCGATGCCATCACGACATGAAGTCTATGGGCCAGCAGGAACACACAAGTGGGGTCAGCAGGGGAATCACTGATGCACATGAGTAGTGCAACTCCTATGTTCATGTGTCCTCCAACTCAACTTCCAAGATCATTGTCATTGTCACCTGTACATGAAACAACATGCACCCAAAAACACACCTCCCTGCACTGTTTAAAGTAGGGCTTTTTTCTGGTGTGAACGCAGCATTGATTTCTGGATAAGGATCATGGGTTTTTGAGTACTACTGATAAATAGTGGCAGGGGGTATTTTTTCCCTGAACTTCAACTTTGTTGCTTTTTTACTCGTAAATATTTAAATACTTGAAACATAGTTTTGCTTTAAAAAGGCACGATAATCGGAAAAAAATACAGAACATAAATCAGCTGTGTTGAAAATACAACCACATACTGTGAAGCAATGTTTGTGAAAGAGTTGTTATTGAGATGTTCTGATATGAAAGGTGAGCCTCTGATAAAATCATGGCTTCTCCAAGTCCACAGGGAGTAGGTGTGTCACGACTGCACCTCCTTTATGAATAGTTGAAGGCATACTAAAGTTAGTTCTGCTGCAGGCTCGGGTATTGCCTTTCATTTCATTGTCTGTGTAACGATATTTGATTAAGTCCCTCTGAGAAAGGATGGTCATAATGTCAAGATTTAATACCTTTCCACTTCTCCATGTACATTACTGTGTATCTGTTTTGTAAGACTTTCCCATTGTGCTGCTGTTAGGGGACAGATTTATGTTAACAGTACAGACAGCTGTGGGTAATAAGCCCAGTGAGAATTTGTTGCAACGTAAAAACAATCCCAGGAGACTTCATCTAACAAAGCCTCCTGTTTTCATACCACCCTCTGATCTGGTAACTTTGCACCTTGTGTGATAACAAAGCACTAAAATGTTCTTAAACTGGATCCTATAAGGTTTGATGATGTTGTCTAGCATGAATCATCATTTTATCCATGAAAATTTAAAGAATAAGGTCACTGTAGGAAAACCAGACTTTATGTCATATCTCTGTGTATGTGTGTGTGTGTGTGTGTGTGTCTGTAATCGATATATTTAGGAATCTGATTAAAGATCAACCTTTTTTGTTTCTTTTAAAAATCTCAGTGTGATGTTTTGTGTAGTTATCTGGTCAATTTACTGAGTAAAACCTGGAACTCCCTCAAGTCTGGAACATGTTTAGTTATGAAAAAAAAAAAAAAAATCTGGTCCAGGTTTTACTCAGCAAATTCCAGATAGTTTCATATCAGTGTATCTTAGGTCAGGTCCTTAATCCCATTTTCCATTCCATGACATCTTCAACCTCCGTCCAACTCTTCCATATTTTTCACTATAGTTCTCTAGAAATCGTGGTGGAAACAGGTGAAAGCAGCGCAGGCCCTCAGGACTGAGCTGGAAGTACGCCATGGGGCCAAAAGTCACATCCCCAGTCTATGAAAATACTGCCATCCTCTGGTGAGGTCTGGCTCGGTGGATGCATGGACTGTATTTAACCACAAAATAACGTTCGTAAAAAAAAAAATTGTAGAAGAAAAAAAAATGGAAGATTTCACATGTCAAACTTGTCGAGTGGTGGCGCGTAAAACGACGTTTTCCTTAAAAAAAAAAAAAAAAAAAAAGATCTCGCATTTACGTGCCATCTTTGAATATACAATCGCCATTTGTTTGATTCCATCTAGATCCCGGAGAGTGGAGCATTTGCACGCCACGACTCCAACTGGAAGCTTCTCTGGGCTGCACCAGAAAACCCCCAGTACAGACAAGCTCCCTCGCCAGGTCTCCCCGGGATCCGTGTTTTGCATCGCTCCCCAATTTGCATTTCTTCCTCAGATTTTCCGTGCGACGGGTTCAGCCGCTCGAAACCAGCGGGCGCTCCACGGCTCTATTGTACGTGCGCCTCCATTTCCAAGCAATACGCGCAGAGAGGGAGAGGGAGAGAGAAAGAGAGAAAGAGAGAGAGGGAGAAAGAAAACCTCTGGAAATTTTGAATAATGTTGCCGAAGCTCCACGAGCGAGGAAACTGAGGACATTTTTTTTGATTTACTGTTATTTCTGTTGCGTACCTACGAAGACAGACACGTGTCTTCGGGGTAAACAGAAAAGGGCTAGATCGTGTCAGCAGATTGCATTGTGTGTGTGTATGTGTGTGTGTGTGCGTGTGTTTTTTTTCTCCCCCCTTTTTTGTTTGTTGAAGACGACCGAGTTCAAGCTTGGCGACGAGCTATACATTTCAGTTTGTGCGCCTTGGTGATAAAGACGCATTTGGAGATGTCGGAAGTGCTGCCTTTCAACGAAGAAAAAATGAGTCATTATGGAAATGAGGGCGACGAGGGACACCTTTCCTTCACCTGTCGTCTTCAAGACACCAACAACTTCTTCAGCGGCTCACAGAATAAACGTCCGCCGAAACTCGGGCAAATAGGCAGGAGCAAACGGGGTAATTATATAATTAAGGCGTGTGTTTTTTTTTCGTGTTTGGTGATTTGTATTGAATGCGCACATAGGTTACTAGTAGAACCATAATTGAGGATGTCACCGTGGTGAAGCCAGATAGGCAACACCGCTGCTTTGACGTGGTGTTCAGTGTAGTGTAAGATCAGAGATGCTGTCTATTGTTTGCATGCGTGTGGGATGTATGGGTTTTTTTAAATATTCTGTTCGCATTGCAACACAAGTTGGATGCGCAGTGCGTGCCGTTAAATGCCTCCTGAATCCCGCTCAACAGAGTTGTGCTGAATGCCCCCTCCCCATATGAATGTTTGGTATAAATGAGATTCAAATGCTGTGTAACTACGATTTTATTTATTTATTTATTTTATGTTTGCATGATAAATTCAGACTGTTTATGTGTTTTGCATGTGTGTGTCCTGATGAAACGCACGAGATGGATCTGTGAGAATTGAGGCTCACTTGTGGTACATACATGCACAGGCAAGCACACACTTGAACGTACAGCGGTGAACAGACACAACATCAATAGACCGTGGTGAAGAGGCAGACGTGCAAGAATTGCATCTGTAAGGTGCACAGAGAGAAGACACGCAGGAATTCAGATTCACAAATGTGCATCACACACAGACTCTCTCTCTCTCTCTCTCTCTCTCTCTCTCTCTCACACACACACACACACACACACAGAGTCAGTTTTCTCCTTTTGCATGCTCTCACTCTTTCATGTGTGCACACACCACTTGTGCTCACACAGTGCAGTGCTAATGGTCCTGGGCTTTAAATGCCCCCCTGTCAAGTCGGTGGTGAATTTTCAAGACGCCACAACAAGATGAGTCCAGTACCCACCCCCCCACCCCTCATTAACTCTCTCCCCCTGTCATCCACAGTTGTGATCGAGGATGAGAATGGCGAAGATGAAGCACTGAAAAATGGAGAGAAGACCCCGGCAGAGGCTTAGAGTGCTCGGCTCACCGACGCCCCCCACCCCCCACCCCCACCTCTCCCTCTCCCCACCTCTCCCCAAAAGACACTCTTGAAATTTTTTATGGCGATATTTACTAGTTTTAATCCAAAGACACTGTATATAAGCACTTTCTCTCATGTGGCAGCAAGCAGCACTTCCACACCCTCCTCTCTCTGTCAGTCATGGCCATCCGGGTGACACGACACTGGCAGGGGCGGGAGATGGCAGCAAAGGAGACCCCCAGGTGGACCCCCCTCCCCAGCACACACACACACACACAGACACACACACACACTCACAACCACACACATACACAAACAAACGCCCTCGATTACAGGGTTTCGCCATAAATCCAGAAGCGGAGAAGACAACGGGGGGGGGGGGGGGAGGAAACGCTGTCGAAATGCAGAAATCAGGGACAGGATACAGAAATAAATCTAATATAAAAACTAAAGCACACACTTCTCCTATATCCTATCAATCAAACCTATGGTACCATTCTTTCTTCTCTTCATTTTGATCGATGGCAAATGAATAACAGAATTTGTAAATATGGAAAGGGTAGCCCATATTTTCTTGCACAAAGTGGGAATCGGTAAACTGGTTTGTTCTCTGTGTTGAAGACTTTATTTATTGATCCTTTGGAATATGTCTTTTGCAGTGACTTACGGCGCGAGGGAGTGTTTTTTTTGTATGTCGAGAAAACTTTGAGCGAGCGAATGAGAGTGATATTTTTTTTCACTTAACAATCCTTGATGTTGCCTGAGTGTTTTTTGTTACCATATTTTGCAGCTAATGAGTCATTTATATACAGTGTACCTCCCACCTGTTTGTAAGCTTCCCAGGCTTTCACCTGGATTGGTTGATACTGTAACTTGACTGTACACACCCTATTGATAAACTATTTATATTGCATTGTGCATTATCGTGTGTGCCAAAATCTCAAGAGGGATATACTGTACCGGATAACTTGTTCTTTTTTTGTGCTTTATACATTTACTCATACAGTTGAGTTGTTTTGTTGGGTTGCCATTTTTTAGGGCTCTTTCTTAAAACACTGAAATACCAACTCATGCATGGCAAATATAAAATCATGCATGCACGGCAGAAGTTCTGAAACTCTTGTGTATTCTTGAAGCACCTCGTATACAGCTTTGAATGACAAACCTCGAGAAACAGTCTTAATTCTGCGTTGTACTGTACGATTCACACTGATTTGTACAGTGGCCTAATATCTTGTAATAAAGATTATGACGAAGTACTATTTACCGTTTAGTGTTGATTGTGGTTTACAATAAGGAATGATGTACTTGATGTTGCTTTTTGTTTTTTAAACTGTTTTAAAACTGTAGCAAAAACACAAAAAATCTAGTTTTGTATCAGAAAGATAAAGACAATAGCAAATAGCTTGGCTGACTTTTGGATATGTTCCTTGTACAGTTCCCCCTGTTGTTATTGGATTGCTCATGTGACTGCCAAGGAAAGTCAAGTCAGCATTTTCCACTGTGAGAAAGTAGCATCCCTTTCCTTGGAAAGATCAGATATGGAAGGAGACAGAAATGGGAAGAAAGATGAGGAAATAATCTCATCAAGAATTTGAAATCTACACTTGATTTGTTTAAAGGAGAGTTGAGACACTCGGCTCGGACAACTGCGCAACAGACTCCGATCTCATAAAGTGCTACAGTATTGCAAATGATTCTGTGGGGAAAATGTACACCACTGCTTCCCAATGCAATAAATGTCTGTTTGCATCTAAAATCTCAGCTCTTCTCTTTAATCAAGTCCTCCCTTTAACTCCATTGCCAGAGATGTAAATGGTGCAGGGGCACCGAGGCATGAGGAACACTGATGAGACGTGACATTTCCAACTCTGCTGTGGTGACTAAATGATTCATGTTATGTGACGAGCCTCTGTCAGCGTACAGCATCTTAAACCTGTGGACTGCTGGGATGTGTGCTGGGAACACATATGTGCGCATACACACAGGCACACACGTGTCCATTTCAGCTCCAACTGCAGGCGAGACTAACATACTGCTAGTCTCTCCCTCCCCAGTCTTGACAGACATGAAAGGGGCTGCCTGGGCCGGGTACCATGGTAACAGATGCACCTTGCACTCGATGGGTGCTGCGGTGGGTTTCAGTGCAGAATAGTCTTCCCTGAGCCTCGGCTTGATACCATCGCTATCTTTAATGGAATGTTCTCCATTCTCTTATCTCTGCCCTCTTCTCTCAAGACCCCCATTCACTCAGTGGCGTGACCGCATTATCCTGCCAAAATAGTCCCTTCTTCCAAGACGGCAGTCAACCATGACGATGGCGCTTACTGCAGTAACAGCCTATCCCCTCACGCAGGATGAGAGGATGTTACATTTAGAGAGTAATGCTTTATGATTGTCTGTGCGGTGGATTCTTTCTTCCACAATGTTGCAGTGAAGGCTTGATATGATTGGACCATGTGTGGCTATGATTAGTCTTAACACAGGGTCACATACTATACCCATACAGTCAAACCTGTAGGACTTGAACGGAAATATGCTGCTGAAAGAGTGAAGAGGAAAAAGACAACCACAGCGCAATAGTCCTGCCGTAAATACCAATTTGGTAAAGCTCATAATGTCCAGGGCATTTTTGAGGCTGCTATCTGCCATGCACACTGCTCATTAAGTGTCTGTGCTTTTTCTGTTTTTTTGGCATTACATCCTCATGATTTTTGAAACTTTTCTCCGTCCTGCATTACATAATTTTGCAGTGATTGCAACAGACACAGCAGCAATCTGGGCAGTGTGCACCTATAGTAAATCACAACTACAAATGCAGCTACTCGTGTGACTCATAAGTAGAGTACTGACTACCAGCATGGGTCTAATTCAGCAGAGGTTTGAAAGGAAGAGTGGATTTTCTTAAGACAGCTAACAGAGTGTCAAAGAGGCTGAAGAGTCACCATCTGAATTGCTGAATTGCAGGTGCATCACTCTCTAACACTGCAAAATTACACTGCATCGTAATAATCATGACAACCAAGCACCAAACACAGAAAAATGGCATTAGCAAAGAGGAACAGGTGTCACATGTGAACTCACACAAACACTGACAGACTACATGTAATACTTTTCTTCTGCCAGTTTGAATGATTTGACCAATATATCAGTTTGATAAAACTAAAGGTGCTATATGTAAGTTTTTGCTATTGCTACATGGCCAAAGTTATCAAGAAGAGCTGTTTACTTACGAGTCTAGAAGAAATCGGGTGCATCAAACTTCATTCCTTTACTAGCAAGGAAGGCAACACCAACATTAACTCCTGTTTTGCCTCTATTTCTATCACTTTGCTTCCAATGAAGTTAGCCCTGGCACATCCTGTCTCATAATACCACTCTGTGCCTGCCCTCAGTCCAACTTGAGAGGAGTAGTGCTGTCCAGAGGATGTATTCTGACTTCTCATATTGTAAAGCAACAATAGCTGAAGCTCATGGTAAGTAAACAGCTGTTAATGCAAATGTTAGCTATATAGCGATGGCTAAATTTACATGTATCACCTTTAATTGATGCACATTTATAAAAAACATACTCAGGAGTTTTTGGAGTCTATCAAATGTCTTCCACGTAATCTCCTTTCCAATCTGTTGGGATATTCTTGGCATTATTTACCAGATTTATTGGGGATGTGCTCAGACTTAACTGTATCTGTATTATAAAAACTGAAATTTTGTCCCACAGACTTCAGACAACAATGCAACAGAATAAACCTCATCCAGCCACAATCTGTAATGTAAAGTTTTTCAAAAAGTCTCCTCTGACTGAATCACATTCTGCTTTATTTTCCTAAATTTCTCTCCAGCATTTGTCCCACACAAATATTTTCATTATTCAGGTATGTCAAAATGCTAAGTAGACTGCAAAGTAGACTTCATGTCTAGGTTCTACCTTCTTACTGTCCATCTCTCTCACAAGTGACAGCCACATTACCTGTTATCACAATAGACACCCAGATTATCAGCTAATTAAGATAACATGGCTTAATATATCCATCTTACATAAGTAACACATATTCCTATTTAAACGTAGGGACTTGTCTCAACTGCAGGTTATTAGTTTATCACAGGCACCCACAAAGCTGCATCCTTAGACTGGTCTTAATGCTGTTATCACTGAGATACAGCAGATGCTGCTCACCTCAGGCTGGCCAGATCAGTTCAGATTCAAGCACACACTTGAGCTGGGTGGCCATTGCTGCTGGAAGAGGCTCAAAATTACACTTTACAACGAATAGATCCTCCATCATTGTCATTAATGTAATGGGAAGCTTTTTATCAACTAACTCAGTCACTATTTGGATAATATTATGGCAAATGGGTTTTGTAGTGAGGACTGATGAGAGGCTAATCACTGGTGCTGTGAAAGGGGGCTGACAGAAGTCAAGCTCTGGATAGCTGTTAGGTTACATAAGCTCTGACAGGTGTAGAAGAAGAGGGAGACAGAAGAAAAAGAGGAGCGACATGAAGGTATAAAGGAGAAAGAAACATTCATGGGAGGAAGAGAGGGAGAACATACATAGGTCACTGATCCCAGGGGGAAGACCACACCCTTCAAGCTCCTTGTAAGCTACACACACACACAAGATAATGCACACTGTACACACACAAACACACAGACACACAGACACACAGACACACACATGCTGGCCAGACTGATTTTCACAGCCGCTGCTCTGGGTTCCTGAATCTGACCTTTGTGTCGTCGCAGGGAAATACCCACGGTGACCTCACATGCTGAAGTGCTCACTGGGAAAATCACCTCCCCCTTTTTCTTGGTGTGAATCAATGGGCTTTATGTGATGCAGTCATAGAATATGTGCGACATGCAAACGGCTGAAGCAACATTTGCATTTCATTCCACTGCATGTGTGCACATGTTGATACATTTATTCAGATCTTTGCTATTTTTGTGTCCATGAATGTGTGTGTGTGTGGTGGCAAAGCTCAATTGGCATTGGGATCAGGTATTCTCTCGGTGATTGAGACCCTGCTGGGAATTCACAAGGACAAGCTCTGATAAGAGGTGGAAAAGGAAAATGCAGTCCTGGTTGGAAAAATAAATAAATATCTCTTTCGACACCACAACAGCATATGCTGCCGTTTCCCACGTGGGGTTTTATGTCAAGTGTGTTTTTTTGGGCAGAACTGAATCAGAGCATTTGACCAAAAAAAAAAACAAAACAACCCTGCCTATGATATGATGGTGAAACCCACTTTGGTTGCAGCTAAATCGTGATTGCAGATGACGTCAATCTTTCAAGCAAGTTCCCTCTCAGATATCAGTCCAAAAACCCTGAATCCCACCCAAATTCTGGCACTGTGGACCTTGTCCTCACGTATTGTGGTTGTCTGAAAAAGGCAAAGAGTCCAGATTTAACAGATGGGAGTGTCAGGACAGAGTCATAACAATGGACAAACAGCCAAAAAGACAGACATGTGAAGGACCACTCCGCATTGACATTAAACACTCTCTCTCTGACTGTTTTCCAAGGGAAGTGAAGAGGAGAGCTGGAGAAGGGATGAGGGAAGAGGAAGGGCGGCAGGCGGGCAGACAGGCAGGCAGATCGGAAGAGAGTGGGAGAGCGGCACGAGAGGGAGATGAGGAGATAAGAGAGATGGAGAGCTAGGAGAGAAGGACGGAAAGAGAGGGATAAACAAAAGTGAGAGTAGAGAGGAAGAGAGAGGAAGAGAGACAGAGGCTCAATATGATGAAATGAATGCCAGGGAGAAACAGTTCAGACCCACCAGATGGTTACTATAGCAACCACATCCCCAGTCTCTCTCTCTCTCTCTCTCTCTCTCTCTCTCTCTCTCCCCCTCTCTCATTCTCCATCTCTCGCTCTCTACCTAGTTGCTTTGTTGCTGCTTTAAGTCTGTGGAGGGAAACCAACGGCTGAGAGAGACAGCTTTTTTACATTTTGGTGCAGTGGCATCGTAAAGCCTCATAACCAACTTTACATGCTCGTGTTCCTACTTGTGTACATTCAGCATGATGTTATTCTCTGCTCGCAGGTTGTGTTTTTGACAGCAGATTTTTGTCGAATGCGCTGTGTCAACCGGATGCAGTTTTTTTTAATCCCTCCTGTGGAACAGTTCTGAACAAAAGCTTAGGTAGTTAGGAGTGATTAGCCATGCTTTACAGTGCAGTGCACCAGCGCGGGGTCATAAACAGTTCAAGGAAGAGTCTCTTGTCACTCTAATAAATGCCTTGTTTTACCTTTGACCCTGCCTCACTTCACCAACACACAAGTGTCTACTGTATGTTCAAATGCGGAAGGTTTGTACTGTGAAGCTGTAAACACCGCAGACAGATTGAGATGCTATAAGCGTTCTCCTCAAGCTCAGCAGCAGTGCACTACAGTTTCATACACAGAATGGGCATCAGATGTCTCCGTCGAGATCGTTTTCTCCCCTGCAACGAGCAAAACCCCCATTAAATACGCACGCACGCACACACACACACAAGAAATATGCATGCTCACAAATGCAGCCAGGCACCATTCTCGCACGCCCTGCACACACACACACACACACATCGTGCACGCAGACACCAGCCGGGAAATAACCAAACTGGGATACACAACAAAGGGAAGAGCTCGTGGGCCCCCCAGCTAATCTCATGCACAGAGATAATTTTCAAAACAGAACAAAATGGTGGGCCCATCTCTCAGTGGCAGAGTGGGTCTCCGCAGGGCCCCCGGGGCGGGATGGCATGTAACTGTGTACGCGTGCCTCCTGAATAAAAGATGCTGACCTAGATGGAAATCCGCCATTGGTCACTTAATTTGTCCTACATGTGTGATTGGCTCGTGCCCAAACATACAATATAGCTGTCCAATCGGCAGAGAACAGAGGTGGTCATGTATGTGGGGAAAATGTTGCTTAAACGTTACCAACAGGTTTACATAGGAATTGATAGAAAAAAACCAAAAAACATTTTAAATGAGCATTTGAGCTGTGTTTGAAAATATAGTGTATATATTGTTAATATATCGCAAGTTTACCAGCTTGCAATTTGTCCTTGTTCTTCATATCAGTCTCTTTGTAGTGTATATATGTTTTTCCTCCCCAGCTTCCCCCCCATAAAAAACCTTTTTTTTTCACCTCTGGGGCTTTATCCTGTGTACATCTTCAAAGACAGAATCATAAAAGAAAACATGAGAAGGAAGGATTTTTAGTTGCTCCATCATCAACTAACATTACACAGTTCACTGATGCAGATTGGATTCATGCAATGTGCCAGTACTGGACCACGTGGGCCTAAACATAGTACATATGTCTCCAGGTCTGTGAGCATGAATGAGCCCGACTGAAGGGGTGTTTTGTATCAACACTGTACTGAGCCCTTCTACATTATTAATATGCAATTTGACTGCCCGCCATCAATAAATTATTAAGGAATTGAAAATTGTTGAGCTGGGGCTTGACAGCCTTGAAGCTCTTTGGCCCCGGTAGATGAATGAGCGCGGCCGCATGATTGTCAATGACTGTTGAACTCCAAACTAAACGAATAAATGAAGAGTCTGCTTAATCTTTTCTCTGTTTTTTTCTTCTTCAAAGAACTCAAGGCTATTTAGCTCCCACCAAGTGTTATGTAATAATCCAGCTGTTTACTGAGTGGATTGGTTGGGTTTAGTGAGAGCTGGGTCTTCCCTGGAGAAAGAAGGGAGGCTGGATCCAGATGCTTGTGGTTGCCTGTCCAACCTTGGGACTAACACTGCGTTGGCTCCTGGAGGCTCAGCACAACATGCTGATACCTCTCCCACACTGTAGTGTTAAATCCAATCACATAAACTGATCTTTAGTGTCAGACATTGTATTTCAGTCATTTGAAATATTCCATTGGATCACTGACTTTTGGGTAAACATTTATTGCAATGGTCTAACATGATGCAATACCTAACCCTCACATTTGATACACTACCTAACATAGTTAAGACCAACAGGTGGATCCACACCTGGGGAGCGATTACAACCCAACAAGGAAGTAGTGATGATGATTTATAACAATAGTCTTTCAGTAAAATAAACTATTCACTGGAAAATAATTATCTTATCCTACCATTAAGACACTGTGAACATACAGTATCTCTGTGACCTTTGTCTAACCTTACTTCCTCAGGACTGATGGTCTGATTGGAAATGTTTTACAAGTTGTATGTGTCATATTCTGAAACTTTGGTTCCTCACTGAATTGAAATAAATAAGAAACAAATAGCAGTGTTTTTTAAATGTCAATTAGAAAAGTAATTTTAGGTCATAGCAAAGGCTCAAGCTGTTTCCAGCAAGTGCCCCCATTGTCTTATGAGACATATAATAGAAAAAATATATATTTTAAAGAGTTAAATATTATATATATATATATATAAATATTGTACTTAAAGTAAGTTCCGTGAACCATCATACACAACATTTTCTGTAGTTTAAAATCTAAACCTGTGCATAAATGTCCATGTGCAATGACTAATATCACTGATCTGAATAGCATTTACTTTATTAAACAGACAGTACTTTGTAAAACAGTCAGGCCTATAATATAAAGGTTAGGGTTCTGACTCTGACAACAGAAAGCCGCTCTATCCACATTGAAATTCCTTGGTGATGTCCACTCTGCACCATCAGCCTCTCTGCCTAAGCCTCAGGAATACCAACCAGCTGTCAGACCCTTCCTCTCTCTCTCTCTCTCTCTCTCTCCTTCTTGCCCTCTCACATACTATCTCACTTTCTCTATCTTTCTCTGTATGCTCTCTCTTGTTGACACAAAACAAGTGCTGCATCACCATTTTAATTCTGGCGTGGGTGTGCAGGTTCTGTTTTTTTTTTTTTTTTTTTTTGTCTTGCTAGAGATGCATGGAGCAAGCAGTGAGGAGCCGGCGCAGAGCAAAGGATCAGGGGTATGAATCTTAATGACTTCTACCAGAAGAAAGTAGGGAGAAGAGGTCTGGGGAGAATCCGCCCTTAATCTCCCTCTTTCTCCCTCTGCTTGTCTCTCTCTCTCTTATGGACCCGTGCACACAGCTTGTCTGTGTTTACAGGATTTGTCTCCCTTTGATTCTGATTAATTGGCTCACGATGGACAACCAAGGACCTGAACACTGCCATGTTAAAGACAGAGAGAACAAGACAGAGGAAACAGACTCCTATTGCTGCATAGTTTCACACAAAGTTTTTCCATCACTACATAGTTGTAGTACCAAAGCCATATCTTATAATGGAATCATACTGGTAGCCATTTTGAGAAAGATGCAGGTACTGATTACCTTGTCAGACTTTTAGACCCCCAGATATCATTATTGAGACAGCTCTGATTAATGGGAATCAGACCAGACAATGATGTTTTAGATACTCAGCGTCCACCTTTAAATAAGTGAGGAGAAGGTCCTTTCCTGTTTCAGAATGACACTGCTCCAATCCACAGAGCGAGGTAAAATAACAGTTTTCCCAGGTTGGTGTAGAAGAACCTAACTGGCTTGCACAGAGCCCTGGCCTCAACCCTGTTAGAATGAACTTGTTGGCCAACAAGGTCCAACATCAGTGGACCTTACTAACATTCTTGTAGCTGAGTGGCAACAAATTCCTGCAGCCAGGATCCAAAATTTTGTGGAAAGCCCTTTGTGAGGCTTTAATAGCAACATATTAATGCCCATGGTTTTGAAATATGGTGCTTAGTGCTGCAACTAATGATTGTGTTCATTATTGATTAATCTGAAGATTATTGTCTTGATTAATTATCACGTCTATAAAAATGTTAGAAAATAGTGGAAAATGCTAGTTTTAATTTCCCACAGCTGCAGGCGACGTCTTCAGATGTATTTTCAGTTTACTATCATGTGTCACAAAAAACAAAATAAAATCATCACAGAACTTTACAGACTAATTTTCTGTCAATGGGCTAATCAATTAATCAATTCATTTCTTGTATATTTTCAATCCTACCACAGTAATGGGAAGAGACTTTTACCCTATGACTACAACACATCTAATCCATCACACAATCAGTCCCGGTATGTATGGAGGGCAGCTAATGCTCATTTTCTATCAGCTCGCCTGTTTCTGAGTTGTCTAAACCTGCTATCTTTTGTTAAGTTCTGCCTGTCTGTACTTGCCAGCACGTTGTCTACTGCCAGTCTGACTTCTTGTCCTTATTGAAAGGGCTGAAATTTTACCTCTCCTTTGTCCTCATGATTTGTGCTATAGACTGTTACATCTTACCTTATATCTAATCTGAACAATCTTTTGTGGTTGGCCACAGAGGGTAAGACTGGATTCCTAATTACGTTTCATTTATTCACTAATTGTCTCTAAGTAGACATTTCTATTTCATATAATGGGGGGCCTTCAGAAATAAAATCAGTTGATGATTATATGACACAATCTAACACTTTCACATTTGCCTCCAAACTAAAAGCACACTGACCACTGGTGAACTGCTTGTTCACCCCCTCACAGTTCAAAATTGCCTTGAGGCAATGTATGAATGATTGAATGAATTACTGAATTAATTTTTTATATTTGTGTCATACCATTGAAATGGACTATCCCACATGGGATTACATGACACATGATAATATCACACAGAAGGAAAGACTTCCGGCAGTTGACATTGATGTTGCAAAGGAAAAAAAATGCTGCATACCATACATTTTACATTTTACAAAGGAAAGTTTTGTATGGATGTAAACATACTACAGGCTACGTATTAAATGCATTTTTTCATAATGTCCATGCATTGACCAGATTATCTGAAAATAGAGTCTTCCACCAAAAACAGAAAACTATTGTCAATACCAACATACCAGTTTTCAGATTAAGTGCTAAAATACAATACTTCAGTGTGGAGCAACTAACTAAAAGATTACAAAAAGGGACTCAAGGGTTTAAATTTCACTCTTGAATATCTGGAAATAAATCTTTTACCTCCTCTGCCTCTTTATTCTCTTTGCTATTCACATTGCCATCTAACATTATTATTTTAACCACAGACAGATAGTCTTTTAGGGAGGCAGGTTCAAGCTCTTGTGTTAACACCTTCATGAAGTGTTCCTCTATAAATCTTTGGAGAGTATAGGAGAGCAGTTATGCAGCTTACATAAATGGTGACATGCAATATATGTAAGAGTATGGAGTAGCGTTTGAGGGATCTTACATTATGTATTCGTGGGCTGGGTGTTTATCTTTCTTTGAATTGTTCACACAGAAAACCGCGACCACACTACTTTGATATCCTTTCTGTCATATTCAGCACTTGAAATGAGTCCTTATGTGGCAATACAAAGTCCTTCTCTCTGTCTCTTCCAAATTCTCTGGAGACCTCAAACCTTACTTTTACTCTTTCAGTTGCCATGGATACCTCCGGCAAGGCAGCTGATTGGAGGCTACAATAAACTCAGTTCTTTCAAGCCTTTGACAAATTTGTCTCCAAACTGACGATCTAAGAGACTCCCTGTATCTTCTCTCACATGCTGACACACACGCCCACTAACGTATGCTCACACATACATGTAGATAAACTCAGACTGACGCGCGCACACACACACACACACACACACACACACACACACACACACACAGAATAGCATTGACCATTGGGATGACAGCGGAACGGAGATCAATGTAATCTCCTTCAACACAATCCAAAGCCACTGTCATCATCTATCTATCTATCCCAGTGGAACAGTCGAAGTGTGTGAAATCAATTCTGCATTCAATTAAGGAGCAGCCAGTTCACAGCAGTCTGGCTCCAGAGGTGACCCCGTGTGCTCCTGCATGGTCCTTAGTGGAGGCCTGCTCTGGTTAATAGCCTGGTTTCCACAAGAACACCAAACTGGGATAGCAGGCTTGCTTGATAACTATGTTCCGGCCTAACTGTGCCAACACATTGAGGTACATGTATCATGACTGAAAAGCTTGGACTGCTGGACTGTTTCTGATGAAGAGTAGAGCTCTCAGCTCTGTCCTGTGCACTTAAAGAAATAGTTTTTTGGGTAATACACTTTTTCATGCCCAGAGTCAGTTGAAAAGATTGATACCACTCTCATGTCTGTATAGTTAATATCCACATGCTGTCCAAAGGCAACAAAATCCACCTACCAGCACTTCTAAAGTTCACTAATGAACATGTTGCACCTCGTTAGTTTGAGCCTTACAAAAACCACAATGTAAAAATAACAAATTGTGGTCTTAAACAGCAGGGTTTTTCTGGTGGATGATTTCTTGCCAAGAGCATTGACTAAAAGAAAGAAAAATTTCCCCACATAACTCTCTTATAAAACCACTAATTTTCATTTTTAGGATCACTGGCACTCTTTAACTGTCTCATTGTTGCTCAAAACATTTTAGAAACAACCACGTTTATTGAATGGCTTTTTTTTCCTCAATTTTTAAGTTTTTTTTTCATGAGCTTCTCTCACTCAGTGCTAGTTAAAGTTGGTTACAGTTTAAAGTTGGTGATATGCTGGTTGCATCACAGGAGTTCATTCACCGTTTTTGTAGTTGGGGTTTTTCCTCTGATTATATCACTGAGACTGCTGCTGATGCAGTCATGTTAAATAAGCCTTTAAAACAGCAATGATTATTCTCTGAAAACATGGTTAAATAATCTTTACCTTAAAATACTTGCTATGACCTCAGTGAATGGCTTCCTCTCAGAAGGTAATGCATGGTTAACAGAGGAAAGCTCTGGTGTGACTCAGTTTGCTACACAGAGGTGAGATAAGGGGAAATTATGTAAACCAGGTCTTTTTTTTTATTGGCAGGAGCTTGGTGTTACTTCTGTTTTTTACTCTTAAGATGCTTGACTGAATTGGATATTTTTAAAGGTAAACTTTTTTTTCTTCTAAAAGTACACTTCAATCCACAGCAGGTATTATGATGACATGAATATATATTTCATGTTCACTTATAAATATCTGTTTTATCCACAAACTGTAAATTCTGATTCAGTGTACAAACATGCACTGATATGAATCATTTGTGCAATAATGCAGCACTTACTGTACAGGCATGAGAGCTGCTATGAAATCTCTGTCCTACTACAAGATGTCAGCCACTTCACTCTAATGCAGCTAATTCGGTAAAACACTGTATCACTTCACCCCCAGAAACATCCTTTCTTGTTTAGAACCAGCCCCCCTGCTGATTTTAGACCTTCCTTACAGGCTCCAATTTAACACAGTCCAGGATGAAGAGCTAGGGAGGGATTTTTAGAGAAAGATGGATCATCGCCAACAGAGACCTGCATCACTCCTTGTCCAATGTGTTTCTCAGAGAAAATAGAAGAATCAACAAAACAGCACAATGTGACAAACTGAAATCATGTTTAAACCCAACAAGAGTCTGACTTAAAGAGCTACACTCTATTCATTTCAGCACATGTGGCAGCCGAGGCTGTCTCCCAACGCCTTCCTACTTTTGGGATACTGACTTGTCCTCAGGGTTAGATTAACCACTATGGGGCCTCAGGGCAACAGTGCACTGTGGGGCCCTCCCTACCTCCAAGTTAATATGTGGTCATTTCATATCAGTTGATTAAATTCAAATTCATTTAGGAAAATGCAAGGAGTAGGCATAATGTTGACTGAAATATTACAAGCATTTTGACACAGGGCCCCTCAGAAAGACAGGGCCTTTGGTAAAAACCACATTAAGGTCCTTACCAGCATTGTTTATATTGTTTATGTTTCTGTATTGTTTATATTTGATGTATGTTTTATTATATTGCAGTAACTCAAAAGTCTACTAACCAATTGCAACACAGTGAAACTGGGGTCTAAACCGGCTGCCCGCTCAGTAATCCAGTCTTGCCTGTTATTCTTTACTGCCTGGCCCCTTGTTTAAATTATAAATAAAAAGACCTGCAGCATCTTTGTTGTCAGCTTGTGTGCGTGTTCAGATTTTGCTGCTTTACAGACAGGTATATATTCAGTATTTAACAGGAATGAGGCTATGCTAAACGTTTTGGCGCCACCCACAGGTTCAGCAGAGCATTGTTTCTTGGAATTCAACCTCAAATCTGCTGAATTTTAGAAAAATAGTTTGATAAGCATTTTTAAACTCATTAAACTCTAATTATTATTTTTGAATTACACAGCCAGTCATACTTGAGCCAGTCAATACTTTCTGTTATCCGGGTGGGACCTTTCGACAGGCTAGGAACTGTTATCGTTTGGTTCTTGCGTTTCTGTCCGGACATGTGAGCTGTTACACCTGTGCCTAAAATCGGTTTCGGCACGCCATTGTGGGAAATAGTTACTTTCACGTTACTGACTCGGCAGTCTGAGCTAGCTTTCCTAGTTGAGTTATCCTGAGTATAATAACTACAGAAGAAATTGTCCCACGATGGCTACAGACTCTTGGGCCCAGGCGGTGGACGAACAAGAAGCCGCAGCGGAATCGGTAAACCGTAACTTACGCAACACGAGCTAACGTGTTGTTAGCCTGTTTAGATGATGCTCTGGCCTGTTGTGGAACAATGTTAACGAAAGCCAGACGGTCGGCATTCTTTCTGTCACGTAAAATTGCACAATGACAATATTACCACTGACTGACTACAGCCCTGCGGTAGCTCCTCTCAGTACCGTTATCATTTACGTGAAAACGAAACTACCGGGTGATTCCGGTATGGCGTCGGAGCTAAAGTAAGTTAGCTAGAGCCGAGATGCTGCGTGCTCAATGAGTTACTAGCTTTAGCACTTAGCCAGCTAACAAGCAAATGATGCAAGAGGCTCCAAAATAGCTCAGCTGAAGGTGCAATAGTCCTAACTCGGCCTCAGCTTGTACCCGTCGTGTATTACCATGAGAATCACAGACTGACTCTAATAAGGTGGCAAGCATCAAACAACTCCGTAAACTTTCCGCTATTCTTCCTTGCAGATCGGTAACCTTCAAATAAAAGAGAAACCAGAATGCAAATGGTAAGTGCATATGACTGCACTGAGTGTAAGAATCAGTAGTCAGAGAACCGGTAGTCCCAAAATGTTTTCTGGTGTAAATAAAAGTATTAATTTTTTAACTTTGCAGGCACCGCTGCAAACGCAACAGACTCCAGCAGTGCAGCTGCAAAGTCAGAAGCTGAAGGAGACAACAAGGCAGCAGATGACGACGACAAAGGTGGGCGGCTTATTATTTATATGCTACAATTTATATTCTACAAGAATAATAATCCTATAGTGAGTCGGCCTTACATTCTTGATCGTCCCTAAGTGAGATGCTTAGTTGTCACTTGGGTTGTAATTGTTAATGCAACATAAGCTGCTTTCATACACGCACTGCAAACCTGACCTTTTCTTCACATTACCCAGTGAAACTGTATGTGAGAACTCAAATGTTCGAATTAGTTGGAAAGGACATTAAACAGGCTTGACCCTTCCATCTTCCTAGCACGTTCAATGTCCGATTGAACCGATGTGTGAATGTAGCAGGTAATTGTCTGGAGAATTTATGGCGTGGGAATGGTTGTGTTGATGATGTTCTGTCCTGCAGCACTTGTTTCCTGCAGGCTCTAACCCTAGACTAAACTAAATTTTAGTTTACTAATAAAGTTCCACTAAGTTTGAATGTATATCACAGGGACACCCTCCGATTCTGTGCTGCATGCGCTGAAAGGGCAACCCCCGGAAGACTGTCCAGACCTGATTCTTCTGACGGCTGTAATTTGAATTTGTGTTTTTCTTTCACCAGAGGACAAAGCGGCACAGTCATTGTTGAACAAGTTGATTCGGAATAATCTTGTCAATAATACTAACCAAGTGGAAGTCCTTCAGAAGGATCCCAACTCTCCACTCTACTCTGTCAAGTCCTTTGAGGAGTTGCGACTGTAAGTGTATCCTCTATTTTTCAGTTTATTTCTTTCATTACCCTACATTATTTTGAGGTACCTGTTATCTTTATTAATCAGTTATCACTCATATTGAGAATATGTGACAGATGCATGTAGTTAGAAAGGGTGGTTTAGAGCCAAAAACTTGTGGGTGTGCACTTGCCCTGAAATGTGTATATGAAGCGTTGCTGTTAATTAAAGAGACTGGACCTCTGGAAGGCATTAGTCATTATTTAATAGCCACACCTTGTACACAAACAAAGTGGTGAAGTATTTTGAAGAGATCTGAAAAACACTTTGCAGAAGATGTGACATTTGACTGTCTTCTACCAGCAAACCTCAGCTGCTTCAGGGCGTGTACGGCATGGGTTTCAACCGGCCGTCTAAAATCCAGGAGACTGCCTTACCTATGATGCTGGCTGAACCGTGAGTATCCTTTACACTGTATGCATATCCTGTGGACTCCTCCAGCAAAGCATTATGTCTCTCAATACTCACTGAAATCGTTCACCCTGAATAGGTACTATATTACTTTAAAATCGATTTACACCACTTGGCACCAGTATGTCATGCAAGGTGCCAAGACCAAACACAATTTTACTGCTAGTGCCTGCGATTTAATTCCCCATTTCCTCATTCCTCTAGTCCACAGAATCTGATTGCCCAGTCGCAGTCAGGAACAGGGAAAACAGCTGCCTTTGTCTTGGCCATGCTCAGCCACGTAGACCCCAACAACAGATATCCCCAGGTTAGTATTAACTTTGCTCACTGTTTTAGAAATTCTCAACTTGAAATCTTAAGATTCTTAATGATAAATGTGCCAGTTGGAGACTGACACCTCTGACACCCTCTTTGTACGTGCTCCTCTTGTGTCCTCTCTTTTTTATCAGTCTAATTCTGTCTTGCACAGTAATTATTTAATGCTGCAAAAAGGCTCATAACTTGAACAAAATGACCAGAGCATTTATCTCCCTCATTCCACCTCTCTCCACCAGTGCCTGTGTGTGTCACCCACCTATGAGCTGGCACTTCAGACTGGTAAGGTGATCGAGCAGATGGGCAAGCACTATCCTGAGGTCAAATTAGTCTACGCCATCAGAGGAAATAAATGTAAGGCATATCTGCTTTTTTTTTTTTTTTTAACAATTCTACACATGGGCTCTCATAGATTGAACTGTTGCCTATTTATGAAAACACACATGCACCCAAGAGTTTGCTTTGTGTGTTGACAAGGGCTTGTTTTCTTGTGAATGTTCCAGTGCAGCGGGGTGTGAAGCTGCAGGAACAGATAGTTATTGGCACACCTGGTACCATGCTGGACTGGTGCAGTAAGTTCAAGTTCATAGACCCCAAGAAGATCAAGGTGTTTGTGCTGGATGAGGCTGACGTCATGATCGCCACACAGGGTCACCAGGACCAGAGCATCCGCATCCAGAGGTCAGTAGAAATAAACTGAGATAAAAGACAACCACTTGGGAAAAGTTAGAGATAACTTAGGCAGTCATAATGCTGTGCAAGCTCATGTACAATGTCCAGAAACCATAATTAATGTGTAATCTGTTCACATGGATAAGCTTTAACCCTTTATAAATCTGCAGCTACTGACCTCACTCTTCCCTTCTCTGCCACGCAGGATGCTGCCTAAAAACTGCCAAATGTTGCTGTTCTCAGCCACGTTTGAAGAGACAGTTTGGAACTTCGCCCAGCGCATCGTGCCTGACCCCAACATCATCAAGCTGAAGAGAGAGGAGGAGACGCTGGATACTATCAAACAGTACTATGTATTGTGCAACTGCAAGGAGGAGAAGTTCCAAGCCCTCTGTAATATCTACGGAGCCATCACCATCGCCCAGGCCATGATCTTCTGCCATGTGAGTTCCCACAGAGGTTTAACCGTTCCTTTTTATTCCACAAATAGTTGACAGTAGAGACAGGTTTTGTTTCCTCTAGTTGCTTTTATGAGTTAAAAATACAGTTTTCCTTAACTGTGTCGTCTGTTATTTCAAACAAGCCTGCTTTTCTTCAACTTTTGTAGCTTTTTTTTCTTGTGTGATCCAAATGTGTAAAAATAACTTGTCAACACCAGCCTGCTTTTTTCAACACAGAGCCTTCATCAGGGTGTTTTTACACTCTGACTCTTCCTGTTAATCAGCTGCTGTTGCCAAGTTATGTTTTCACATTTGGTCCTTTGTTCCATGAGCATCTAGTTGGCTGATAAAGTAGCTGCTGCACACTCTTTTCTTCTTGTGATCCAGACAAGGAAGACTGCAGGCTGGCTGGCAGGGGAGCTGTCCAGAGAAGGCCACCAGGTGGCGCTGCTCAGTGGAGAGATGCAGGTGGAGCAGAGAGCTGCTGTCATCGAACGCTTCAGAGATGGCAAGGAGAAGGTCCTGGTCACCACAAATGTTTGTGCTCGAGGTAAGGACCTTGTGCTATCAGAATGGAAATAGTAAACATAATGTGATCATGACTTTTATTTATCTGCTCTCAGTATTTGATAAGCTAGATAGCTCTGGCTTTAGTACAATATACATTTCTCTGTAGTTTGGCCACGTAGTGTTCCCATTGCAAACCTTAGAGGAAAAATATTAAGCATTACCTTTTCCCCCCAGTTTTCCAGTAGTGAGTTGGATGTTCAAAGATATTTTCAAGATCCCAGAGATGCCTGTTCTCTTTCCTGTGTCAGTGTATGTTTCACTTACTGCCACAGCCTGACAGAGTAGTGGGCTTGTACAAGGGGTAAAGATAAAGAATGCAGTTGAGTCTATAGTTCTCTTACTGGAAAACTTGGCACTGTTTCAAAATATGGCATTGTTGACTGAATGCAAGACTGAACTGTGATACTACAGTTATTACAGATGATAATAATAATTTTAAATATCTCTCATCTTGCTTGTCTCACATTCAGGCATTGATGTTGAGCAGGTCTCTGTGGTGATCAACTTTGACTTGCCAGTGGACAAGGACGGTAACCCTGACAACGAGACATACTTGCACAGGATTGGCCGCACAGGTCGATTTGGCAAAAGGGGACTGGCCATTAACATGGTAGACAGCAAGATGAGCATGAACATCCTCAACAGGATCCAGGAGCATTTCAGTAAGTGTGACAGTGCTACAAGTTACAAACAATAGATCAAGTTGCATTAAGGTGCATTAAGAACCATTACATATTTTTGGGAGAGGGTGCTTTTCAAGCTGTTGATCCACCATATGTCAACCCTCTGAATGAGCCTCTCTGTATTCTGTGGGCTTTCCCCCTACAGATAAAAGGATTGAAAAACTAGATACAGATGATCTGGACGAAATTGAGAAAATCGCCTGCTAAGGAGAGGGGCGCGATCGCATGAAGGACGCCAACCCGACTCCCCTTCCCCTCCTCGCTCTCCAAGGACTGTACGCTCCTACAGTGTTTTATGCTTTTATCTTTTTAGCCGTCAGAGGAAGGAGCAGAACCACAAACACAGCATATGTTTACACGTGGCTATGTTTCCTCTCAGACGCGTGTTTTGTAAGTCTCTGGAACATACCCCATTTCACTCTTTGTACCTCTTTGAATAAAGTCTATGAGTTTATCGCTGTGTATCGTGATGCTGCAAAAGCAGGCATAGTCGACTCCGTTTTACTCAACACACTTGGATTAAAAACACTTTTTGGTGTTTGCTGTAGTGGTGGCATGATACAAGTTATTCTGTTAAAGAGATTCACAAAAACCCTAATAGAGAAATAACCATTTTTATGTGCCACAAAGTTTTCTTTAATTTTAAAGAACAAAAGTATAACTGAATGTAATCGTATCATGTAGACTATTACAGCTTCTATTGTGCTTTGTCATATCTCCCAAAATCAGTACAAAGGGTGAAGTTGGGTATGCTGCTCCGAGTGGTAGTTTAATCATTAAGATTATGTTATTGAGATGGTGATGGTTGGGTTTCAAGGGTCTATGCAAACTTATCAACCTGTGATAGCTATTATCAAATACTATCAACCTGTATTCACATGACACAAATGAATCCTGAATTAACCTCAGCTTTAGCATCAGGGTGTGTAGTCAAATGCCAAAAAAGGCTGCCTAGAGTGATAATACACTACTAACTCCAAGTCATTTAGGTGTTTCTGTGTTTAGTAATCAATCATCAGCCAACCACACATCTTACACACTTTTATGTCATTTTAAAAACTATTATGGCCATGATCAGGACAGGCTTGGCGCCACTGCTGAGCATTAACCATCAGTCTTCTTTTTTCCTTCATCTGTCTCGTAAAGCCTCATTTTGATTCCAAATATGGCCGTTAAGGTCTAATGTGATCAGTTTCCCTTTGTGTCTCACTGTCCCACACAATCTTTTTCAATCAGGGTCTCCAGTTTGACTTTAGCTCAGCTACATTCTTCACCCAGACTGTGCTGTTACTAAGGATTGTGAGTTTAAAAAAATACGCAATGCCTTCCTCAAGTGCATTATATATACATATGATTTTGTTATTGATATTCTAAGACATTGGGCTTAATATTCTGACTAACACTTGAAATTTTGATTATATATTGAATTATGAACGTCTTTAGGATGTGTGAATTATCTTCATGAAACCAAATGCTGAATTGACTTGAGGTACCAGAGGACCTATGCCAATCAGATTTCACTGTGTTGCTCCAACATGGTCGCATGGATAGAAAACATGTACTTGTGTACATATTTAAAAATTTTAGGTTAAAGATATAGTGTGACTGAATTATTTGACAGTTTGTCACTTCTAAGAAGTGCAAAAACATTCCTCATGAGGTTCAATTTTGACAGACGCAGCACTTCGAATACGGTGAGCCTAAATCAGTTAACCTTGCATCAGTGGGTGACTGAACAAAATTAAGGAAACGGCGTGATGTCTGGTGTATTTGATCAATGCACTGGAACATTAAGGGCAGTGATTGGTCAGTCTGAACCTTCTACAAACCTCATCTGGCTCCCACCGGCGCAGAGAAGACTGCCGGTGGTAGTCCGGTTTTAATGGACTGTTTACGGACAACTTGCTGAAAATCACTCAACTCAGTGAGCAGATGCAGCCAAATTAGAAGCAAGTGAGTGTGCTGAAAATCCACAAGAATGGTCTGTGAAGACCTTTGGGTAAAGAAGAAATGTATGCAGTTTTATTTGGACATTTGGATGTATACATTATCAGTGAGAGTGTGTGCACTTTGTTGATCCATAATGTTAATACCACTGTACGAGAGCCATGGACACACAAAGCAGTTTTGTGCTATAGAACTTAACACTCTCCTCCACATGTTGTATACCTTGTTTGATAATTGTGAGAACCTACAAAACCCAGTTCATACATGTATACATAGGAGTAATACTGCCTAACCAGGCTTAAAGCAAGTTGTCTGTTGTAACCTAAAGGTCATGTGTAGACAATGATAGGATCAAGGTGTGTGGTATTCTGTAGCTGAGCTGCATTCATGGACACAGTTATGTATTCTTAATATGTTGAATTAAAAGAACATATAGATGTCCATCTGTATGTAGTCTAATGCTTGTTGGAATTGTGGAAATAGATTTGTTAAAAACACCTAATAAGGACCACTGACTCAAAGTCAAGCTGCTGTGTTTTGTCATCGGAAAAGAAAAATATGCATCTAAGTACAAAAACTTTATTACAATCATTACATAACAGCAGTATGGAAATACATTAACATGAATGAATTGTACAAGTAGAATTAATCATCTGTGTTTCCAGTGGAGGAAAGTTGCTCCTCTGATGACTGTTGTGGAAGCTGCAGGTCTATGGAGGTAGAAAAAAAATTAATTGATTTGAAACATGAGCTGACAATGAAAGAATGAGAATATCTTGCTAGCGCTGTGTCACATTAAAGCAGCCATTTTCAATATTATTAGATATTAGACATGTTGGTCATTTCCTGATTTAGATTTAGTCTGTTGTTTTCAAGTGTACTCACCTGTGTCTCTGTAGTCCACCCTGGTGAGGAACAGGCCGTGAGCCGGAGCAGCCATGGCCTGTGGGTAGGCCACAGAGTCTTGAGCCTCCATTATGTCCTTTAGCTGGGGCACTGACAGCCGCCCCTGGCCTACTGCCACCAGGGCCCCTGTCATCCTCCGCACCTGCAGCGCAGGGCCGAAGCAACAACTTTTACGCTAATATATACTGATAATATGACAGTATCAGTAGGGAAAAGGTTGGACAATTTTAACACTTTAGGCTGAATGATCCATATTTTTCAGTCATCACCAGCAGATGGCAATGCACACTCACAATGAACAACAACACAATCACACATAAGCACATTAGCATAAATCTATCAGACACTTTACATAAATTGAGGACATTTAAAGGGAACACACCTGCTTGTAGAGAAAAGATTTGCTCCTAAAAGTCAGCTCCCAGATTGGTATGTCCCTGAAAAAGAGACAAAACTGCTGATGTCTTTCTGTTGTCTGCATATTGGACGAAAAGTGCACAAAGGCTTTAAGGCACATCCACAACACTTCTCATCAAACATTACATTAATAACATTAATCGCTGAAGGCAGGAAGTCTACTTGGCATCACTGACTAAATAAGCCATACTAAAGAAAGGTTAAATATCACTACAGGGTTTTTAAGTGTCACTTCACAAGCACAACAATATCTTCAATGGCTGTCAAAAGATAATACTGAATTATTCAGTCACTATATAGATTCTCTCTGGATACTCTGACTTCCTTCCCACAGTCCAAAGACATGCAGGTTAGGTTAATTGTTGACTCTAATGCTGCAGGTGTGTGAATGTGAGTGTGAATGGTTGTCTATGTATGTTGGCCCTGCGATGGACAGGCGATCTGTCCAGGGTGTACCCGGCCCCTCGCCTCTTGCCCAGTGTCGGCTGGGATTGGCTCCAGCGACCCTTAAAGATAAGCAGCATAGATAATGAATGAATAGATATGTAGGAGGAGCGTGGATCAGAATGACACCAATTGATTTATTTCTTTAAGATCAAATGTTTCTATAAAAATTTATTTCCTTTGACATAACCTAGATCTAAAACTGAATGATATATTTCAACCAGAAGCTCTGTTAAGACATGGTCTCTCTTTTGTTACACATTTCAATGCCTCCCCCCACTGTGTGGACAGAGTTGGAGGCTGATGTGACATTCATTCTTACGCCAGATATCAGATAGAGCCCAGGACTCTCATCATGCAAAGATTTGTTTAAATGTCACATGCTGAATACGCCACTGCAGCTTAGGCCCAACAGGATTATGTGTAATGCCATAGAAACTACGAATCTGTTTTTTTTCCTCTCTCTTTCTTGCAATTTGACATTCAGTTTTTCTTTTCACTGATGTTTGTTGTCTCAGTGTTTAAGTCACAGCAGCTTTTTTTTCCCAGCCAAGTCTGACTTGATATTTTGGGGAGGAAAGAGTGAACTGAGCAAACAGGCACACAGAAAGAATTGGGTCAAATGCAAATTTGACTCGGCGCTTGCTGTCTGATTACATTTGACATGTAAGGAGCGCAAAGACAGATTTATACAGCAGGGCTGTTAGCTCATGGACTCTGGTGAGGGACAATATCTTTAGATGAGGCTGGAGCAGGGCTGTGTCTCACACTGCACAGTCACACAAGTGCTTCTGTGTTTGTGTGTCTCCTCTTATAAATTTCTTAACAAGGTAATGACAGCAATGATAAAAGCGAGCTCTAGGGGTATAGCATAATTAAGGATTAATCAATTAGCTTATTGACAGAAAATACATTTTAAGCAATTCTGCTAATTGACTGATTAAGTAATTTATCAAGAAACAGCAATATGAGTCTTCTAAGAGTCATGCTAGCAGCTCTGTGAGGCTGTATGTTGACACAGTGGTACTTTGAGCTCAATGTTATCATGTCCACAATGACATTGTTAGCAATTTTTTTTTTTTAAAGGAATTTTAAGAAAAAAAATTAAAACACAGATAGTCAATTTAATAAAGGCAAAATGAAACAAAGACCCATGCTAGCATCTCTGGGAGAATGTACAACAGTTGCGCCCTGAGCTAATAACGCTAACACATGCTAACATGCTCACAAAGACAATGCTAATATGCTGATGTTAAGCAGGTATCATCTTTAGCATGTTCACTGTCTTACTGCAGCATATTAGCATGCTAGCGCTAAATTAGCATTAAACACAAAGTGAAGGCGTGGCTGATGGGAATGCTTTAAGTTTTGAAGGTAATCAGCCATAAAACAAAGTTCTGGACAAATTAAAATGTTGACCTGATGATGGAAGTTAAGGAATCACCAAAGTTATTACAGTTAATTTATCATGAAAATAATTGCAAGTTGTAATCTTAGCATTTAAAGGAGAAGGGTGTTTGGAGTTTTTGAAGTGCAAAGCAAGCATGTAATGTTTCTTTCCAATTAGACAAGGTAGTTGAACATGATAACTTAATTCCTACAGTCCTGTACACATACTGTTTATAGTATAATTTAGAGTACAACCAAATTCTATGATATCCTACTTATCAGTCAGAAGCTGAATTGTTAATGCTGATTAAATTTACAATAAATCCCAATCAGAAGTGAACACAAGTCTTAGAGTGAATGTACAATGTGGTAACCACAAAGCTCTGAAATAGAGAGCTGTTCACTTATGTATGACAATGAGATCAACCATTTCTGGGGGAAAAATATCCCATTTTTTCCATGTTGAATGGAGACCAGAGAACTTAGCCACACATACCGCACAGCTCCCTGTTTTAGGATCAAAAATGTAGTTCAACCTTTGGCTTTTCAATAATTTACTGCTCAGTTTCTTCTTGTTTTATCACTGTTACCTAGAATAGTGACCCTCATGAAAAAGTGAACATGCAGCTCAACTGGCTGACTTTCTCTAGGACCAAAACCCGACTGAGACTCCCACATCTGGCCATTCATGGAATTTTTGTGGAGAATAAAAGAGGGAAAAGGTTTTTCTTTGGTGAAAACTCAAACTATGGACACCTCAGTGCAAATACATTACAGACCTGTAAGCCTGATGCTCACAGCTTGTTAATGTACCATGTATTTTGGGGTTGAGGGACTATGTGACATTTAGACTGAGAGCTGCTTCTCATGTCCATCTTGTGCACCATATTTTCAGACAAATAATTGATGTCCATGAAAGGGCACACAGAATGACCCCCGTGGATGTGTAATCTAACAGAGCTCACATCACCCCATCTCTCTCTCTGACTCTGACACCGACACACACACACACACACACACGCACACACACACACACACACACACACACACACACACCACCATAGTTAAAACACACAAAGAGCTTCTACCTGTATAATCTGATATGCATCACAGATGGATCAGATGTCCTATAATAAGAAGTGAATACTTCCTATGATACATCATAAAAAACGGTTTTGCAGTGATGTGTATAATATGAAGGACAAGCTGTTCTGAACTGGATATCATCCATTTCTCAGAGAAACTTCAGTTTGTCAACAATTAAGAAAAGATTAGATTGGAGTCTGGTTGACCTGCAGTTCACCTAAATATCACATCAAAACACACCACTGAGTCTGACTGAAGCATGAAAGGAAGATTTTCTAGGCTGTACATGCAGAGCTGGCTGGGTGGAGTGACTGTAAATGATTCAAAACTTTGGCCCAACTTCTTGAGCAGCAGTTGACGCAAGATTGAGAAACACAACCTGTTTTTTGAGGGAGTGGAACAGCACATGTATAATTTCATTATTTTCCTGGCTTTTTTTCTATGATCTGGAACAATCAGTTCCCCTATTACTGTGTTACTGCTAACGCCAGTGTTGGCCCAGGGAGGCTGCAGACAGCCATGTGCTTCTTCTGCTACTTCTTTTTTCCTGCCAGCAATAAACCTCACTGGGAGGCCTGCAATGGGCTCTGAGTTTCATGCTACAACCATAGATTTCACCCTGCCCTTACGGGGCACCCAAACCAATCAGTGTGAGTCACTGTGCTGAAACACACAAATAACCTGAAGGTACTCTTGCCTGGAAACGAAACCCTCTGTAGAACCTGTTGTAGGACAGTCTTACGCACATGTGCCATGCACCTCTGCATAAATTCTTTTAAAAGTAATAGTTTGACATCTGGGGAAATATGTTTATTGCCAAGAGTTAGATGAGAAAACTGATGCCACTCTCATATCTGGCCATTTAGTATGAAGTTACAGACAACAGACAGCTTAGCTTTGCATAAAGACACAGGGAAATGTAAACTAATGTGCTTTAGAGGTGTTGGTAGGTATTTTCTTAGCGTTGGACAGAAGCAGGCTAGTTGCTTTCTCCTGGTTCCAAGTATCAGTCCAGCTTCAATTTGACACCTTATATCCATGCATGTTAAAAATTTGTGATCAGTCTTCCTTGAATTGTTGAGCCTACCTGTGGAAGTGTGCGTGTGCAAAAGAGCTGCCTGGCTGTATGTCGACCACATCCAGTGTCTTGACAGGGTTTTTAAAAGGCATGTCAGAGTTGATGGCCCTGAAGCTGCTGAAGTTGTGAGTCCCAACCAGCAGGGCAGCAGCTTGGCGCATGGCTCCCATATCCAGCTCCCTGATGAGACACATGAAGAGGAGATGTTTTTGTGGCTGTTAAGAACAGACAGTGGAGGTCAACAGACCTTCTGCAGCTATGTGATAACTTAAGTTGCACATAAGGCGAGGTCAAGCAGATGGGATGCAATGTACTGCCAGTACAACTGGTTTCAGGCCTCTTTGTTCCTGCTTCCTCAAAAATAATTTATTGGTGAACTTATATAATGTGAAATATCTGCAGCACAGTGCCACGTGAGAGCGCAGAGCATGTTGGTGACAGGTTCATTTGAGGGAGAGAGCGAGAGTGGGCCCGGTGCTCTGATTCTCTACAGTCACATGCTTCTGTCACTTCTTAAATATGATCTGACAGAGCGAGAGAGAGAGAGATACAGCGAGCAGGGAAATAGAGGAGTGTGCTGAGTGACTCACTAATTAAAATCTTAATGCACTAATTTAAAATCTTGACAAGAGAGTTAGTTATGAATGAAGATGTGGTTGAGCACTGCAAAAAATGTCATCTATTCTTGTGTTCAGACTTTTTAAAAAAAGAAATGTTTGATCCTTTCCAGATCAATCAGGCTGGTCTATAACAACTTTTTATTACCTTGTATTCCAGTTTCTTTATCTGACAACTGAAGCAGTAATACAATAAAAATAGTCAAATATTCATGATTAAAAATGTTTGTTTGCCCAATATTTTTGTTTCATTTTACTGATAATTTAAGTATCGATATTTGACTTCAATTCAACATATCCTTATTACGTTAATAGAAAATATAATAATTGCAGTTTAGTTGTTTGTTTTTTTTTCAAAAGCTTTCAAGGCTCTGTTTCAAGAAATATATATAAATGTGAATATATAATGTGAAAACAGATTTTCTCAGACCATGCAATTAATCTTTCAATAATTTCCCAAATTCTCCTGCAACGTGATCACTAGATTTCAAAGCACTCTTGGAAAAGTAAAGCCACCTATGATCTTGCTTATTTCAGAGTCTGATTATTGCACTTGTTCTAAGAAATGCAAGATTTCAAGACTAAATTCAGCATTAAAATGAGCAGTAGAAATTCATATTTTTTGCAGTGAGAAAGACGGTGTGTGTGTGTGTGTGATGACGAGGGAGAGGCAGATCAAAGAGAGAATGGAGAGAGGCTGCTGAGGCAGAGATGCTCAGGGGTGGAAGGATGAGATGGATGCTGAAAATGAGAGAGGGATAACGAAGCAGAGACGCCACAGAGAGAGAGAGAAACGAGGGAGGGAAGGAGAAGGGGTGGGAGAGTGAAAAAAACCCCACACAGTCAGGGTAATGTGCGTGGGTGTTGTTCTGCATGTGTATAAGCCCGCAGCTTATCTTGCCCTACTTTCCCCCAAAAAAGTGGAGAGAAGAGCAGACAAATGCTCGTACGTACGCTCTCTGTAATGTGCTTCTTTACGCTCTGTATCATCCAACCACAACTAAAAGAACACTGTCAAAGCTATGAAGCCCTGTTTCTTTCCCTCTTTTTATACTCTGTTGATCCTCATCCCTTTCTCCTTTCTCTCCCCCCTTCTCCCTTTGTTTGTTTTTGGGATGTCGACTTAGATAAAACACTTTGTTTGACTGGCCCTAATTTGCAGTTCGGGCATGGCACGTGTGGATTATTCATGTGTTTAACTTGCCATTGTTTCTGCAAGGCTTGGCATGAGCTTATTGAGAGTGTGTCTGTTAGTGTGTGTGTGTGTGTATGTGAACCTGCTCGTTAGACTGAGCTTGAGTCTGGGCTTGATTTTTATCTTTTAGGGGAAATCATCATGAAGGATGAACAGACAGATGAGAGAATGAAGAGAGTAGGGCAGATAAACTCACGTGTTGCGGATGTTCCAGCACAGATTGTGGTCTGTGAGGGGAAGCTGACAGTGGTGGGGGAATCCCAGGGCTATCCGGTAAACATAAGTCCGGGTCTTGGCGTGAAAACGGGCGTGGAAGTTATCAGGCACGCGGTGGGCACGGGTGACCCTGGAAAAGTGGAAAAGTAGCAGTTGTGAGTGAAAGCTAACATCCGTTCAGGCATGAAAAGCTTTAAACTCTGAGTCTGAAACTGTAATGAGCAGTAATTTCTAATTTATAGTATTCATTCATACAACATGCAGCTAACACTCTGCATGAAAGTGCCTGCTGTATTATTGTGGTATAAAAAAAAGTCACAGATATTAATGTTTAACATTTGAAGTCTGTTGGATATGTATACAAAAACTCAACAACAAGCTGTGTTTTTGACAAACTGATGTAGTCTCCAGACACAGATGGTGTTAATACTCACATTTTGTACTGCCAGCAAGAAAAAGCTGAGCACAAGTCATTGTCCAAAATGCCAACGTTGCAGCTTTTTGCACAAAGGCACACCCGTTGTCAAAGTGCTAAAAGGGCTGCCAAGAGCCCCTGAAGAGCAAAGCGCTTATGCTCACACAGTTAGCATCACAACAGATCGAGAGGCCGAAGCTCTTTGATGTGACTCCAGCAGGGCTGCTGGCTAACACTGGACACTTCCTGTGTATTTGTGCACACAGAGGCACACAGGGCAGGGATGGATCATAAAAAAAACTGTAATGCACTATGAAACATTTTCCTTTTATGATTAAATCAGTCAGTGTGTGGATCGATTCATGAGTCTGTATGAAGCAGTCTGAAGAGTGTCACTGGCATTTCTGATCAAAGCTATACATATTTAATTGAATGGCTCTTTATGTGATCTACTTTGTGCACTGCTGAAACAATAAAGCTGTTCTGACTAATAAAACATCAGAGATTTACAATAAATTTGTAACAAAAAGGGTTTGAATATATTTTGGCTGTGCTGTTGGCTTTTCAGACTTTTTGTGGTTTAAAGCTCTTGTGATTATAGAAAAATGTTGAAAATGTTAAATAAGTTACCATCAGCTTTTATGGTTAATATGTTAAATGGCACATGGCAAGTCCATCCTTCTTTGCTACACAGCAATTCACTGTTTTCAATCAAATAAAATTAAGAGTTAGGTAATTAAAACTCTCTGCTCTCACACAATTAACACAAACTTGTTTTACAGCATATTCAGATTCTGACCAACCAGTCAAAAGTCTTACAAATAGAAACTATGGTGCATGAAAATATTCAAATGTAAAATGTATTTTACAGACTGAATAATCTAAATTCCCAATAACAATAAATAAAACAAGTTCCAGTCTTCATCAATATAGTATGCCCAAATCTAATTACAAATCTAGTTACATTAATATCCAGGTTTCCAGGTAAGAAGTTATAACAACATGACACAAAGCCATTTTCTCTTAATGGCTGGTTTCATTTTCATTCCTCAAATTTTCACAGTTGACACAACAAGAAAATTCCACACTGTTCAATAGGTCAAATATGTGATGTACAGTGACAAGTGGGAAACCCTCAACGCTTACAGCTGTGAAGTAAAAGAACAAAGAGCTGCAGCCAGCTGTGCCGGTCCAATTGTCAGTGCACAAAGCACACTAGCACCCTGTAGTGTTCATCTACACATGCCTGTGCTGGCACACAGAGTATGCAGTCATGCATGTGTATGTTTTGTTTTTGTATGTTAGAGAAAGTGGGAGATGACGAGTGGCAGGGGCGTACTGGAGTGTATGGAAGTATGAGAACAATGGTGATCAAATATACACATCACATCACATGCGTGTGTAGTTGATCTAAGTGTGTGTGTGTGTGTGTGCATGCCTGTACACAGTGAGAGAAACTAGGTTACGTTTCCAGGGGAGGAGATTTGGTGTGACACGTGGCAGAGGAAACCCTTGCGTCTGCCTTCAGCGCCTGCTCCAATGTGAAGTGACAGCCTTTGCCTGGCCCCCAAACCACACACACACGCACACAGACACACACATGCACATAAAATTTTCATAAGCAGTGTACAAAGCATGGCCTCACACGTTTGGGAACTAGGGCTTTGTTTGGCGTGGCACCATTTTGCTACTCAGCAGTTTCCCCTTATGGGAAAAGGGCTGCTCATTTTAAGCTAATTGAGGGTCCAGTTTCACTGAGAGACAAGTCAAGGCCCAGCAAAAGAGAGATTTTTATTTTTATTTACAGTGTGCAGTCTATGTTTAAATTGTGCTTTGGCTCTCTGTCTCAGGAGGCAGCAGACCAACGCCATATTCAGATTGTTGCTGTAACAAAAACTCTGTTTGGTTATATCCAAATAAGATGGTTCGTGGTGTCTGATCAGATCAAGGCTTAAAACGTCTGCCCAATCATAGGGGGTGTGTCCTCGTAATATAACTTGACTAAGAACAAGAAATGTGCATATACTGTATATTTCTCAGCAGGTTTCACTTACTAATCATGATGGTAGTTTCCATTTAGCTAGAAGTGTGTGTGTGTTTGTGTGTGTGTGTGTGTGTGTATTAACGGATGCTATAGACCAAAAAGCAGAGCAGGGATAATCCTTTCTAACCTTCTCTCTGCAGGTTTAAGGATTAGAGGGATGCTGGGAGCTTCCCTCACCTCCCTCCTCTTCTCCATGTGTTTCCCAAATGGCTCTTTTTTTTGCTTCACACTCTAATTTCTCTGTCTTCATTCAGAGTGTGTCTGTCTAGAGCGCTAACTCCTTCTCCTCTGTCTTCTCTCGCACAGAAAAGCTGCTGTCTAAATGTCACAAACCATCACCGCAGCCCTAAACCAAAGTAGTCGTAAGAGAGTGACTGTGGCTTTGAATAATGCAGAGATGTGTGCGGAAGCGATTTTTAAAAGAGGAGGTGAAGAAACAAAAAAATCAAACACTGTCAACCAGGACTTGAAATATTCACATGCAACCCTATTTTGACCTGTACTTTCCTTTAAAGGCTCAACAGGTGACCTTGTAACATTTCTCCACAGCTAGATGCTGCTAGCTGTTGGAGCAGATATTAAGCTGAGTCATACACACAGACTTACAGTTATTTGTGATTCACTACACGAAGCATGAATTTCTGTATAAATGTGAGAATAAACATACAGATGGACAATTTCCTTTTTGTGTTCTTTAAGGCTTTAAACAAAATGTAAAATAATGTTGTTGTTTTTTTTTTTACAGAACAGTTCCCTTAGGATTCATAAGTTACACACACACACACACACACACACACACATACACATATATATATATATATATATATACACATACACTTTGTCATTAATATATACCCACTGCAGCAGCTTTCAGAAATAAGGACATTTTGAAAACTCATCACAAGACTAATGAGAGTCATTGTATGATGAGATATTGTATGATACTGTGTTATGAGAGCTATGGTGCGTGCTCTTCTTCTAATACCTCTGACTTTTGAATTAAATATTCAGACAAATGAGTGCTTTAATCTTATAAGACAGAGAAATGTGTTGTTCAGTATCAGTGGCTTAGCTGATATAAGCTTATAATGTTCATGTTCACAATTTGAATGACCCTGTGTTATATTTAACCTACGTGTGAGGAGACGCTCCATTCACCTTTACTGCTGAAATGAAGTGATTCACTCTTACTTGAGAAAAAAACAACAACAAAAAACCTAAAAAAAAACCAAAAAAAAACAGACTCACCTGATTTGTTCAGACCCGAGATGGTAATTCAGGGCCTTAACAAGAATGTCTTCAGGAAAGGGCAGCTTGTTGTTACTGCGTTGGAGGTCAAAGTGGGCAGAGTTAGAGAGGGCGTGGACACCTGTGTCTGTCCTGCTGGAGACTGTCAGAGACACTGGGTTGACGGGCCTCAGCCTCCTTATCGCATCCTGGTCACAAACAAAGAGAACATCAGAGGTGAAAAGCTATGTTGTTATATTGTGTAAAAATAAAAAAACTGAAGTAATTCATAGGTCACCATCGCCTGTCAGACAAAAATAAGATACATCAGAACAGAGAAAAGAGGGGTATGTTAGCAAGTCAGAGATGTTAAGTCACCACTATGATGCTGCAGTTGTCGACATCACTGATGAATGGTTTTGTTTCTGCTCCAGTGAAGCATGTAAAATTATTAACACATTTGTAGGGTAATGAAATGTATTGCTTTATACAGAGAGATGTTTCTGTATTTAGCCTACACTGATATAAATTGGGCAGACAAAATATATAGAAATGTGTTTTAGTGCAACACAGTACAATTCAACAGCACCACAAATGACCACACAGTTGAATCAACACCTCTCTGAAGCAGCTTCAACCTACCTAATATCCTACTTAATAAAATGGACACACTCAGTGTAACACATATTACTGAAGCAACTTCACAGCAAGGATCATCTGAATGTTTTTAAAATAGATAACATGTACATAATAACTTAGTTAAGTGACTTGACCTGAGCTTGCAAAGAAGGAAGGAGGAGAGCAATATGCATTGGAGGTTATGACAATATAATAATTTTAGCAAACCTGACCTCCAAGTGGTCCTGGATCCCTTTCCTCTTCACCTGATGAGGAGGCACTTTGACTGCACCACTGTGAAAATAATGATAATCAAATGATGAATAGTTAATAAGTGTAATAATAAGATACCTTAACATGTAATAACTCATCCTGCTAGGGTGACCCACCTGTATTTTGTTCCAATGTACTGAAAAAAGATGAGGTAACGTGCCCAGTTGTGCATGGTCTCTCCAGATGTCTCTGACACCTCTCGATCATGTTGTCCGTACTCACAGCAGTAACACGTTACATTTAAACAAGAATGTAACCGCGGCTTTCACTGATGTTTCAGTCTTTACGTGAAGGTCGACTTTTACAAACCTCTGCTGAAGCTCTCATGTGTTTGGGACCGAACAGATGCGCCGGCCTACAGCAGAGACAACACAACAGCCGGAGCGTTGACACGACCCGCGTTCCCGCGTAGTCTCTTAGTCGTATTTGTAGTCCGGAAGTAAGATAGAGACGCAGCTGGCAGCCTCTCCATGATTGTAACAAGAGAGCAGGTTAGCGTGTCACTCCAGTAAGTATGCTATTCTTAATATTATGTCGAAAAAACTCACATAAACACACAATGTCGAATAAACACGTCGTGATATTTAGCATGTCACACGTGCACATCCCGGGTGTGGCCATCTTTGATAGTATGTTTAACTCAGGCTGACCGTACAGCATGGTTTCTACATTTATAATATGTGGCATCTATTCTTATCTATACATTATAAATGTACTGCAAATATACACGTTAATATGTGGCTTTAGGAGCAGTGACATTTTTTATTGATGCCGCTGTCCTCACGGTCCCTTTTTGTTTGCGTCACAATCCACCGTGGGTGTGTGTGTCGTCGTCCATGACTGACCAGTCGCGAAACCATCTGCCTTGAAAAAAAACCCATTGAAGCCAGAGACCATATCATTTAGTGGAGATGGGTCAACTACGAGTGAGCTAAATACAATCAACGACACCAACAGACCGGTTCAAAATCAGCATGAAAAAGACGCGAGAAAGAACAACACAATCCTGATTTTCCTTGAATAAAGTAAAAAACAAACAAACAAACAAACAACAACAACAACAACAAAAACTAATTTAATGTTTGAAATTAATATTTCTCCATGAAGCTCTAACGTCCACCACACTTCAGGCTACCAAAATGTCTGAATTTTGATACAGGCCTTTGCTGAAACTGCTTAATGTTTTAGATATGTATGTTACGAAAATAGTAAAATGTTTCAGAAAGTAGCCCACGTTTTGGCATGATACTGATCAAATACCACGCTGTTTGATTGCATCCTCTTTAGCTAAATATTTGAGTTCAGTTGTAGGTATCACATATATACAGTATAAGCTCTGTTATATTGATGTATGCTGCTTTAAGCTTATGTGTGTGGGGGATAGGGGACATGCTTTATGTATTTGTGTATGTTTTAGGTTCAAGTCTTTGAGTGCTCTGTGTTTTACCTGGCTGCAATTAATTTCTCCTTGAGTATAATTAAGTTAAAGTTGAAACCAATTACAACGTTTATGCTTAATTAATGAAGGAGATCAATCTATTGTGTTAAATGTCATATCATACTTTGTTATATCATTATTATTTGCTTCTTTACAAGAGAAAAAACTGTATATGTAGATATCGCTGTAGATTTCCCTCTTCCCATGATTCCCCCCGTTTCTCTGGAGTCGTTACGGCAGGTTGTGACTAGTCGGCGCTCTCCTCTCCTCTTTCAGTCTCCACGCTGCAGCTACGCCTCTCGCCTGTCTCTTCAGCGGCGGCAGCAGTGTAGTAGTAAATCTGCCTGCCGCGCACCGAGCTCGCATTTTGTGTCACGGTGCCACCGGGAGAGGGGCGACAAGACCGCTGCGCGTCCGGGGATACCAGTCACCATCCGCCAAGGTTCAAGCGACACCCCGCTACGGGCAATGACATTTGTGGACTGAAGCGGGAATATACGAGAAAACGCAAAAATGACGGTGGACTTTGAAGAATGTATAAAAGATTCACCCCGATTCAGGTAAGGCTGCTCCTCTCAGGCACATCACAGCGGTGCGCAAAAATGGCACACCTTCTTTTACGCATGATTTTTTTTAGACGGGGGGACTGAACGCCTCTTCTCGTGCAGAATCTGTGGTGGCATCAACAGGGTAAAATAATACAAGATGTTAAATTCTGAGTTTACCCATGTGCTCAATGTCAGGGTGCCGTTTTTTAAATCTCTGTTTACTCTTATTTTTTACATTTTTGCTGAAATCTTCCGTAGAATTTTTAAATGTCATCATTTGGTCGATTGTTAAAACATGTATTTGCATTGTGATACATGTGCTGGGAGGCTTGCGCGTGTCCGTGCGATGTGTGATCTGTGTCTGATTTTTATAACGTGGTTTGTAACGTTAGCATATGAGAAGAGGGACACTCATTGCCTCGCACAGTGAGGATCCATTTTGCTTTGAGTGTAAAATTTTAAGTGATTCCTAGTCCTGGTGTCATGCTTTGATTAGCTCTTTAATAAAGGGACACTTTTTTATTGAGTCTTTATAATATGAGAATGTGTAAGGGGATCCTCCAGTGTGTGTGTGTGTGTGTGTGAGTGAGTGAGTGTTGCAGCATGGCAGTCTTTTAGAGGAGGCCCCGCAGTCACCCAGTGTGTCTCTGTGGCAGCAGACTTGGATAGGAGATGCCCTTGCAGCAGCAGTAGCAGTAGCAGGAGCAGCAGTAGTGGCCTGGCTGGCAGGGAGAGGAGTAGACTCTCTCTCTTCTCTGCAGGGATGGAGCTTGTATCCCGGGCACGGATCCAGCTGCTCGGTCCCTTTGCCCAGCCCGCTGGAGGGTTGTAGCCACACTCAGTCCACGTGCCAGTCTGGCTGCGCTCCTGTGCAGGCCGATGGGAAACTAGCAGAGGAGATTCTACCAGCATCTAGGCCAGGGACCCCCTGTTAATTATGTCAGATAGATGAGCGGCAGTTATGTGGTCAGTGTGTTACTTAGAAGCAGCAGAATGCGAGTATGTTCTGTTTATAGACAAAGACATGTTTGTATTTGCTGGTTCGACTTCTCTTCTGTTTCTCTGTGCCAGTATCTGTTGCGTGTTTGCTGTCTCTCCTCTCTGTTTGTCATTTAGTTGTTTCCCTCTCCCTCCTCCACTCTCTCTCACACACAACTTAAACCCTGCTTGTTGAGCATCGTGTACATTATGTCCACAGCCTAAGATACAGTCAGTGATTTGAGTCAGCAAGCAGACGGTGGCAAACGAGAAAGAGACTGAGCGAGGCATGCACTCAGTTTGCTGCTTAAATCCCTCCTCAGTGATGATGGATGGCCGAGACGGAAGGTCACAGGAAGAGACGGAGGAGCAGCGCGCATTCAGACACTTCCCATTTCTCTGCCTGGTTCACTTTCCCATGATCTTATGAGGGTTGTTATTTGGAAAATTCCGCCACTGTCAAAGGAAGCTGATGTTTCCTTGGATCTGGTTTACGAGCTGTAGGGAAAATGTGATGTTGCGTAATACAGGGATCATGATGAAAAAGTGATAATTATAATGATGGTCTGAGTGTCATACATAAAGCTGTGATGCTTTCCATGTGTAAAACTGCTCTTCAAGCAATGAAACTAAATCATTCATACATTTACATGCACTAGTTTCTCAGTTTTGAGGCTGATCCTAGTTTTGATCATATTTGCGATGTGATGTTCACATGGAGCATGAGGGACTTGGTGTTTATATAATACCATCCAGGTTTCTGATCATCCGTCAGTGCAGTCATGTTTTAAGTTTGGTTTCTGGCTGCCAGGCCACTCTGCTGACTTTGGTCTCTCCATCTCATGAACAGTAATGATGCCACTCATTTAAGCATGAGCATCATTTCATTGTTTATCTCTTCTGTTTTCTGGCAACTTAGTTTAGCTACTCCTATTTCATTTGTTTTTAAAATGAGAGTGCAACAACTTCATTCAAGGTTAACCCAGGACACTTGTGTGCATTTAAACATTGTTTTCTGGAAAAAATAACAATGATATTTGCAAAGAGCACAGTTTAAGCTCAAGATATAACGATGCAAAATACTGTACTACATACTAAAGAACTACTGAAAATAAAGATCTCTTCTCAAAGGCACATTTATATGACAAATCATCCACATAAAAACACTGAAGGTGAAGATCATGGTAGTGACAGTGAAGACAGAGACAGTAATCTTGAGGACATTGTGGGCCATCAAGGGCAAGTGCCTGACTATAAGAAGTTTTGAATCAACTCAATGTGCTGTGTCTAAAAGAGAGGTATTTTTTAAGGTTTAAGAGCTCCATAATCCAAACACAGCCTGAAAATTGGCATGTTTTTAAATCCACCCTTATTAAAAAAAAAAAAAAAAAAAAACGGGAGCAGGATCAGTGTTGTGTGTCTTTGCCAGGTATTAAAGAGAGTCGTGGCTGAATTTTCCATTATACTGGAGTGACTGGTGCTCCGGGTTTCTTTTTAAATCCTTGTTGTGTCATTCTGGAGATGCAGCAATACAAGAACACAGAGCCAGTCCCGTCTGTCTTCCCACACATGGTACTGAAACAACTCACACACACCCTCTCGCTGCAGGTCTTAACTTGTGCCAGTGCTGTATGTGTGCATGCATGATTGGGTGAGCATGAAAGAATGTTTAAGGTATGCCCGAGTATCTCTAACACACACCTTTTTGTTCATACTCCTCTCCACTTTTTCTGTTTACTAAACTCTTTTATTTCCATCACTGCCCTGCCTTTTATTCAGTGGTCACCTGCTGCTTTCATTCACTTTATAACAAAAGCTGAGATGACGCCTGCACACCTGACCGTAATTGTTTGCACTGGATGGTCATGATCCAGTTCCCAGGAGGCACAATGGTTTCAGATGTTTTCCAACACTGATTGATTTTCAGCTTGTCCACACTCAGGGTTCATAGAGGTTATCATGCTTGTGGTTTCATTTTGATCGCAGAACAGAACTGTGGCTGGACCAAGGTCATTATCATAAACTAAAACCAATTGACTTGAACGTGATTTTTTGATAAACAGTGCTGAACTTTGCACAAGCACAAGTACAAACATGTTGCCGTGTTTTTTTTTTTTTTACTCTTCCACTCACAAACAAGTGTAAAACATTCCTATTTAATTTTTGTAAATCTCCCTTATAATTACTGTTCCACTGAATCAAAAGGGAAGCATTACATTATCCCTATATTTATATTTAGTGTTTTCATTGACTGTGTTGTGATGATATAAGTATTAATATGCATATGTGGGTGTGAGCTGCTGCTGTAAGGGAGACAAATGAGTCGGGAGAAAAGAGGACAGAAAAATTTAAGAATGGGAGAGAAGAAGGCACCATCATTATTTTGAATTTCTCATATAGAGAATAAGTTGATTTTACCAACCAAGTTATGAACGTACATGAGCACTTGTTCACTTCATTCAGCTCAACAAACAATGTGAGGAGGCTGTGTTTCTGTGTACTTTCAGTTTTGACACATTTTCCATAGGTAGTAAAAGTGAAAGCAAAGTAATTCGAAGTGCAATTGGGTCGATCACAGTAAAGCGATAGTTATTGTAAGTAACTGCGTGTCTTACCTCATGGATAACATCACGCTTACAGTAGGTGCATTGTGGGATCTGTGTCATAAGCCAAAACAAAACCAGATGCTGCCTGTAGCAGTGGTTATCTCAGGTCAATGAGTGTACAGCGAGTATACTGATAATGGAAAACAAGCTGCACCTGTCTGCCTGTCTCTGTCAGCTTTCTCTGTCTTTTTCTATCCCACCCTCGCACTGTATACAGCGTAGGGCTATCCAGACAGGTTGAGCGAGTGAGACAGACAGACAGTCAGACAGGCGAGAGTGGAGGCAAAGCACAGAGTTGTTATTGTGCATTGCTCAATCTCAATCTTATAAACCAGAACACAACAGGGTTGATTCACTACAAAACTAAGTATTCAGCTAAACCAAAACCAGTGGCCATGTAGACTGTAATCAGCACTCATCAGTCGTGAATAATTTCCCATGGGACTGGATAAGATTTTGTTACACTCACCACCTTCATATCTGCACTTGGAAGTTGCCAAACCTGCATGCCGGCTTACTTCATATTCATACAGTCCCTTTGGGATTCAGGTAGCTACATGTCACTCAGGAAAAGCCAGGTAAAATGAATCAATCAATTGCTAGACTAACAAAATAAATAAATGCAGGTAAATCCCATATTGATATGAATCATACCTAAGCAGCAGAGTTGCCACTCCAGATGTTACCTCTTCTTTTTCTCTTCTCATCAGTGTCTGATGTGTATCTGTTTTGTTCGTCAGGTGTGTACCTCTTCTTTGGTTGCTATGGTTACATGCATGGGAAAAAAACCTGAGGAGAGGTCACAACCTGCCAGTGTTTTTTTTAATAGAGGCAGCTCACAAGCCCCGTATTCTCTGGAAAAATATAAACAAACTAGGTAGGTGTTATTATGTTGAGCAAACCGAAATGCTAATTTTTTTCTTCCCTTCCTTTCCACTTTCACTTAAATAATATGTGAGATATTATTGCTTGTAGTTCTTCACCAGTTCCAGTTTCCTGTCTCATGCTCCATGTTAACTTAAAATAAATCTGTAGCCTTTAAGTAGCCCGCTTACTATGAGATATGTTTTATTGAAAATCTAAAGAGAAATCATCTACACAAGGTCAAGAATGTCTCAAGTTTATTTATAGTAACTAATGAGTAAACCGGATTTGGTGAAAGATTTGAAAGCACTATAAAAAAGGCCTTTGCCCCGCTTATTTCTGGTTTCCTACATTATTTTAAAAGCATGTCTCCATTTATTGGCAGATTAAAGTGCTTTTTGATGCTCTAGATATCTGTCTGGCGCTCTGGTTTCTTTTAACTGTCTGGATTTTTATTTCCCACTTGCATCGTCATCATCGCTACCTATACTTCTCCTTTTGTACACTTCATCACTTTGCTTGTCTGAGATAATGAATTCCTTTTGGTCAGTCGCCTGTGAAATATGGAAATATCCACCGACCATGCCTTTTTTTTAGTCACAGGAGGGGGGAAGTAGACCTGTCGTTGCCATGGGTGATCAGGTGCTTTGATGGGCATGGCAATTACCTATGCCCCCCCCGTCTCTCTCGAGGATGATTAAAGTGGGGAGAGGCTTGTATCTGTCCCCTGCGACACAGAAACATACGCAGCTGTTTGTGGCGTGTGCCAGTGGGCAGGTGTGTCTGCCAGCAGAGATAGCACAGTTGTATTACTCGCTGCATGGAGGGACCGACGAACGGTGACCTTGAACGAGTGCTGATGGTTTTAACAGCAGAAATGAAATTGTATTAAAGTGCTGAATAAGATTACCTGTTGCCAGAGAAGGATGACACTGATATACTGTGTGTTTGCTAATGTGATGATGCCTGGAAAGTGTCCCAGGCTGTAGGCACGGAGGTATGAAATGCCAGCTTTTGACTACACACCCCAAAGTCCTTGTCTGCTTGATTTGAACTTATTTTGAAGAAAACCTCTGTCAGAGCCAACGTGACCCTCTGAACTTCACCAGAAATAGTTCCACTCTCCACTCTCCACAACATCAAGTCCTTGGCAAAACGTTTAGAAAGATTCCAGAGCACTCACGTTAAGTTGCTAATGTCAAGACACTCATTCCCAGCCACTCTCCCTAATGCGCCCATGTCCACAGGAGATGCTCTCTGACAGAAAGAAAAACGACCCCATTGGCCTACAATCCCTATCCTCTTATCCTCCATATATGGAGGCTCTCTGTCCATTTTAAAGCTTTTATCAGTTCTGTTTTTTGTTATGCTAAAGGCGACTTAAACAAAATTGCTCTGCTTGAGAATTCTGTCTTTTCTCTAAACCCCTCAGTCCCAGAGCCTCCATCAGTGTTTTCTGGCAAACACCATAAAACAGCAAGCAAATCTCCAGCATTTGGCCCTAATCTTGAGGGATTTGCCCCCCGAGCAATTGAGTTATTTCTTTGAAGGTATAGGAAGGTCAAACAATTTATTTATGCATGACATAGTCCCACACATGTATAGCATTTACGTAGGTTTAATATCTCTATGCTGGGTCTAATGCCTGAGCAAAGTTTACAGTGAAGTATTATTTTTTAAATCTGCACAGTGTAGCCTACAGCAAATAAAGGAGAGATGTAAAGAACTGCTTGTCACATTATTTTTGCCAATTGCCACAGTATTCTGTAGAGTGCTAGTGGGTTGTTTTTGGCAAGCAACCATTCAACCACCAATTGACCTTTTAAACTCTCATAACCCACAAGTGTCACAAAAAGACAATGCAGAGCATTGGGGCTCGTAAAAACATCTGACATCCCCCATCAGTTCACATAAATATTTTAGTTCCCACTGAGTGTGTGTGTGTGTGTGTGTGAAGGTAGAGAGGCCTTGGTGGAATGCTCTGACGGCAAACTGCGGGAAACATGTCTTTCATGTCAGAGGCATGAAAAATTGTGGTTGTTAGCTTTGGTCCTATTGGCACTGCAGCATCTACGTGTTGTCTAAACCACTAATGTGCAGGTTTGTGACGCTCTTTTTTTTTTCCTCAACAAAGAAAATCCACTCTTGAAAGACTGTGGACCAGGTGAACAATGAGGGCAGCCCCACCTCTGTTTTTCCTGTATGTATGTATTGAATTGATGCCCCTCGATGACAAAATGATGCCAGACTACAAATCGAGTGGCTAATGAACTGTTTGTTTGCTTGGAAACAAGATGAGGGCTGCTTCCCTGCACACAAATCTATAATTCATGTGTCCCTCTCACACGAGATAGGGTATTTACCAATAAGCAGGATCTGAATGCCTAATCCAGTGGCATCATTCATACAGAGGCCCAATTCAGATGTCAAATGAATAAAAATAATAATAACCCACATGAAGACTTAGGAGGAAATCCTCAAGCTCTGCCTGAATCTAAAGCATCATATAAGAGCAGGTGTGTCGCTGCCTGTCACTAGTGATTGATTGAATTAGTCCTACAACACATCAAGAAGGCTTAACAGGGATTTCTGTCTTATCAGAGCCCCTCCACCCACTACCAGTTTTCAGCAACTGAGCTTTTAATAAATCAAGGCTATTTTTGTCATGAGTGCAGGTGTTTATCTCTGTTTTTAGAAGCTGGAGATGATACACCCAGTAAATCAGAAAAGTGTATCTCAGGATTCTACTGTATGTAGCATGTATTAGTATTATATTATAGGCTAAAGAATGGGACGCCAAAATGATGCTTTAAGCTTGTCGACATTGCATATATCATGTAATTTAGTATCGACTAACAATCAGAATTATTTTATCAGCTCTGCCTTTGGAAATAAAATAAATCAGAAACAGAATGACCTGTTTGAATCACGCTGATTTTTTTATTTAATGCTGGACTCTGCTACACTGTCCACATGCTTCGGCCAAATCTTTAGCAAGGGATGATGTTTATGAGCACAGTAATGAAACCTCAATGTTCTTTTTTTTGTTGCTATGTTTCATTGTCCTTATCTGGTTTGCATTTGTGCAACACATGCATGCATATGCTGTATCTGTGTGACTGCTGGCTAGCTTGTAGGCTAAATCATCATATTCCTGCCTGTGCCGGCTTGTCAGGCATACAGTGGTTTGACATGTTCACGAGAGAGCATCAGTCCAGCACGTGGACACTTCCACTGAATCCACGGTGCAGCAGATTTTCTGCCGCTCTGCTGCACGTGTTGCCAGGGGACTTAGAGTGGGACCCATTTATGAAATAGGATTATCAGTAACCACACTCTCTGATTAAATCAACTGGATAGCCTACACACCCTATTAAAGCTCGCACACTATCAGCCTCTTACCCTGAGAACCTCAATACAATTTCCCTATCCCATTCAGCAGCGGTGTGCAGGATAATGCAGAACTGCAGAAATTGGTTTGACACAGTTTATGTTCTGATTGCAGTTCAAAGGACTTGTGAGCCTTCATTCTGTTACAGAAACTGGATATCTGTGCTTGTTGGAAGTATTCATATTTTGCCAGTTCAGGTGCCATTTGCCACGGCTTTATGGTTTTATCCATAATATCAATCTGACCTTTAAACTATCTAGCCTGGGTTATTTTAAGACCTGTCCTGGTGGTGTAAGCTGATGTTACGCTTCATCTGAGGATGCTTAACCCACAGTGCAGTTCCAGACTGATTTTTCAACATTAAAAACAACAACAGCAATGGTGTTCAATTTAATATGAACTCACTTTATATATAGGCTACAGGTATGTAGGTTTTGATGCAAACAATTGCTGATTTGCTTAGCTACACCCCCCTATCCTGTCAAGCATAGCAACAGTAACTATGTAGCAACAGTAGCTAGCAACCATTCTGCTCAGAACAAACTAGTATGCTGTTTGTAGTGATAATATTGGTAAATTTACTCCTCAAAATCTTTTTTTTTTTCAAAACAAAGTGTATTTGATATCAGACAAAAGGAAATAAAAGCAGGTTTCTCATATCTTTGTATTTTGTTAGCTAAAATGACACCTGTGGCTAGCAATATCCATCAGCTACTTTCTGTAATCCCAAAATATAACCAATGTAGTTGGCTAAAGATATTCTCCTTGACCTTGAATGCTGGTTTACTGCCCTAGGTAACTAGTATGCTAGTTAGCGGGGTTTGCTAAGATTTGCACCTTATGTTACAGCAGAAAGACTAACCGAAAGGCTAAAAACATCCCTATGAACTTTTAGTGTGCCCAGTAGGAATATCTCCCACTAAAGTACCATTCACACTGCTTCAACATGTAGAGAAATCTGAAGGGGAAGGGATAAATGGAGTGTCAGTTAATGGCCATAACTGTAATGCCTATGGTTCTGAATCCAGTTTTCCATTTACAGAGCAATGATTGATGTTGAGGTAGACTGAAGGGTAATAGGCAATTAATTTTAAAATCCCAATTAAAGTAATGACTTCTTCAATAAAGACATCATCATCATCAGTAGCAGCATTCACTCTAAATGCTAAAGATTACTCACCAGTCAATGTAGCTTAAATCAGCGACATCAGTCAATGTGGAAAGGGTATTCAGTTTGAAATGACCTTACGTGAAACATTGGAAAACAACTTTTAGAGCAAAGTCAGTTGTGGTTTGTGGCAGATTAAGAGGTCCTTCGTCTGTGACCAATGCTCAGATCAAATTCGATTCCTGTCATGAACAACAAGGGTGAAAAATGTGGCACAGATTGAACCTTCTCACAGATCTCCTGCTGTCTCACAGTTCATTGTAAATAACCTCTCCTTGCTGCAATCATTCATCCCCACTGAGATCAGGATTTGGTGGGGAGTTTGTTAAAATCCTGCCAAAGCCTGTTGAAACTCGAATCAAAACTATTAAGTAAATTGCCTGCATCTAGTTCCTGGGCTGCTTTCTTCATCTTGGCACTACACTGGATTTGCTCAGCAAGAAATGTTTGTCTATCCTGGGGTGTCATGCCCAGTTTAAACACTTCTTTTGTCTTCACTGAGCTGCAGATTTCAAGGCTTTCCCGGTTTCAAAACCCCGTCTGCCGGTTTGGCGTGCTGTGGTGGTTCTATCTTTTGTTATAACCGCTGGTAAACAAACAAGGCAGACTTGACTTTTGATTTAGGCCGTACAAAGGTTAAGCGGTTGTAATGGAAGCCATGCCTGAACTGTGAACCCCAAAACCTGCTGTTGAGAGTTCACTCCCCAGGAAGTCATTAAATCTCACAGGGGGAAATGAGCAGGGCCAGCCAGCATGTAATATGTGGAATGCATCCGTGGTGGCGAGACTTCAGTGCTTACTGCCACACATTTAGGCATGCATGGTTAAACCCTCTCAAGACATTAGTACATGCATGCACACATAAAACACTGTTAAAACATGTAGCAGCATGTGTTTTCACATACAGCATATGCCTGAAAGACTGCTGGTATGCAGCATATGGCACAATAGTGTGACATAGCCATTTGTACGGTCATTTTCTGCAGTCGGCCAATGGTTTCTCACACTGCAAATCAAAAGGTCCTGGAAGAGAATGTGGTGTCTCCAACCTACTTGATACATAAAAAAACCTCGAACTTTCAACTTCATGGTGGCTTTTTGTTTGTTTTGGATTTTCATACACAATTTTGCAATTCTTTATACAGTAGAGTTGAAAGATCTGTAAATCATTTCTCATCCCGAAGCATTTCTCAGTCAGGGGGTAAATCGTTTAAAAACTAAACTATTCCACAAAACATCAACTGCAGTCCTCGTTGTTTACATCCAGTTCAAGTGACTCACGTCAAAACTTAGAGATGCATTGAGAAAAGCCTGTTCCACAAGATCGTCTATCCATCACAGACACACACGCATTCTTCTGTTGTTTATGTGTATATCATTCAAGACCAGGGATGGACAAAGAAATCCCTGCCTCTGATGTAAGTATGACTAACAGTGGTGTTCCTGTAAAATGAGACATTTAAGCCACAAGTGGATATTTGTCATGTACACACAATATGGGAATTATGTGGTGTTGCAGAGCCCTGTTCATCTTCGAAAATGACCCAACTGGTTTAACCAAGTAGGCAGAGAAAAGACAGGAAGAGAAAAGGAGTGAGAGGTCTTTTGTCAACATCTGTCATCCCTCTTACTCACAGTGATTCTCTCTTTCACTGCAGCAGTCGTACACATTTGTCTTCCTTTCTTTTTCTTTTGAAATCTATCCTACAGGTATTCTGTCTTGGTGTCACCCTTTTACCTCTCCTTCTCTTCTCCTGTTTTCCCTTTCCTCCTCCTGCCCATTGTTGGTAATGCAGATGTGGGATGGATATGAATCAATGTCACGGCTGCAGCAGCAGGGAGGATTGGGTTTCAGTAGATTACCTGAGCCTGTCTGTGTGTTTTTCGAGCTGAGTGCGGTTAGAAGGATGCAGGAAGAGAAAGTGGCGTGGCTGGAGGGATGATAGATGACTGACAGGGTAGGGGAGATAATTGATGGACGGACTTCCGTAGGAGAGAAGGAGCGCATAGGCGAAAGAGTGGGCGGACTGGATGGATGGATTGACTCAGAGGAGGTGTGGACTAGAAGACAGAGGAAGGAGGACAGAGAGTGGAGAAAGATTAATGCTCTCCATCGTTACCGTAGCGTGATTTTGTCCTGGTAACCTGCCTGATATTTCACAGATTTATCTGCTAAATGCGTCACAAGTTACGTCATGAGCCGGACGTCCGCATCCAGGCACCTAAGCATGAACGAAAACACACATTGCTGAGAACATTTCCCTGCAAATTACCACAAAAGGAAGTGTGTGAGAGGACAGAGCTGGAGACGAGCAGCGGAAGTGGACAGCTGTCTTGCCGAATGGCGGGCGCTGCTCGGACACAGTTTCATTGAGGTGACAAATGAAATAGTCATGGGGTTCACTCTGGCTCACAGCCGTCTCATGCACACTAAGAGGAGAGAGAGATGTCGTGTGTGTGTGTGTGTGTGTGTACGCGCTGACTCTCACTCTCTCACATCTGGGATCCAGTCGAGCAGCTGGTTCAGATTTGGCCCAACTTTCTGCTGTCTTTGTTTTAGTCCGGCTCTCTGAGTTTTGTGCATTCTGCTTTTCCTTTATTTATTATTTGCAGTTTTAATATGTCATTTCTTCTTCCTGTTTACTCTTCTGCCTTCTTCAACTCTTTCAGTGTCTCTTTTTCTCCTCCTCCACCCACGCTCCTGTCGCCCTGGGCAGCATGTGACGCTGTGTGGAGGAAGCTAAACCGGATTGCGTCAGAGTTATTGGACCACTGACTTTAACTTGCGGTGTCTTTAGTAAATGCCACCATTCGTCCTCTTCCTTAAGCCTCTTTTCTCATCTTCTCAGTTGTTCCTGTGTAATCTCAGCTACAGAGTTGAGACATTTATCGTCCGTAGTTCCCTTGCAGGTTTTCTGACACAGGCTCGCTGTGCGTTTGGCAGCTCACCAGCCCAGACTCACTGAATCCAAACACCCCTGCAGTGCTAAAGCCACAAGTGTGATTGACAAGCCAATCTTCTGCAGAGACACGAGGAGAGACGGGAGGTCTGATTGCGCTCTTAGAAACCAATGGATTCCTTCTTTGCTTTTGCCATCCTTACATTATTTGGCCTGTATCCCTGCCTCAGATCTCTGTGGAATTCCTTGTAACCAAATGAAAACATTCCCATCTGCCGATGTCAGCGGTCCCGCACTTTCTTGGATCCATCATTCCCACCCCCACAAAGTTACACACACACACATGCACCCTTCGACATTGGGGAGTGCTTCCTTCCATTTGTTGGATGGATTGCCCATCACATGTGAGTGGAAAAAAATCAGAACAGCTGAGGCCGAGTCGCTGGTCGATAATGGACAATATGTCTTGGAGACCATTGCTTTGGTATGTGTGTGTAGAGTCATGGTGGGAATTACGGCGTGTGTCCAGTGTGTGTGTGTGTGTGTGTGTGTGTGTGTGTGTGTGTGTGTGTGTGCGTGCGTGCGTGCATATGTCACTGTGGAGTAGACAGATGTAGCTAGCTGGACAGGGAGGTTCTGTGACAGAGATTTTGGACCGGAGAGAAGGGAGATTAAGGCTCAACAGTATATGAAACAAGCATAACTAAAAGTTTCATGGTGACTGCAACTTGTAGTTTATTTTGGACGAGAGGGCAATAAACCAGATTGGAGCCTGGGCAGTCAAAGCTCCATTTTCACTGCAGCCAAACAAGGGTTTTTTATGTATGCACCAAATAGTAGAAGTGGCATAGTAAATTTAAACTTTATAACTCCTTAAGAACAGTACGAGACTGTAACACTTGCTTTGTGCGTTGTACTAACTTTCTGGTTAGATGTAACTGGGCGTAACCATTCATTTCTAAATTCTGACCAAAGTGCTAAAATCAATATTTTATTGTATGTAGTCTAACATGTCTGAAAATCTAGTTTCAGAAGAAGTGTTAAAGGCCAGCGTTACAACCGTTTGAATGCTGTCAGGCAGAATGCTGACATGTCATCTGTAAGACCTTTTGATAACACAACTGAGCGTATAAAACACAAGACCAGATGATGTGGGTAACAATGAATATCAAGTCAAATATTGTAAAAAAAATTGTGGACCAACGTAATTTGAAAATGCTGTTCAAAGAGTTAATCAGCTGCATGTTCATGAAATAAGCTGTACAGTCATCTTCTGAGTGTTTACTTGCTGTTGTTTGTAGTTAACAGTGACAATGAAGAGGTAGACACAAAACATAAGGGAATGGTGGAATGACACAGTAAAAGATTAAGACAGTCAAGAGCTAAACCAGCAACCTGGATTACACATATGTTTCCTAGAAAGGAACTGATATGTAACTGTAGATTCAAAGAAATGTTCCTGGGAAGCATTACGTAATTTGGTACTGATTGTATAGGGAGTGTTCAATTTTTTTTCCAGGTAATTAATTCAGATTGATTTCTAGTGAACCTTGAGTTTCACAGCAGGTCTGTAAAAATGTGTCTGCAGGCAAGAATGAGGAATCAAGTCTTCAGTAATAAATGAAGATTTACATTGATCTATTAGTTTTCCAGCCATTAAGATCTTAGCAGCTCCTTCAGAGAAATCCCCCTCCCCTTAACAGCGGCTTGTAAACTCAATGGGACTAAGTAAACTCACCTTATCAAATGTCTCAGAGCATTGTCTCCATTTACTCACTCACTGACACCACTTAGTTCTTTTCAGGAAACTATGAAACCTGTAAAATAAAACCCACTGTTATTTTTACCTCCTGTGCTGGAGAATGATCACAGTAGAGCCACTGGGAATCAAACAATGCTAATTTGGTATCTTCAAATATTTGTCTGATACACTCGTGTGTGTGTTTGTTTTTCAAGGAGTCAGTCCAGCAGCAGTTTTTCTTTTATAGGCAGAACCATGACGCATTATATGATTCATATACACAAACACACACACCACACACAAACATACGCATATGCACACATGCACTTTGACTGTAACTTCATACATGTTCCAGACCCCAGCTCTCCGATCCTGCATGCTTTGTTTCTCTAGCTGTCTCAGTGTGCGGGGGTCTTGCGTAAGACCACCCCTTGTGATAATGTAAACCTGTCTCTTCAGTCTTGCTCAAACCCTGAACCCTCCCTTTGTTTTCCATCCAGTCTCTTTTGTCTCCCATCCCACCGATACCACACATCATATAATCATTACTCTATACAGCACATACACAATCACATTACATGTGTGGCTTGATAACCATCATTGTCTGACTGGCTAAATACTTGAAGTTCAGTGAAGGAAATAATAACTTGGCCATTGTCCTCAACTGTAAAATAATCCTCTGGTGTTGTCTGTCACTGCCTCCTTAATCCCAGCATTCAGCGATAAAGGGTGCAGTCGCCACGTCAGGCCAACAGAAACTGGACATTTACAGTTACAGAGGGTAATGGAAATCATAGCACAGTCTTAGTTTTCATTAGATGTATAAATGTTTATCCGGAACTACATTTTTGTCAGGTCTAGTGAGCTCTCTGTCCTGTGAGTCCAGATTGTCTATGTGGCCTCTGCATCAGATTCCATTTTCCTTTCTTACAGTACACACATTCACGCAAAGATAAGGGAGCCATTTGTGTCTGCGTGATTTATTGAACAGCCATTCACTGAAAACACTTGGGTCTGTGTGACTTGGGCTGACAGGTCATTTGGGATTTGGAGATTACGGCCACTGTTTATTTTGTTGGTGAATCACTTTTGTGTGTTTGTGTTCACAGTAATTTACTGATAAGGTTGTACTCTTGGGTGTGTTAACATTGGGAAGTGTCATCTGTAATGAAGTTATGACTAGGAATCTGCAGTGACCAGTAGTTGCTTAAAGGCTCAGGTGAAGTGAGACTCTGATAATCCTCAGTGTGTAAACATGAGAACAGTTACAGTTACAGCCTAATAGTGGTGTATGTTTACATGCATGGAGGAGCTGCAACTTATTAGATTCTAGTAAAACTATGATTAAGCTGAAACCACTTCTAATATGAGCTTATTAGTAATCAATAAACTGTCCCTCCATCCATTTTCTACATTACAACAGCCCATTAGGATAATGGGGGGCAGGGGCCTATCCCAGCATGCACTGGGGGAAAAGCAAGGTACACTCTGGACAGGCCACCAATCCGTCCAAGTGAGCACATAGACATAGAAAAATTAGTTAATGCTGTGTGGAGAAGGTCAAATGGCAACAAAAGGTAAAGGAGTAATTAGTTCATATGCAACATTATAGGAATTTAATTCCTGTAATGTATATTGAAGTACAGTATATCAGTATACCACCGCTGAAACCAGAAAACCAAAACCAGACCTCAGGTTACTTTGTGGCCAAGTTCTGATCAAATAGCGTGAGTGTGATGTACATGATCAGGTGATTACTTAATGCCAACCAGACAGCCAGAGTGAGCCTCTTCCTGAGTCTCTGGCACCGATGCTCCATTCTTAGATGGATAAAAGTGTAAATCGGTGGTCGTTTCCTCTTTGGCAGATCTGACTGTGATGTCAGCAGGAGGCTTATTCCGCCGATGTTCGATCAGCGCTGCCAAAGATAACAGGAGGGGAAGCAGGCTGTTGTGCAAAGCTCACATCTTTCCTCTGGCTCACAGCTGCCTCAAAGCAGCGTCTCTACTCTTTCTCTCACATGTGTGCATTAAAATGCATGCACACACATACGCACGCAGCCATAAATAGACGCCTTAACTTTGAACATATACTGTATCTTTAGTTCTGCTGCTGTAGGTTAGTATGGGAAGAGAGGTGATCAAATATTAAAACACACTGTCACACTGCTTCACCTGTTTTCATACAAAGCCATGACCTACGCAGTGTGACAAATATAAACATCTTGCATGGAGGACTTCCTGAGTTGCAGTCCCATTTATCAGGGCATCATAGCATTTGATATAAGACAGCAGGAGTTAACTCAATATCAGTATGTAATGGTGTAAAGTATTAACAAATCACGTGATGAAACTCATCCCATGAGTCATCCCATTCAATTAAATGTACTTAAGTGCAAATGTAAAAAATACCTGTCTTTCATTTGGAAGTAAAAAGTATGAATCACAGTATCTCACTAGAATTGAAATATTTTAATCAGAATATTAATAAACATTAACATTAAGTTATTAACCCACACTGTAAGACAATATTTTTTTCAACAGTATTACAGTTAAATAACCTTTGTCTGAGCATATCAGATGTCCTGCGGTCACCACAGAGGATCCGATTTCTTACTTTGACAATCATCCATGTGCGCCCCTGTATGTGTGAATCTTATACATGTTAATACAGTATATACTCTATTTGTGTTATCTTATTCATACATGCATACACTTGTGCGTGTGTGCATTTCGGGGCTGAAACAAAAGACAAGTCTTATCTGTGCCAGACATTCTTTAAGAAAGAAGTCATGCTCTGTGCCGAGTTCGTAGGAACAGTGTCTCCTTGTGCTAAGCAAAGCCGGGGGAATGCAGATTTAGCTTACCTGTAAACCTGTCTGTGTCAGTCCGTTAATATTTGACATTGTACAAACCAGTTGGAAGAAAGTGGTGATGACTGTGATTTTCTTTTGACAAGTGTGTGAAGAAGAGAGTAAGTACTTCCCGTAGATTTAGTAACACAAGTTTTAACAGGTGCTTTGCAGCGGTGGCTTGAATCCAAATTCTTGTGTATTTTCATCATCATCACTAGTCACAGTTGCAACTGACTACTGTTGGTTTTTTTTTTCAGGAAAGACTCAGTGCTGTCATCCTAATGTACACATGTCCCGAAAAGCCTGTTTCAGTGGAAACGAAAGGGCTGAAGTATCTTAAAGGACAACATTCACTTTCGCTCTGATTTAAGTTTCTCTCTCTGGCTTTCAGCTCCAGGCGTATGGGGGTTGTGATACATAGCTGGGTTAGTCATTGGCATCACAGCATCATAATATCTGTTGAGTTGGTGCAATGTAGAGTCATCGCTGCGTGGTGAGAATATCAAACATGTTTCACAAAACTGTGACTGTTAAAACACTTAAGCAACAAAAAGCTAATAATGACGGTGAAAATCTTTGTTTTTGTCCATTTGCATTTGTTAGTGTGTGTTCCTGTGTAGGACGACACTCATATAAATGGAAGAATTGATTCCTCCAGTGTGAAGATGCAGCAGGATATGAATTCAATAGATCAATTCATGACTCAACAACAATCATTTACTTGAGCCAAAGCCAAGTTCACTGTTCACTGATACTGATCTTTCACAGATCACCAGCCCAACTGAACTGTATGTCCTTTCTCTTTGTGTACAATAGCCAATTGGGAAGCGACTGTATCCACTACATACAGTATTATATAATACATACATTCATCACAACACAGAGATGGTGATGTTAACCTTTAGCTTTGGCCTTAACACCAGTCACAAGATATTATTGTGAAGAGAACATTGCATAGTGAGAGGTGGGGTTATTTGAAGTCTTTACTGTCTGTCCCACACTCATTCAGACTGTAGAGGGATTTTGGATTGTTGCCTTCATAAATGGCAACAGGAAACTCATATTTGCAGCATATATTTGTCTGGACATTGGTCATAACAGCTATTTTCCATATCGAATGCTACATATACTGATCTGTGTGGTGTAAATTTTATAAGATAGAGTATGGTCTAGACCTGCTCTATATGTACAGTGCCTTGAGATAACTTCTGTTGTGAATTGGCGCTATATATATATAAAAAAAAAAAAAGTATACCCATAGGACATCATGTAATATGTGAGGTGGGGCTTTTACATGTCTGTACTCAGGGGTCCATTGTCTCATAATCCCACCATGGCTTCTGGACACAGCGATTGTTCTCCAGTGTGACTCCGTCTCTACCCTCCTGCTGTTCCTCCCTCATCCCCCTCACCATCAGCTGGCTGTAGGTGGGATGGATGTAAAAGAGGACAGAAGCAAAAGAGTCCTGGGAACAAAGTACTTACGCGCCACAGGGAGTCCTCTTCCTCCCCTGCCTTTCCCATGCAGACTGCGTCTGAATGCGTGTCGGCTGCTGCTTACACCCCACCGGGGGGGTCAGTGCTGGTTAAAGAGGTTGGAGTTTGGGTTGAGCGTGCAGGCCTACTGTTTGCTGCTTTCAGTCTGTGGCACTGCTGCGCTATTACAATTTCTCAGCTCCAGTCACCAACTTTACAGATTGGGTCATACCTCACTTTCTTGAAAAAAGACACTGTAAGGGGGGGTTGTTAAGTGATCTCGACATTCCTGTGGTTGATCACACTCGTAGATCCTCTGCCTTGTCTATCTCTGTCTTCCAGCTATTTCTTTAACCCCCCAATTTGAGAAGACAAGGCCCGTCATTTACAGTATTTGGGGACTGAGTCTGTGAGCACAAATTCCTCAGAGTGTGAGTGACACAAGATCAAACGTGCCCTCGATCCCAAAAGTGGTTCAACACTAAAAAAATCTTGAACTCCACCCAGACCACAGCTCCCTTCCCCTGGGACAGAGGACACAAGGCTGTGTAGGCTCAACTTGTGAAGTCTTTTGTCAAAACTAAAATTTTGTGCGCTGCTCAAAAGTGTGTTTCAGCTCAAAAGTGTTTTAAGTGTGGCCACAGCACTGTAAGCAGGGCCATAATATTGCAGATCAGCGATGTTGCCTCCTGCTGTGAGGATGCAGTGGAAATAGAAACAAGCCCAACACTATGAAAAACATTAAGAGGGATATTTTTTCGTTATGGTAGTCAGAATTGTTGAAGCAGAAAATGTGCTGAAAGTTGGTGCCACTTTGACACACAAAGGGGGTAAACACTAGGATCAGCAGGAGGGAGGGAGACAGCTGTGTGTGTTTGTGCATGTGTGTGTATATATGCGTTTGTAAAGAAAATATTAGTGCTTGGTGGAGCAGATTGTGGGTACATATATCATTTTATAACCCTCTGTTTCTTTCTCTTGTACAGGTTTAAGGCTAGGAACAAAACACTTAGTGTCACTTGATGATGATGTAACTCACGTTGCATTTCTCAAAGTCAGCAGTGTGGCTTCCTGTGGAAAACAGCCGCTCTCAGTCGTTTTTCCCTGTTTTGCTCCCTGCCCTACTCTCTTGGCAAGAAAGGAGAGAAAATGTTGTGTTTTCCAAGAGAAATCTGTTCCACCTGGCTTCGAGTTGCGGTTACAATGCATTAGAGAGAAATTATTTCTGTCTGTTTCGCACTCTGAAGCTTCCAGCACACTTCCTGTGGCCTGTGGCTGGAATGTACTCTGGAATGATATAATGACGTTTCCACATCCCAGACGACTCTACTGTACCAGAAATATTTAGAGATGTATTGTATTTATAGAGAGTGGAGTACAGAGTGGCTGATTGCAAGTAATGATAACAAAAACACATCACATTCTGGCCAGTGTTCTTCTTCAGTGAGGCCAGCGGGCAGGTGGTCTGACAGCTGCTGAGAAGCAGAGAAACTGTGTCTTCTCTCTTATAGTGAGTTTGTGGTAATCCTCTGTTGATTTATATAGCTACTGCACAGATAAATGTGTGGACAGACAGTGAAGCTAAAGCTGCATTAAGCGTGATCTCAACACACACTGTTGTCTGTTATCCTCTGCTTCTCATGAAATCTTGCTCACTATATGGCTGTAACTCCATCAAAAATCTCTGACTATCTGAGTATCTCTGCTAATTTCAAGCATTAATCCACCACTGTCTTGTCAACAGGTACAAATTGTTGTAGTAATAACTCTCAGTAGTACTCACATTAGATTAAATTCTATTCACACAACAAAAGTTATCTCAAGGCACTTTTCATAGAGAGCAGGTCTAAACTGTACACTTTATATTATTATATTTAGAAAGAGAGACCCAACAATTCTGATCATGAGCAAGCACTAGGAGACAGTAGCAAGGAAAAACTTCCTTTTAAGAGGCAGAAACCTCGAGCAGAACCAGACTCGGGGTGGGCGGCCAGAGGATAACCGACACATCCAAGAACATAGCTTAAAGCAGATTCAATATAGAGATGTAAAGTGGTATGCATAGTAATGACAATTATAGTAGTGATTATAGTAGTAATAACAATAGCAGCAATAAGACTAGAAATAGGACTAATCATTTAAAATATAACAGCAGATGTTGAGCAGGACCATAGGAGCAGCAGGAGGCCCGTCATCACTGATCCAGACTCTACAGTTCTGGAGGGAGAAATACCTGTAATACCTGAAAGCAAAAATCATATGAATTATACCATAGTTCACTGTTTACACGTAGAGTGTACCATTGATGGACATCTCTTCCATGAATAGTTGAGTGGAAGAAACAGCAATTCATTAAGCATGCCACATTTTCTATTTCCAGCTTCTGAAGTGTTTTAAATCATTTAAAACTGAATATTTCTGCCAGTTGGACTAAACAAGTAACAACAAGTAAAGCAAGACGTCACCTTTGGCTCTTGGACATTGTGATTTCTTAGCTGACAGATTACTTAATGATGAACTGTTAACTCTGACACATCATACTATGTAATATGATTTCATCATAACAGAAACATGCCTGAATGATGACTGCAGATTTGTTTTAGTTTGCTGATGAGCTCTGGATCAGCATATTACTTTGTCTCTAGTCAGCTCAGTTGCGTGTAATACCATTAAACCGAGGCTCAAGGATACAAGTAGGGGTTGTCCTTTTTGTCCACATCATGTTTAGTCTCTTTGTCTCGTCAGCCATCGGCGCAGTCAAATGTTTTTTCAGGGAATGAGTGTGATGTTTGTTGTGTGTTGGGAGGGGTGGGATTTACGGGGAAGCAGTGAAGGCATCTTTGTTAGCTGCACATAAGATACTAGTGTTCAGCTTGGCTTGTTTTTGGTGTGAAAAGGCAGTCTGTTAAAGGCAAATGTGTGTTTTCTTTTTTTTTGTGAGGATCATTTACTGGAGGCTCCTTTAATTGAGTCTGAGCACGTGTGTGTGCATTTAGTGGCATGGAGCTGGTGCAGAAATCAAATGACAGAGCTACATTTTTCATAAATTTGTAACTTTTCGTCATAAAATATAAACTTAGATTTTTAATATTTAATTACAGAGTAGTTGTGGACAATCAAACTGTCAATCAAATACTGTACTCGTGTACAGAATTTGTTCACCAGTTCTCTTTCTGTCTTTCTGGTATACCCCCTCTCTCTCACACACACATACACACATACACTGTTCATGCCAACAGCTAATGAAGGAGTGTTAAAGACAGACAGACAGGAAGCAGACAGACAGATTGTCAGATGGACAGAAAGAGGCGTGCGCAAATGAAACAAAGAGAGAAGGGGAATGGAGGATTTCGGGGGGGACGTTGTGAAGAAAAATTAGAGCAAAGCACAGAGACTGTTTGAGAATATAATCAGAAAGAGTCCCATTAAAGAGAACCCTCTGATGATGCAGAGAGTTGAAGGAAACAGCAGTAAATGTTTGTTCCAGGTGACTAAAACTGATTTTCGTACAGAGACTGTTTGAATGTGGGTTGGGATGGGAGAACAAAGAAATGAGGGATGGGCTGCAGTTACTGTCCCCTCCCCAAAACCACCTGCGTCAGCTCACTGCCAGACAAAACAAATTATCTGTAATAGCACATTATTTCATCTAATGTTTGGTGATAAAATCTGCAAATTTTCAATTGACAAAAATACAATAAGATTTTATGTTTCCTGTATAGTTTCATCTGTGTGGTAAATTTCCTGCAACAAGTGATGTTAGGAGAATGATGCAGATCACTTCATTAGTGACTTTATTAAAAAAAAAAAGGCTTTTATTCAAAAGAAGTAAAATAATCTCAACACTAACAGAAGTTTCAGGCGTTTTCAGACATAAACACAGGAGGGAAAAAAAGACTTGCTATGATGATGATTTTGCAGAGTGCAGGACTGACCACAGAGCCTTTTGTAGCTTCTAGGGATCAGTATGCCACTCAAGGGCACTTTGCCTGTGGCAGTGGGCGCTGCAGTTGTACCACAAGCCACGGTACAGCCAGTAGCTTACCACTGTAATACACTGGCCTGTCCAGTGACAGAGATTGTATCAGTAGCTTTCTGTAGCTTTTGACTGATTTTTCCCTTCTGGAAAAAGAGACAAGAACATAAATCAGTGGAGAATGAGCATTTTATAAAAAAGGAAGGAGGTGGTTAGAGTGAGGGGGAGATGTTCAGGGACAGACACATCAGACAAAGAGGAAATTGGTCAGTAAAAAAAGCGTGAGTAATGCTGATGCCTGTTGCCATGGTGATTGGGGTCAATGAATGGTTGCCATGGAGCTCGCTACTTGGAATTCTGGGAAGGGGATATTTTGGTGTGTGTGTATGTCTGGGTATGCGTGTGTGCAGTCTGAAGTTGTGGGTGGAGGATGATGAAAGTGTGTATACATTATAAATGAGAATGTACAGTTTTAGTCTGTGTGTATACAAAGAGAACAGATGGCTTAATAACAACAAGACTTCTCCTCCATTTATGCTGTTTTTTGAAAATCAGCAGTATTAGTTACAACAAGTCAAAAGCAAACATAATATTCAAATGTCTAACTTTTATTTTAGGATACTCTGCAAAATATAAAAGACTAATGAGATAGTACAATAATGAGATAGTACTTTTCTTCAAAGTACCCAGAACTAGACTGAATTGGATGAGTTGTTTGGAAATGTGATGGAGACAGGCTAAACCTTTCAGTTTACATGGATGAGTCTGAATTGTATTAATTTTGATATACTGTGGGTTTTATGGTCCTATATGCGTAACCACTTGTGGTAAATTGTAAGGTTTAAAAGCTGAATAAAGCAACCATCTTATTGGTTTTGAGTGTGTAGACTATGTTTGTACCTTTTGGTGGGTAATATAAATAAATCTGTCACAGTATAAATACTTTTATTGTGATATATCATTAATTTCCTGGAAAAACAATTGAGAAGCTGTTCACGGGTGAACAAGCAAGGCAGGGATGTGTGTTTGTGGTTAATTCAGTGAGTTTGAGTGAGTGTGTGAGTTTTCTGACAAATAAAGACACTTCATCTCACTAATGTTAAAATCCTATAAAATATCCAGTCTTGCCTTAAAGCAGCGCCACTTATTGCAAGTTGAAAACGAGTTATAAATGAGACAACCACCACTGTAAATAGCATAGCAAAATGCCTGACAGTTGACAAATTAGCATATATCTTCATATCACCCACTGCTACTACATGTGTCATGTCTGACATGTCTGTGCTCAGTGATGTCACGCTAATCAGTGTCTTATGAACCCATGAGAGCTGAGCACAATTAGGCATGCATGCATGCATATAAGACAACCCTGAGCTGTTATTACTACAGTAAAAACATGCATGATGAGCCATTTAAGTAATTTTATGGTTTTCCATTCACTGCTGTTCACCTTCTTTGAGGCATGAAAATGTTGTTTTAGATAAATGTTCCAGCTCTCAGCAAACACCAGCAGCAAGAGCCCTATGACTTATTCATCCTCTTTGTTTAAAAGTGAGGTACCTGTTAGTGTGATGTGAATGGAACTAAATTTGGCAGACTGGATGTTTTACACCTGCTTTTGGCTTGTGTCCTAACAGGCTAAGAGGATTTTCTTTGATGAAACCATGTATTTAGTAGGTTTCTGGGTCAATGTGTGTGTGTGTATATGTTTGTGTGTTTGTTGTCATATTATTGTCTGATTAGTTTATTTCCATTTGTCTGACTCTGTGTGTTTGTGTGTGCACACTCTCAGTATGTCATATCCTACATTTATTTACGATAATCTGTGTGTGTCTGTGTGTATGTGTGTGAGGTCAGACTACACGAGACAGTGGATTTGCTCTCCATCCACCTGATGTCAGTAGAAAACAAGGTCACTGCTCATCACAGCCTGAACTGCTGAGTCAGCTTACAAATATTATAAGAATACACACGTAGGATATTTTTTCATGGTTATTTGTCTTGGTAATACATTAGTTAAATACAGTTTTTTTGTATTGAATAAAAAAAATACACATCTGTCACACACATACATGTGCATTTTAGATCAGTGGTTCAGATTAGGAGCACGAAGAGAACAGGTTGACCTTAAATTAAGACTTATCCAGGGCGCACACCCACACACACACACACACACACACAACACACACACACACACACACACACAACACACACACAATACTTTGCGCCATTACCCATTAGATTTGATGAGAAGCTGCCTTTTTCATTAAAAGCTGACAATTTTCAGTCATAGCTTGCTCTGTGCTGCTCCAGTTCCCTTGTTTAGCAGGTTAGCATCTTGGATTTTACTCTACACAGTCACATGTTTGTTTTACTCAAGGCACATTATGTGTAACAGGCATGTATCATGTCATTTCTAGTGAATATCCGTGGTAATGCCTAGTTGGATGCGAGTATTTTAGCCATTGGGTTCGGCCTGGTATCAGAGGACTTGTTGTTCCCTCCGCCGCCGTCCTTCTGGTCCTTGAAGTGATGCTGATGTGAATGTGATGCCATGTGACACATCAAGTCTGGAAGACATGGGGGGGCTTGAGCATGTCTCTGGGCTAGAGGCCTTGCCTTGTGTGTGTGTGTGTGTGTGCGTGTGTGTTTGTGTGTGCTTCTCTTGTGTGAGGAGATTTGAGAGGATAGCCATGCAAGCTTCATGCTAGAGTACACACACATAGCGTGGAGGACAAGAATAGACTGTGCACTAGTGTAGATGGTTGTTGGGGCTGATGGGTGTGCACGTGGAGCAAGTGCACGTGAGGCTCCCCTCCCCCCATACTGGTGATGTCAGACCCCATACAGGTCTGCTACCACTGGCGGTGAGTATGAGCCCAGCCCCCTCCTGCATCATCATTGTCATCATCAGAGCAGCTTTGGGGTGTTTCTCCAGTGTTTAAAGTCATACACACACACACACACAGACACACACACATACACACACACACTGGTGTCATGGAGACAAAATTTTGAAACACATGCGTACATATCATCTTCATCCTCTCTGCAGTGGCATCTTCATGCAGCCGCTGTGTCTTGCAGTATTACCCATAATCCTCCTCAGGAGACAATCTTACTCGATTTCACTTTTATCCCATAACTCTCTGGTGTATTCAGTGAGAGGAAACATGTTAATAGCTGAGATATTGCACACTGTAGAGGCTATTGTAAGGGGCAAATAAGGACAGACATGCATGGTCAACCTCACACATGCTGTCAAATACACACATTTGCCTCTGTAGTTCTGTTTTTTTGGGGGGTATTTAACCTTGACAGAGCTGGCAACCTTCTTAGTGTATTGATTTTCAAAGCTGCACATAATTCCCAGTGCACACTGACATACACGCACAATCATGCTGGAAAAACACATGCATCCAACCTGCAATACAAGCACCAGAACTTGAAAACTTTGATCAATAGATTATCGGCTGCGGATGTATAAAGTGTCATCCTTTGTCCTCAAATGTCAAGCAAGTGGCTGTTTATTGGTGGCGTGTGCCGCTCGAGACACGACACGCTTGTAATGAGCTTATCCTCCAGATTGAACAGCAGTTTGACATTGAACGTGTTTGGTTCAGAGCGACTTAATAGAGAACATGATACAGTTGGCTTTGACTCACTGCTTGGGAGTGGAGCTTGTGTGTGTGTATATGTGTGCAGTGTTGTATTCTTAATTGAAAATGCAGCACAAGAGCAGAAACTGTAAGCCAGTTTGATGGATTGGACTGCGTGCCAGAAATTTTGCAGCAACAGTGCTCAAGTGCTACAAATTGCGCACACACAGCTTGTTGAAAGTTCCATGCTCCCATCACCTCTGTTTTCCAGCTATCATTTTTTTCCCCTTGAGGCAATAAGAAATCAGCCTTCTGTGCAGACCACACACGTGTGCTTGTTTGCTGTGTCAGTGTCATGTGGCCTTTATAAACACTATGTGTTGTGGATGAGAGGAGGAGAGGACAAGTGCAAGACAGACACACGCATCTCCAGGCATTGTAAAAATGCTCAGGAGCAGAAAGGAATTCTGGGAATGTTGTTCTCTGGAGCAGGTGGTAAAGCCACTGACCCAACCCCTCCACCTCCCACCCCTCCCCTCACTGTGTGCTTCCCCTCTAAAGCAGAAACAGACAGAATCACAACCTTTAAGCCAGGCATAATTATTCACGTGTTCCTCCTCTGACTCTGCACTCAATTCTCTCCTGTGATGTATAAGATCAGCTGTCAGAGTGTTTTTACAAGTGTAAAAGAGCTGAAGACGAGGGTGCGGTTGAGATTGTGTGATGAGATCATCATCTCCCACAATTTTGGGGCTTATGGCCAACATGTTCCAGCGCATGCAGGGCGTGACGCTGACTCCGTCCGCCTGCTCCAATAAGCTCCAGCTGATCCTGAAGACTTTAGACTGGGAAATAAGTTTAGATTAATGTATGTATTCTTATACACAGTGATGTCTGAGCGAGTCTACTGAGGCATATTTGTGCATGTAGGTGTGTGTGTCATCGATTTAAGATATACAATTTGACACAGTAAGATCCCAAGCACAACCTCTGTGCCCCATATATATAAGGAGTTGCCATAACAACTGACCCTGTAAATGTGGTCCTGGTTGTCTGTGCATGTATGTGTGTGTGCTCACATACTAATGGAAGAAGACCCCCGAGGGGAAGGATGGTAAAGGCTTCTCGCCCACCCGAGGGCCATCAGTTTCCATTATTGTCATATTTAGTGTACATTCAAATAAAAAAATGAAATGATAGCTACTTCTGGAGTATGTTATTGCATTTATGTCATTACTCAATGCTAAGTTGGTGATACCAAATATAAAACCTTCTCTGTTGCTGCTGCCTCTTTTAACAGCTCACCTTATGGGTACTTAAGTACCAGTCTCTGTCTCTGCATGATGTCATTCATTGATTTTGCAGCTCAGCCGGGGCCACTAATCTTCCAGAGTGATGCCTTTGTCAATCCAGTCATCAGGATTAATGTTCAACTCTGTGAGACTGTGATGTGTGGTTACTGATTGCAGCTTGATTGGCAGTGAGAGTAAAACACAGATACTGTAAATGCTAAGACCATGCAGCTCGTGTTTGAATACACAGAACAAGGTTCACAGGGCTTTACACTGTTATTTTGATCTGCCTACTGTCCTCTTTCAGTCACACGTTCATCTCTCCCTTCTCTTTTATTCCCATTGTTCTGGGTGGGGGGTGGGGGGGTTTACAAGTCACAAACACAATCCTTTTAAACTTAAATGATATAATTTTCAGTCATTTGTTATTAGTTACTGTGATATTGTGGCTCACCACTAATCCAAGAATCTCTCCCAAACAAGAATTTGAATCTTGTTCTGACCGTGACTGTAATGTTTTTCAGAGTCATTTGTGGTTCCTCTTCTCAGAAATGGCGGCCCTCCTGGTCTGTACAGAGTCTGGCATTACTGAAGAGCAGATCTGATTAACTATTTGGTTTTGTGTTCTCTCTACAGGGCTGGCATTGACGATGTGGAGACAGATGTGGTGGAGATCGAGGCGAAGCTCGACAAGGTATGAACCGGGCCGTGGACTGTGTGGCTGTGACTCATTAAAATATCAGCCTGAACAATTTAACTGCATGTATCTGTGTATCTTCCATTAAGTACATATGCTCATGTACAGATACCTGTGAGGTACAGTATGTAGACATGACAGTGCTCATTGTGAGAACAGCTATGAGAGGTCCATTTGGCTTTGATTCACATTGTTTGAATGAAAAAATGCCACCAGATGTCAGATGTTGAGGTTGTCTATAAACTTTTTTCAGACACTGTGAAACTGATGAAAGCTCTCTCTGTATCTCCACTTGTCTGCCTGTTTGCCTCTCTCTCTCTCGTTTGTAATTGTGTTTCTCTTTTCTTTTTTTGTCTCTGTCTGTCATCCTCTCACGCCCCGTTATCTAAATGTCAAAGTTATTTAAACCAGGAAAACACTGCAGACATGAGTTATTATATTTAATAGGCTCATGTACTGCTAGATAACAAAAAAACACACACTTATACACACACACACACAGGTACTGGTACACAGTAACCCCGCTGAACAAACACTGATTATGCTTTACGTTCTGTAGTGTGTGATCATCGCACAGAGCAGTCATGTTTTATGTGATGTCCAGACCAGACCATGTTTGTTCCATGCAATATGATAATAGCAACTTATTAATGTTTTGTGTTTGCAAGACATGAAATGAAGCAAATTAGCAATTAGCAGTTGCCTGGGAACACAATATTTTTAAGGTTTCAGTTAGTCTGCAGTGCAATACACCTGGATTTTTTTCTTTTAAAAGGTGACTGGCATGACAGAAAAGTCAAGAGTGTAATTTATCAAAGTTCTACATGTTGTACTAGAAGAGTAGTGGGTGATAAAAGGTTTTTAAAAAATGATATCAACTGCTATTATCCCCCTCAAAAACTAATCTGAAATGATAATGAAACTAGTTGAAGGCAGATGACACAACATGAAGAAATGTCATAGTTGCCTCACTGTCAGATCGTGTTATTCATAATGATGGCTCACAAGTGCGGAGGAGCAGCAGGAATGGATGGCTAACTGTCCCCAGAGAGTCTATGAGCTGAGATAATGCCTCTTCAGATAAACTAATAGACTTGTAAACCAGAGAGCATTTAGAGGATGAGATAGTGTTGATGTAGTTAAGCAGTGACCGCACCCTTTTTTGTCTTCCATCTCCCTCTCGTCTGTTGGTTTTTAAAAACGATTTTTTTATCTCTTGCATGCTTGCACGCATCACCAATAGATATTAGATGTCTTTTAAGTCTTCCTGTAGGTCAAACTGAGGTCTCTCGTAAGTGTAGTCCATCTTGTGGGGCTTGTGGGTAATAAGAACAGACTGAGACAGAGAGAGAGCTGGTCTGTTAAACTGATGAATAAGTTGTTTAAATGACTGTGATGTGTCCTTCATGTTGCAATCTCTGCGGTTTATCAATACTTCTGCATAGTTAAACGCACACACACACACACACACATTCTTAAATTAGCGAGGCAGCAGGCGACACTTTGACACCTTAAACAAATGTCTGTCTCACCCCACCCCCGTCACACACAAAAATACATCCATGTGCCCACACACACCTACCTACCGATTATTTCTGCCCCCAACAGGTCAGGACCCTCTATTGAACTTTGAGCTCCATTTGAACAGCACAGAAAGATGACCGTGACTGGTCAGAGCGTGGGGTGGGGTGGCGGGGTGGGGTGGGGGGTTCCATCAGGATTATTTGTTCTGTGCAGCAGGGGTCCTCACATTGATCTGTTAGGATGCTCTGAAGCTGCCTGAGGGATGGTCTGACAGCACTGAGGGCTCTTAGAGGAGAACGTTTATGAGATTAATGACAGCTGAACCTGCCTGCAGTGAAGTTGACTGTTCTAACCAGTGTGGAAAAACACAGTGCTGTCCACTGTAATGGTTTCTATGCCTGCTAGCTAGAATTAAGATCACTCCAGAGCTAGTCTAAAGTCAATCGATTTCAATTTGTAAATTCCACAACTATCAAAACTGTTGTTGCTGTGGATCATTCATAATTAGCCAAAATTTTAAAACGCTTATCCTACACCTCATTGATCAGCAGGACCTTTTCTTCACACTGTAACTGTTTCGGTCAATTAACATGATGAGGTCTGTCATGTGGTACCAGATGTGGCCTTTTGAGTCTGAGTGGACCCCCGTGGTTCTTCCAGCCCATTAATCCACAACTCCTGACACATACACTGTGCCTCTAATGGCTGTGTTCAGACCCAGGGGGCTCAGTACAACACACGATGAGATCAGATTCCCCCATATCACCCAGTTTGTTGACAGATATGTTGTCAGACCAGCCCGGGAGCAGCAGCAGGGCAGGCATCGCGCTGCCTTGTGTTTTGCATGGATTCATAACCGCATCGGTCACGTCCACGTGAAGGGGAAACATACACAGTACATTGCATGATGCGCATCAGATAACTACATCTATACATCCTGAGTGTGCACACTGTACATTTTGCAGATAAAACTCGCACATTTTGAGCCTGCAGCTCATTTCAGCAATGCCCACATACATGTTACAACAGTTATTTTTTTGTCGTGCTGTCACAGTTTGTGCAGTTATCGGTCATCACTCTCTAATTTCCCATCTCTGGCCTGTGCAGTGTAAAGGTCTTTACTCTCAGCCATCCAGTAAACCACATTCACATAGCAGCAACCTTGAGAACTGCTGCACCAAATTAGATAATTAAAGGTTTACAGCACTCACTCTTCTGTGACCCCCCCCCTCACCAACACACACGTACGCATGTTCTGATTCAGCAGGACACACAGCTGCGTCAGTACAGTGGTAATGACAGTGTACCACTCTGGAGCTTATCATATTACCCGTAAAGTGGGAAAGTGTAGCGGTTGCCAATTCATGTGGTGTTTAAAAAAGCACATGCCATTGCTGCAAACTGTCTGCACCTGGTAATATACATGTTAACAATTAGGTTTCTGCTCTCACATGGCTTTGTCTGAAATCAGTCCCCATGTGCTTGCTACGGAGAGTTAGAGGAGAAGATTGACATATCTGTGCGCTTAGATATAAAGCCACAGCTAGCTGCTGCTTAGCTTAGCTTAACTTAGCTTAGCTTAGCTTAGCATAAAGAGTGGAAATACAGGGGAAACAGCCTGGCTCTGTCTAAGGGTAACAAAATCCAAACTAGTCTAGCACATAACCCTCCATAAAGCAGGGGGTTATGTGCCTTTTATATAGTACAGTCGTTTATAACATATTAATTAGGGAGTCTCAGAGATGCTGGTAAGCAGATTTTTTTGCCATTAGACAGAGCCTGTCTGGCTCTTTCCCCCTTCTTTCCAGTCTCTCTGCTGAGTTAGGTTAACCATTATATTTAATGGACAGATATGAGACTGGTATCATCCTCCTGTCTGACAGAAAGTGAATAAGTGTATTTCTCCAAAATATTGAACTATTCCTTTAAGGGACCCCAGACACCTGCTTTTGGAACTACTGCAGTATACAGTGTTGCCCTTTAAATTCTCACAACAATTTGGGTCCAGAGCATTTTTTTCTTAATAAAAATCAGTGTACATACTCTGTACATACCACACATTTTAAGACCACAGGCCCCATATCATCAAATTTACTTGCATCTATAAATTTTCACTTGTATTAAAATGCTCAGTGAAAACTCACAGCAGCTTCAAAGGTGCCGGCATTGGCCTTGATACAGAAATGAAGATCATTCAAAATTTGAGTGTCTCAGTGTCAGATTTAACATGTGACTAACAGTTCTTTTAAGCTTTGTTTGATTTTCATCATCGCTGTGACTATTAATATTCTCGCATCACACTGTGTGAAGCATGTGACTCTTTAAATAGACCTGTTCCTGTTGGACGTTTAAAGTGATGATTTTTGTGTTTCTCTCCTCCCCTCGCTAGCTGGTGAAGCTGTGCAGCGGGATGATCGAGGCTGGCAGGGCCTACGTCAGCGCCAACAAGCTCTTCGTCAACGGCATCAAGGACCTGTCCCAGCAGTGCAAGAAAGAGGAGATGATATCGGTGAGTGGCGGTGAAGGAACTTCAGAACTGGAGCTCGAATGTGTGCATCCCCCGAGGAATGTCTAGGGGGTCATCTTCTCAACAACTGACTGTTCATCTATCTTTGCTAGTGCATTCCAGCGATTTCTCACATGAATAATTACAGTGAAGCAGTATAAACAGTATTGTCCAGACACAGAGTCATCCAGCTGTTTTAAACACGAGACATGTGACCGCATGCAGACAAGAGATGTTTACGCTGGTAGTTGACATGGCTGGAAGCAGAGAGATCTGAAACCTGCTTTATGGTTTTCTTTTAGGAAAACATTTGGACTAGATTTCCTGTCGGTATGGGTGTCACCCTGGTAGCTTTTGAATGCAGCAGTGGAGGCATAATTGTGTCATAGTCAATGACTATTGAGTCTTTAAATTTTAAAAAATATGGTTAACGGTATTGGGACCATTTTAAAAAAAAAAATCTTTGTAAGTAAAAAAGGAGGCTTATGTTCAAATAGAGACCTGTGTGCTCACACTGTGTGTGTGTGTGTGTGTATTGTCAACTTTGCAGGAATGTCTTGAAAAGTGTGGGGAAAGCCTTCAGGAGATCGTCAACTACCACATGGTAAGACAGTTTTACGCACACACTCTGGTTTTAGCTGCAGGCGAGAGGTCGAGGTGGTGTTCGGACACGCCCAGATCCTTTTTGGCATGTTAACGTCTTTCAGGCATCCAGTCCCTCCTGGGCCCATGGCTACAAAACACACACACACACACACACACACACACACACACACGTACACACAGATTTTAACTGTGACCTCACTCTGTGATGGTGAATCTGTCCACGCTGGCCAGTGCACATGCGTGTGTCTGATTTAAACCACATGCTTCGCCAGATGTGTACACGGCAGCTATAAGGCACAAACATCCGCACACACACACACACACACACACACACACACACAACACTCACAGGTTTTATTCACATGACTCCAGAGTGATTTTTCCTCATGACTAAGTGTGATTAAGAAATTTCCCACTCTGTGAATCTGCTGAGATGCTGAGCTCAAAGACAAATCTACATTTAAATCATGAAATTACATCTAACAGATACATGTATCAGATACTTTATGACTGTATGTGTGTTTAGACAAAATCAGCAAAAGAGGTGAAACTAGGATTTCTATTTATTTCTTAAAAGCTTCTCAAAAATAAACAGGCAGGTGGGGATATTTCAAATTATATTGCAAGATAACAGCTCGATACTTCCTATTGACCCTCTGATATTAAAGCTGACCAACAGGCACGCTGATCAGGATACTTCATTTTCTCTTATGAATATTCAACAAGAGTCTTCAACACCAGCGGCACTGTGAGGTTGAACTTATTCACAGCAGTGTTTTGAGTTAAATATAGAGCTGCATTGATTATTATGAGATAGATAATAGGCAACTATTTTGAAAGTCTGTTAATCGTTTCAGTCATTTTTCAAGCAAAAATGCCAAAAAACAACTGTCGTTTTCAGCCTCTCCAATAATTTCTCCTTTTCTCTGTTTTATTGTATATCTCTGTAAACTGAATATATTTAGTTTGAACGAGAGTAATCCTGAATTGTATCTCTAATCCATTTTATAGTAGTTAAGATATCTAAGTCTGGACCAATAAAGTGGACTGATTGACATTGTAATCCATAGACTCATGCTGCAAATGTAGCAAAAAAAAAAAAAAAAAAGTATGACTGTGTCCTATTTCTCTGCTCGACTGTCTTATGTTGTTGCTGTCATGTAGATTGTTGTGCTGTACTTTTATCTTCCTCTTTCCACCTCTGTGTTGTACTCTGACCTCTCCCTTCCCCTTTTTGCTTTTACAATTGCACTGAATTGTTTCATTAATTCTGATTCCCCACCCTCACTCCCTATCAGTGTACTAAATTATTGCTCACACTGTGTCTAAACCTTGGGTGGAAGCTTCCTGTTCTGTGAATCCTTTTGAAGTTAGATTTTTTTTCATCAAAGACTTGAAATGAACTTGACTTAGGTAGTTGAAGGACATTTAATCTCCGTTTGCTAAGTTGAAAACCTGCCCGTCAGATAAACAGAGCTGCAACATCAACTATGATCAAAAAAATAAGTTAATAAAAAGTTGATCCTCCTTATCGCTCCATTCCTCCTCTTTAATCTGTCATGTTCTTTTCCTATATTTGTCATTCATGTCCCCTCTTCACTGACTCCGTTTCACTCCACCGGGGTCAAGCCTGTTTAACCCTGAGCTTCGTAAATCAAATCAAAGCACTGCACTCTAGATAGGATCCATCAGCTGCATCAATCCAGTACAATCTTCTCCTCTCTATTGTTGACTTTCCCCCTCTATCCATTTCATGCACTGACATGTTTGTAAAATTTCTGTTATGTTAGCTTTCAGCCTTATCACACAGACAGTATGGTTTTTGGTGGCAAGTTCGCAAGTTTCTGTCTTGTTTTCTTGTTTTGTCACCACCTGTTTATTTTCCTCTGCCCTTCCATCGACTCTTCCATCTATCTTCCGTGTCCCCCTCCTCTCCTGCTCCCTGCTCCCTCACTTACCCATCACCGCACAGGCGTCCCACTCCTCCACTCCAACACCCAGGAATTACACTAATAGCTTGTCTGGCAGAGACAGTATGAATGGAGGGATGGAGAAGGGAGGGGAGGGAAAGACATAGTGAAAGGAAATCTGTCTTTGTTCGACCACCCACTGATGCCTATTTCTGCACCTTCTCAGCTCTCGTCAGATACAAAAGAGGGCATTCAAATGGGAAAGAGAATCTCCTACTAAATCACATGATAGAAAAATGTGTTTACTTTCACACATAATCCAACCACGAGTCAGAATTATATTGAAATGGGTTTGAATAGATTTTTGTGAGGGAAAAAAAGAGAATAAAAAAAGTTCTCCTGTAGTGCAACTACAGGGGAAGAAATTTCCCTGTCATGCAACTACAGGGAAGTTCTGTAGAATAGATACAGAATAGTTTGATATTTACAGTAACAGACATTGAGGATCTTAGACTCTATGTGGACAAGGGTGCTTGGAAGTTGAGTGTTGACATACTGTAAGTTAGGTAATGCTCAGAAAACCATAATCCAGAGCAGGTTTGGGTGGAACATTTGGATTAGTGCACATGTGGGTACAGTGTCTATTTGATGGAACTGATTAAAAAAAATAAATAAAAAAAATCCCTTCTTGGATTTAAGTCTGTTCTGTGAAACTGGCAGATAGGTTACACCACCCTGGAAAGTACCAAAGCTTCACTTTGAACAGCACAAATTGTCAACAGTCCTGTGACTCATTTGGCACAATTAAATACTGTATAACCAACTGTTATTTCATCATTATTTCTTAATAATTTATATGTAATTTGGTATAGATTATTTTCTTTTAGGGTGGCATGGTGGTGCAGTGGTCAGCACTCTCGCCTCACAGCAAAAAGCTTCTGGGTTCGAGCCCTGGGTCGAGCCCAGGGCTTCTCTGTGTGGAGATTACATGTTCTGCATGTTCTTCTAAACTTCCTATGAAAGTATTTGGAAATTATTCCGAATTTACAAACCCATAAGATACAGTGTTATCAGTGGCAATGGCATTATCAATGACAGCGTTAACCCATAAGATACAGTGTTATATTTTTGTCAGATGCTGACGTAAGTATTCGAGATGAGATTGAGAAAAATTGGATCTCTACTACCAGCACAGGGCTTCATGAGTTGTGAATGGGTGCATTTCAACTATTGCCGTCTTAGAATGAGAATAACGTTTCTGACACCTAATTGACCACTTCATTGCCACCACTTTAAAAGGACATTTTAAAGCTCTGCAGTCAGTGGGGAGTAGCAGGACAAGTGTTTTATGGTCCCACAGTGAGTACAGACTATATCTGTGGAAACTTATGAAAGCCCACCTAAAGCAAGAACCAGTCTGGCACTGCAGGAACATCATATGGATGGAGGCTCACACACACACACACACACACACACCACACACACCACACACACACACACACACACACAAACACAAACAGATAAGCCTGTAATCCTCAATGTGTATGTGTATGTTTATTAACTGGGGATTGCTATATAGAGTTTAATCCACAGGCTACCGACAGTGATTGTTGTATACATTGTTTGGTTGTCAGACAATCACAATCTAAATCTTAAGAATACTTTCCTTTATAGAGTGTGATCGGAAGTGGAACAATAAATTCTATGTCTAGATGGAGAGGAGCTGCTGTGCTCTCCAGTTACAAGAAACTGATGGAAAATACATACATATGTAGGGAAGAGTAGGGTTGAAGCACTGCAGAGTGAGAGGAAGAGGAAGAAGGAGGAGGAAGAGTGGGAATCCCACAGTTAACAGGAAGCAAAATCTGGGATTCTGTGAGGCTAGAAATCTGTTGAGGCAGCAGCTGAGTGTGTGCACATGTGTGTTTGTCCTCATCTCTCTTACATCTCCCCCTCCTGTGCCTGTGGCAGAAACTGTTACACTGATGATGTATAAAGGCTTCATATTGCCATCCTGTGGTGAGGTGTCGCAACTACAGACTCAAGGATTTAATCCATCATTAGAGCTACATCCAATTCTTTAACTGCTGTGCACTGCTCATATAATGTGTTCATATTTTCAACTCTCTCACCTTCTCTGCCCACAGATTTTGTTCGACCAGGCTCAGAGGTCGATCAAGCAGCAGCTTCACACCTTCATTAAAGAGTGAGTGCCTCATCACGGTTAATAATAGTTAATTAAGTGCTGCTAAAAAGAGAGGTGTAACACATGTTCAAGTGTGTAAACAATCTTTTTAAGACTGATGCAATAATGAAAATGGACATCTTAGACTAATCAGGTCTTATGGGAACTAGTGAACTAGGAACTAGTTAATGTTTTTTTAATCCTTAGACAGGTGACTCATCAACATGTACTTGAGTGGGATATTAAACCTCTACATCACATCCAAACAGCTGATCTCTGTAGTTTTACTCATGGCCAACCTCTACATTTAGAAAAGTAATATTCATGATTTGTTGTTAGTTTTCAAAAATAAGTCTCCTGGTTGGTTTGATTTTCTAACCACTTACAGAAAATAACCAGTGATATTGTGGCTCATGCAGTGGCAAAGCCCAAAACTTTTCATTTCAAACTGAGAGACCTACGCACTCTTATAATCACCATAAACGTACATGGATTATAAACTGGCTCTTTGTCTCCATCTCTCCGCTCTTCCACCAGGGATGTGCGTAAATTCAAAGACACCAAGAAGCAGTTTGACCGGGTGCGCGAGGACATGGAGCTGGCCCAGGTGAAGAACGCCCAGGCGCCCAGGAACAAGGTCCATGAGGCAGAGGAGGCCACGCAGGCCCTCATCCTCAGTCGCAAAGCCTTCAGGCACCTGGCACTAGACTATGTGCTACAGGTGAAAAACACACACACACACACACACACACACACACACACACACATTTACATACTGTATACAGGCACAAAATCCAACTGTATTACCAGAGTTGTCCAGTAGGTGGCACTGACACTCACAGCCGCTGAACCAATACACCTTTGATACTCTTGAACATAGAGGAGGCAGCACTTGAAACTGATTTTATTTATTTATTTTCAAATACCTACCATTAATGGAATCTACATTTATCTTTTCCTGTTTGTTTTTGTCAGATTAATGTTCTACAGGCTAAGAAGAAGTTTGAAATTCTGGATGCAGTGAGTAACCCAGACATTGACATCAGTAATTTAATAATATATTTAATATATATGTTCTGTGTGTGTGTGTGTGTGTGTGTGTGTGTGTATATATATTATTATTTTGGGCTTTGTCACTGCATATATATCCCTGTGGCATATATGATTTGAAGTGAACACAGTTGTATTACAGTCCTTACTCTCTCCCTGTGTCTGCTGCAGATGTTGTCCTTCATGCGAGCTCAGTACACTCTGTTCCAACAAGGCTTTAACATCTTAGATGAGATTGACCCCTACATGAAAAAACTGGCTGCACAGGTGAGACGAAAACAAACCCAAAAACACACTGAGTGCCACACACACTCACACAAGGAAATACAGCACATGTACACAGACACATATTCACACACACTAGTTTTGCTGTACTACTACTGCTATTACTGTATTTCCTCAGCTCCCCTTATGCACAGCTGCTCTTTTGGCAAATAATACATGCACTGGATAATCAAACTATTGTGCTCTTGTGCTTGTTACTGTTTGGAGCCACAACCTGATGTCGGACTCTTTACAGGAAATGTAGATTATTTGACTTTTTTTATTTAGGCTTCACAAGTACAATAGTACAAGTATACATTCAATTAATGCCAGTTAAAACATGTTATGTTGCTTATTACAGTAAGCTAGGAAAGAAAATGTCAACACGTCTCATACACAAAACATGGGCAGACGAGGACGAGCGGACATATCAGTGTGTTTTTGTCTTTTAAGCCGACTCACAGTTTCATGTACCTGTCTCATCGACTCTGCTGTCCCCTGTTCTGTGCAGCTGGATCAGCTGGTCATCGACTCAGCCATGGAGAAGCGAGAGATGGAGCACAAGCATGCCCTCATCCAGCAGAGAGTGAGACAACAAGACAACTCTTATCTTCCTGCCCTATCTGTCTTTTTGTCATGCGTCTGCTCCGTCTGTTCAGTGGAAACTAGTGCAGCTTCCCCTTTTCCTCTCATGTCACCTGCACACACTGGGGCTTTTCATTTCCTGCATAGTTAGATCAAAACAATGCTTTACTGTCAATATGGAAGTTAAGAAAACAGACCACAAAATACTGAGAAATGTCCCCTTACGTACTTAAATTATTCAATAATACAATAATGTTACTGTGTTTTTAAAAACTTGACTCATGTGGCAAAACTTTTTTTTTTCATGGAGGCAATTCTGTTGAATACCATTACAAACTAAAATAAGCAGTTATCGGTTTGTGAAGACAAGAATGTTTTGAGCTTTTTTTTTCCCAGATGCAATCGAGTCTGCTCTATTTTCATTTTAAGATTTTTTTATGTATATCATGTTTACCATCTTTGAATTTGAAGTTCAAGAGTAGTAGAGTAGTAGAGTAGAGTAGTAGAAACTTAGATAGGTTTCCTCAAAGGTAGTGAAACTAGATTTTTCTCTCTCCTCCAAACAATCACCATTTTTCATTCTCACTTAGCATGACGGGTTCCTCCTAATTCACTAAGACGTCTCTCAGTTAAAAACACAGGGGTTAGAGGGAGGTATTTATCTGGCTGTCTGGAATGTAAAATGTGTTTCACCACAATAACTAATCTCAAGCTAACATCAAATGCCTCATTTGAAAAACAGCTTCCCACGGAAGCTTTGAATTATTTTTACATCATCTGTTCCCTGACTCGTTGTCATCTTATTCCTTTGTTTTTTTAATTCTGCAAGCCACAGAAATAATTAGGACAAGTTTGTGAGTGTTGAGTTGCAGTTTTGTTTCCCTTCAGGCTCAAATTAAGAGTTTAAAGTGGGAGAGTGGCTCCCACAAAGAGAGTGGGGTATATTTATTCTGTGGGTCACTCAGCTGAAGGAAACAATTTTTTCAAACCATTGTGCACAGATGCACAAAAACCATCCATCTGTTACCTGAAGAGATGCCAAAAACATAGGTGTTTTTTCTGCCTGACTTGGCCAGTGCTTCTCATGAATTTAGCTGCCAGACACATCGCATGGCGTTATGCCTGACCTGATGGCCTTTCAGCAACCCTTCCTCATCCTTTTAATTAGACTGAAAAAACAACTGTTTCCTTGTGTTTCAGGAGCCCTCTTAACTAGCGAGCTAATTACCACCAATGTATAAAGACCTTCAAGGCACTGACATTGATTATGAGTGTATTACATGATATGTCTCATTATCACATATTTAGTTTAATTTAGCGAGATGCATGCAGTGATGTCATTTTAGTAATACATTTCTCTCCTTTTCTTCCCTGTGCCCTTGCCTGACCACATTCTGTCACCTCCAGACTCTGATGCAGGTGAGTTTATGTTTTTTCTTTGCTTACTGCACCTATTTATCAGGGCTAACCTCCTGGTTCAAAATGGAACTGTTCTACCGTGCAAAATGCCATAACATCACAGTGTTTTTATAGTGTGTCAGAAGATGTTAGAAAAGGTCGGTGGAGTATTGGATTGAGTGATGGTTCAGGTGAAAAAAGCCAGAGGGATTTATGACTTCTGCTCCATGTTTTTACCTGCACTGTATTGGTGTTAGTGTGGGATTTCTGAATGCCAACATCTCTGGGTCTGAACGCTCCTGTTTACGGCCCCAAATTGCATATATAGTGGTAACTTTCTAAACGTGGACCAGCAGATGCCAGGGTCCCAGTCTGTGTCTCTCTGTGTGGATTTGTTATTTAGCAATTTAGAACAGATTGGGTGACTGATGTATGGAGAGCAGTTTTACGGCCCCAACCACATGTGGATTCTTGTGGCAGGAAATCAATGCGCTGTTTGAAATTGTAGTGCAGACCTAAATCTTTGTAAAAATGTACTCATGCAAGAGGTCTGTATGTCAGAGTCTGTCAGCCAGCATCATAGGACACAACAGAGAGAACATTTTTCAGTTAAATTCAGCTTCTTGTTGTGCAGTTAACATGGCTTTCAGTAAACTCCTGTGTGTGTCTGCGTGCCCTCAGCTCTGCTTTGTGTGGGCGGGCAGACATTAACCAGTTTGTGCAGAGTGGTCAGGTGTTTTTGGTGAGACATTTTTTTCTATTGTGTAGCTCACTTTGTATCTTTGTCTCACTTGTGTGTCATGACCTTGATTTTCCCTCCATCCCTCTGATACTTGACACCTTTTTCCACCCTTCTTGTTAAACTCATCTAATCTGCTCCTATTGTATAAACCCTGTGAGCTTATTTTTGTCTCTCATTTGATGTTTACTTCTCTCTCTTCTTTTTTTTCTGTTTTTCCCCATCTCTCGCACGAGCACATGCATGGAGGCAGCCCCACGCTTTATTTGCCATATAGCGCACACGCACACAAAGCCTATCACCCTCCCTCTCCTCTGCCCATTTCTCTCTCTCTTTCTCTCTCTCTCTCTTTGAAGAATGCTGCTCTCCCAAATATTCTCCTGCTATTTTGTGCTGCTCCCATTTGTTTCATCTAAAAATTTAACCCAGAGGATTTGTCAACATGTCAGCAAGCCAGTTAAGAAGATATAATTGTCAAAGTGAAAGCTTAAAAATAGCAGCTATTATGTCTTTTTTGTGTTCAGGCAGTATTTTCCATTATTATCTAGTTTTGTTCTTTGTTAAATTGAGTTATAGATCTTCTTAATACTTTAAAATGTAGTAGGTCTGTTTTATTATTGCTTCCTTTCTTTCTATATGCCAGACTATTCTTAACTATGCAAGAAACACATCAGAATGTTTTATTTCGTCACCCTTTTTCATACCCCCTTCACTCCACAGTTTGTCAGCCTCACTTAAGTTGACTAATTGATACATCACACACGTCACATCAGGTCTCAGCTCTGGCAGAGATCAGCGTCTCGCTGGAGACTTGACAGATGTGACTGCGCATGATGCCAGCCTCAGCCCATTTTCGTTTCTCCGTCCACCGCCAGCTCCAGCCTGAAGTCAACAGACGGCATTACAGTGCACACAGCGGGGGGTTGAATGTGAAGTGGCAGAGCAAGAAAAGAAAGAGTGGGGGATGAATAAAGAGAGAGGAAGACAGATTAAAAAAAAGGAGAGAAGTTAAAGATCCAGGCATGGACTATGAAAGAGAATAACACTATAGAAGAAGAGAGAGGGCGTGTCTGCAGTCATTTCTGAATTATACCTCACACTTTACAGAACAAATGCCCGATTTAAAGAATTAAATCTCTTTATCCCTGCTCCACTGTCAATATGTAGGTTTTCCATATTGAGCAGAATGGGGCCAATGAGAAGACGCTTTTACCAATCATCGATTTTTTTGTGATCTGTTTGATCTTAATGTAACAGTGCTATTTGTTATTATGAGTCAAAAACTATTTCCCATACAATCACTTTAGTTTCTTTCACAGCATTTCTTAATGCACAGCATGACATTTTAATATTTTTTGCTTAAATATAGTCTCTGTGGTGTGATACTACAAAAACACAGACAAAACACCAGGCATTTTTCTGCCGAAAGTTGTAGCTGGTGATCAGATGCCTCTACGATTATCAGAGTCAGTTGGTGGTAGTGTACCAGAAAATGTGAAAGCTGCTTCAAGTTTCGATAGAATGATATTCTCCTGCTTCTGTCTCCTTAGCAACTGCATTTGTGAAAACAAAAAAAAAAAGGCTGTAGAGAGGTAGAGACAGAAAAGGTCAGACAGCATCAAGAGATTCAGGAGAAGATGTTGCCATGAGCTGTTTCAGATTTTCTCCCGCGAACACCCACTTCTTTTTTCAGACTCCCTTCATATTCAGATGTAGTGGTGCAGGAAGTGAAGCCATGAGACCACAGAGTTTGTGAATTATACATGGTTTACATTCTTTATTAATAGGCCATTAAGTTACTGCAGGAATCATATTCGGAGGAGAATAAGATGGCTTCATTATGAAAGTAGTTCAGGATAAATTTGATGTTGATTTGGACAAGTTACTTCGCAGTGAAAGGAGGATACCACAAAAGAGAAATTAGAAAATATGAGCGTCTGTATGTTGATGTTTTCATCTTTTAAAACTGGTGTGAGGATCTCTTGTTATAAAAAATATAAAAATAGATGGATCAAGGCAGATGAAAACATGTGTGCCAGTGAAGAAAATGCAAACATTTTCGTCAACATCAATTCCTGACATACCTGTGGACATGAAACCAAAACAATGATCTTGTCAGCTGGTGAAACATTATTTTAATCATGCCATCTCCTGGCAGACAATTAATCTAGATCACTTTCAGTCTTTCACTTCTCGTCCTTCTCACCTCACCTCGACTTTCACTGTTGTTGCCTTGGCTGCTCCTCCACCCACTCCCCATCTTTGTCGCCCCTGTCTCGCACCACAGATCACACACTCCCCCCTGTCTCCTCTCTCTATTCTCCCAACAGCAGTGTTTTATGTGTGCGGGACTTCATTGCAGGCTCCCCGGGGGATTGTTGCCTCAGCTCTCTGCTCCTCCATTGTTACAGCTTTTGGCTGCAAAACTTTTCAAGTCGGAGGGAGGTAAACAGAGAGGGAGAGACAAAAACATGGAGAAAACTGGGAAACCATTGTAAGAGAACTGTGGCAAATGGCCGAGTAAGCATTTTTATAACAAAATGCGTATATACAGAATGCATTTTATCACTTTAAATTAGCTCAGGGGATTTAACAGAACCATTTTTATGTGTTTCACTAGAACTGGGATACCACCAGTATAACACCAGTATATGCAAATCAGTGGATTTAGGCTACTTCAAAAACTAGTCCATACCAATCAATATGTCTGATAAGCCTCCCAGATGTGTTTGACATGTTTTACAATTCTAAATTTTGCAATATACATGTATCTTTTAAATCCTAGGTTTCATTAAGGCCTTGGACACTTGTGCGCTGCATTCTTCCACCGTCCTGGCTGATTTAAGGTGGGAAGAGGGGGCTCTGAGCTGGTGTTTGGGGAGCAATAATGTCAGCTTGATTAAGCAGGAATAGTGCTCAAAGCCGCAGACAGATGGAAAGCTGACTCCTCCAAAAAAAAAAAAAAAAACTGTGGATGAAACCCCCGGGTTTGAGAATAGCCGCGGGGGTTAGAGGGGAGCCCTAAATCGCGATGTGGGGCGAGGAGAGGAGGGGGCACGGCACGGCCGGTACGGCCTCTCCCCTGTAAAAATGAAATGTTTGATCTCCGGCAGCCGCGACGGGGTCAGCAGGGCACGAGGACTCCGCGTACAGCTGTATGATAATGAGCCGCTCGCGCCAGGTCCACGCGGTCGGCAGGTGGCGTGGAGAGAGTAAAGGAACGGCACGAGCGTGCTGCTGCTGTTGGCTGACAGTCTCATATGCACTCGCGTGGGACGCGCGTGTGTTTCCTCCGCACCTTCAAGTTAATAACCTGTTGGCTATTAGAGTTGCTGTAATGCATTAGCGCATCAGTATATTTATTTATTCTTATTTATTTTGTTAACATTGAACTCGAAATGCTGTTGGATTCCAGTGTGGTAAAGATGAAGATATTTGGCAGACTGGACTTTACACTGGTGAGAAACGGTTTTGTTTTGTTTCTGTTCCTTTAGCCTACAGTCAGTTTTCATGATCTCACTGGTCCCACTCACATAATATGTATTTTACATTTGAGATAAATGCAGTACAAGAGTTCAAATACAAGAATTATGTGCTGTGTGTCCATATATGTAGATGTTGCTCTTTTTAATCAGTTTGTAAAGATGGAGTTTAGAAAGTAAAGTTTTCTCTGCAGAGGCCTGTTTCAAAATGTATAGGGCAGCTTGTATGTAAACGCTGCTTTTGCATCTACTGGAAACACCTCGAGCTTTAAATGTGTCGGCAGCCAGCCAGGAGACAGACTGTTGTCTCACATCCCACCATGTTTTTTGCATCACATCACACAAACCTGTAATGATTACACACAGGATATTGCTTATGACCAATATGGCAATTTACTACTTTTCTCAAGGTACCACATGCTACTATGGGCTGTCTCTGAATCATAGCTGTTTACACTGATCTACACGAAGCTGGAAGAAAAATAGATCAATTTGAGTTTAAATTTCTAGTAACGTTGAATATGAAAATGCTGTTTGTGACTGTTGTGGCATCTGGGACGATCAATGAAAAGGCCTCTGTACTTTTAGCAAAGTTAAAAGGGTACTGAAAGTATATGATGACATCAGCGTGCAATTACACAGTCAGTGGGGTTTTCTGAGGGAGAACACATAGAATTATTCAATGATCTTTTCAAGAGAAGAGATACAGCATGGGCCTGTGTGTGTGTGTGTGTGTGTGTGTGTGTGTGTGTGTGTGTGTGTGTCTGCCTATGTGAGCAGCTTAGCCATATGTCCAGTATCATCTCACACCCCAAACCAAAGGCCTCCTTAACAATAATGAAACCTAACCTCAGCCTTGACTCTCATTTAAATCATTATGTTTATGTGTTATTCTCCTCATTGAGCAGGTGGCGTCTGGCTTTAAATACCTGTCTTTAAAAAATCCAACTCTCTGTGGACAAAGCTGATAAGAAAATAGAGATGGTTTCAGCTGACAGGTAGAGAGGCACAGATTTGATGTGATCTTCAAAAGTAAACTCATGAACAGGTGGCCAGTGTAAAAGGGAAACAGATTGATGTTTGTGGAGGGATACACAGACACATTTCAGAAAGAAAAGGTATAAAGGTAAAGAGGAGTAGTTCAGCAGACGCATTGTGTCAGTACAGCTACTGTATCTGGTGCCGATAAGGCCCTATCTCTGGACTTTTACCACTCCGCAGCATCACCTGGCCTGGTCTTTATGCAGTTGATTAGTTAAGGCTGTTCATGTCTGAGCCGCCAAGAAACTGGCTGCGGTGGACGACGTACGACATCCACAGGAACCAACCAAATCATGGAAATGTGGCCTTTCCCCTTGGGCCCTCACTGAAAATGAGGTTACACAGTGGAGAAGAAGCCAGGCCATATCATTTATGTGCCTTTGTGTTCTCCCTACAGGACTTTTCCTATGATGACCCCAAGTTGGAATTCAATGTGGATGCACCCAATGGTGTGGTCATGGAGGGCTACCTCTTCAAGAGAGCCAGCAACGCTTTCAAGACCTGGAACAGGTAAAAGAGAAGTGACAAGAAGAGAGCATAATGAAATCTAATTAAAGCTCATGAAATAACTAGAAGGCATGCAAACAGTTAAAATAGTGTGGTAACAATCAAAAGACACATATTGTTAGGAAAAAGCTTGGTTTGTTAAATTTTAATTAAATTATATTCAAAGCTTACACCTATTTCTCAGAGCCCAAATGACAAAGTCCTGGACAAAGTTTGGTTTTCAAGGGGAGAATGTAATGCTCTCTATTGGTCTTTGCTTTATTCCCACAGTTAGACCCTAGCAGAGCAGATTGCACTATGCAGACATTTGATTGATTATGTCTCTCTTACAGAAAGTGATTTCATACTTTCTCCTCCCTACAGGCGGTGGTTTTCTATACAAAACAGCCAGCTGGTCTACCAAAAGAAACTCAAGGTACAGTTTGAATTTGTAAATTAAGTAAACAAGATTAAATAAATAGTTTTCACAGACAGACAACCTTCAAGACATCAGGCCTCCAGCTACAGCTGACACGGAGGAATTGCAATTTCGGGTTGTCTGTCTGTCCGTCCCATTCTTGTGACACCTCTGTAACGCTTTGATAGAATTTCCTCAAATTTTGGTAAAAACATTGACTTGGACTCGAGGACAAACTGATTTGATTTTTTTGTGGTCAAAAGCATTTTTTGGCCTCACTGATGTGATATGTCAGGAATGCTTGAAGGGACTTCCTTCACATTTGATACAAACATTCACTTGGACTCAAAGATGAACTGATTAGGTTTTGACAGCCAAAGATAAAGGTCACTTTGAGCATACAAAACATGGTTTTGGCCATAACTCAAGAATTTGCACGGTAATTAACTGCAAATGGACTGCTTTGTTTTGGCATAGGCATATAACCATAAGGTGGTAATTCTGGTCTTGCAAGGATTTTTCATCACTGAAATTAAACTATAGTCAAGCAGTGTTTGACAGTTTAGAGGTATCTATGTAAGGGTAGATTTCCCCCCCCAAAAAAACAGAGTCTTAATTTACCCAAAATCTTACAATTTACAAAATAGGCTACAAAGGTCTTAACCAATAAAATAGGTCAACTAAAGCCACTCACAGGCTTCTTTCTGTATTTAGTCTCTCTGCTTTTAGTGGGTGTGTCCTCACAAGATGTATTGCTCCAACAGCAACAATCACCGCTGGCACTGATAACTCGCAGAAAACAACAATTAACTAACAACTAATGTGCTGCCAGATCTACCAAATGAACTATAAAGATGATGTTTTAGTGTTTCTATTTACTGATGAGCAATGCGGACATGATATGCATGAGGTTAACAGACAGGTAAACGAGATCAAGAAACAAAACAAAGAAAACAAAGGAGAGTTGCTAAATCAACCGTGTGGCTGATTATTTGCATATTAGTCTTTAAGAAAGGTAGGTATGCGCTGACATGTCTTTCCGTGCCAGCTGCAAGGAGAGTAACCTGTTTGGTGTAACTTAGCAGTTAATAGGTCAACATTGTTTTGACACTCCTCTCTGTCAATGACAGGATTCCTTGACAGTGGTGGTGGAGGATCTGAGGCTGTGCTCGGTCAAACCGTGTGAAGACAATGAGAGGAGGTTCTGCTTTGAGGTGGTTTCACCCACCAAGTAAGAAAGAGAACCTTTTCAGATTTCCTTTTACATCACTGTTTAATTCTGAATGATCTAGAGAGCTCAATTACATGTAGATTAATAACATCAGAACGGTTATGACATTGAATCTGGCCTCTGTAATCCTCTAGGAGCTGTATGCTGCAGGCTGAGTCTGAGAAGCTGCGGCAAGCTTGGATCCAGGCGGTCCAGGCAAGCATTGCCTCTGCGTACAAAGACATCAGCGACAATTACTACATTGAGGTATGAACATGCACCTGTGTGTGCATACAGGAAAAAGTTAGACAATACTGTGACACACACTGTGATTTCTTTTCATTACAAACTGGTCCTTGGAAGCTACAGAGTGTCTGTTTCTTACTTGCCCCCCTCTCCCCGTGTTTCTGCAGCGCTTGGACCGGACGGCCTCGCCCTCCACCAGCAGCATCGACTCTGCCAGCGAGCCCAGAGAGAGAGGGGAGAGGGCTGATAGGGGAGTGAGGGGAGGGGGCGAGAGCCTCCTCCAGAGGGTACAGAGCCTGCCAGGCAACGAGCTGTGCTGCGACTGCGGCCAGACAGCTCCGTGCTGGGCCTCCATCAACCTGGGAGTGCTGCTCTGCATCGAGTGCTCGGGGATCCACAGGTAACTGCGCTAACATTAAGAGAGAGTTTGTTTAGAGAGGATGGGGGGACAACAGCAGGTAAGCTGATTAACAATATGTAGGCAAATTGTTTAACTTACAAACTGGTTTCGTCTGTGCAAAATAACTATTAACAGCAAAGCATTCCAGGAAATGAACCAGCTCTTATCTAAACAAGGTTTTTAACACAACAACAACATCAAAAGCATTTCCATGTTTTAGAGGTGGCTATATATGGTAATAAAATCTAGTCTTGACCTTTACAGAGGGGAAATCCTCACACTGAGCTTCCTCTTTGCTCATGTCACGTCATGCTGAAGGGTCACATACCCTGTTTCTGCTTTATTTTATTTATACAGCAGAACTATCTACGTTAGAGCGTCACTTCTCATTCACCGGTGATGTTGCAGATATGCTGGTGGTAGTCAGACACCGCTTTCCATTACATTATCAAGTACCAAAGAAATCATCACACCTATTTTGAACCGGAATCATAAAGATGTGATGAAAATATAGGTTTATTACACTGATATATAAAAAAATAAAAGCAATAATCTGCAGGAGTCCAAACTGGATTTAAAGTCAGTGGCATGGGTGTTTAAGTAATAGCTCAGCTCTAGAGATAGAGATCAGAGTCTCTAGGGTGTTGAGAAAACAGAAAAGTCTGACAATAATTTCTGATGTCTCTCACCTCAGGTAGTTGTAATAAAAGAGGCGAAAGTAAAAATCTGCTTGTAATAAGATGTAAACTTCACACCCTTCCCTTGCTTTATATAATCTTTTCTCTCTTCTTCTTGTTTCTTTGTAGGAGTTTAGGCGTCCATTGCTCTAAAGTGCGTTCACTGACGTTAGACTCGTGGGAGCCGGAGTTACTCAAGGTGCATCTCTCCGACACATTTGCCCACAGCTTTTTCTGTCTGTGCTGTGATATTTTTCCCATGACAGTTGCATATATAATTCCCTTCAGTGCATTGCTGAAAGGATTTGAACCTTTTCCGTTTCTGTCTCTGTCTCTTCTCTTTTCCTCTTTCTTTCTTCTTTCACATGTAGCTGATGTGTGAACTGGGAAACACTGTGATTAACCACATTTATGAGGGAAGCTGTGAGGAACTAGGAGCAAAAAAACCTGGACCGTCCAGTTCAAGGTCAGTCTTTTACTCAAAAAGACGAGCATGTGGAGAGAGAAAAAAAACTTGACTGTATATCTCATTATTAGATACCTTGGGACATGGTGCATTCATGGAAGTCTGAAGACAGTTAGATTAAAAGAAGTCTCTTCACTGACTCACACCTGGTTGTCTGAGTTTACCACCTTACTGCACTACTCAAGCTAGACTACATCCAATTATCAGTTTGTGATCGTCTCCCTCCAGGCAAGAGAAAGAAGCTTGGATCAAGTCCAAGTATGTGGAGAAACGCTTTCTGAAGAAAATGAGTGGCAGTGAGTCACTGGTGGAGGGCGAAAGGAAGTCCCGACCCTGGACAGTGAAGAAGTGCCAGCGACACAACAGCTCTGTTCGGGCCCCCAACAAGGCCCGAAGGAAATACCACCGCTACGAGCCAGGCAGCGCCTCGCCTGCAAACCTCTCAGCAGGTCAGTGCATTGACCTCATTGGGTTTCATGCCATCTGTAGTAATAAACCTTACCTCGAGGCTCATGAAATCAAGAGCAGTGGGATGTCCATACAGTAAATATATGTGTAGCCTAGACTGAAAGCTTGTGATTTTTTGTCCTTCTGCAGCAGCGGCAGCAAAGTTTCGCCGGGACTCCCTATTCTGTCCAGATGAGCTGGACTCACTATTTTCCTACTTCGACACCGGCTCTGGTCCTCGCAGTAAGTCCAACACACATCTACACACATCCCTTGTGAGTCTATTTCAGATTTTCAGTAAAGATTTGGGTAAGAGCTTCTTACTGGGATGCAATAATTCATAAATTGAAGATCTTATTGCAATTTCTGACATGTTTTCTATTTCTTGCGCAGTCACTGCTGGTGATGTTGTGTGCATGTGTGTGAGCAGTACAGTGTGCGCCGTGTAATGATTAACGTGTCCGTGGCTTGGCGATGCTTGGCCCCGCAGGTCTTAGCAGCGACAGCGGCCTGGGAGGAAGTACAGACGGCAGCACTGACATCCTGGTTTTTGGCTCGGTGGTGGATAGTGTCACAGAAGAAGGTATGTGTGTTTACACAAGAGTATAATCATGTTGCCGAGAATATAAAGTTTTTTATAGTAGAGGAGAATACTGGCACCAATATGAGTTACTCAGTAACCCATTTATACCTGGAAGAAGTGCATTCATCAATAAAGATCAAAGTCAAACGAGTCTGAAATGTTCTCTGGTTGATTGTAATAAACTGTTAGTATGAATCGAAATTGCATAAAGACCTAGACAAACTTAAAGAACACTGGTATTATCCCTCAAATGAAACCATGCCACATTCGTTAAGAGGGTTTTAAAATTTTCCATTTACACCTTTCCTTTTTTTTCCATCATTGTTGTCGTCCTGTTTCCTGACCGACCCTCAGAGGAGGAGTCTGAGGAGTCATCCAGCGGTGAGGTGGAGATCGAGCAGGAGATGTCCTCGGACCCCGAGGATCAGAGGGAACTGCACCCCGGGGCGCTCCTCCACCGGTCCTCGCGCCTGCACAACCTGCCGCTCATGGCCGAGGCGCTGGCACACGGCGCTGACGTGCATGCGGCAAGTGAGGAGGAGGAGGGGAAAACGCCACTCATACAGGCCGTGATCGGGGTGAGAAACTGTTCGGTTTTTGATTTTATTGCCATTTCTGTTGTTGTTGTTGACTCACATTCCCTGAACTTGAGGCAGGGAAAGCTTATCTGTTTGAGTCAAAACTTAATAAAGAGGGAATAAAAACCAGTCTCAGTAATGCTAAACAACCTAACCTTGGACAAATAAACTAAAATAACTAACTCTCTCTGTCTCTCTGCTAGGGCTCTCTGATAGCTTGTGAGTTCCTGCTACAGAACGGAGCCGACGTGAACCAGAGGGACATGAGGGGCAGAGGCCCCCTGCACCATGCCACCTATCTGGGGCGAACTGGGTAAGAGATGCCAACATCAACAGAAGGGACAGGTTAAGACGCATTTGCTTTCCCTGTGAATCCTTATCCATGGTCTGGCTCACACGAGCTCAGTTCAGTGACTCACCACATGGGACGAGGATTCCCTCACATTTCCAGTATTTCTTTGGGATTGCGTGAGATAAACATTTTCTTCTGAAACTTCTAACAGACAGTTTTCTTTTCATTTTCAGAGGCTATAATCTTTGTCCTACATTCTTGTACAGTTTTGACTTGATGTCTCACATCATGAATCATTGCATAGAAAAAAATGAATGGCAAATCCATCAGTTTACCAGTTGATCTGCTCCTCCTGCTATTTATTCCATGTGCTTTTATTCTCCAAATACACTGTATCTTTCCCATTTTTGGTGTTGGCAACCAGTGTATTAATCTCTTTCTTTTCTGTCTCTACTTTTTGTTTTGTACAGTCAGGTGTGTCTGTTTCTGAAGAGAGGAGCATCACAGACGGAGGTGGATGAGCAGGGTCACGACCCCTTAAGTATTGCTGTCCAGGCCGCCAATGCAGACATCGTCACCCTGTAAATAACCCCAATTCCTCATAGACCTGAGAGTGTTGCTGTAACATGTATAAACAAATTCTCGGTTAACACTCATAAATTGCGCAATGTTTATGTGTGAGAACTGAAATCAAATGGAAAAACTGAGTGTTAGCTAATTCTTTCCATACACGAGCAACAGCCTGCCACAAATGCCATCACATTTTCTGCAGTGGACTTACTGTAATTAATCTATTTACTGTTTGGAGACTGTTGAATTTCATTTAGTCTCTCATGAGATAGTTAAAGTTTCCAGAAAAAAGTTTATAGCTCACCTTGAGTCAAGATTATTTTTTTCTTTATCTAAATGTTGCTTAATAGGATTTAATTTTTGTTATTATTTTATTTTAAAAGCTGATGATGATGATGACCTTTTACTCTCTTCTTCCATCCCTCCCTATAATATATATATATATATATATATATATATATACACATTTCTCTCTTTTTCTCACCTGCCTCCCTCTCTTTTATCTTCTCATTTTTATGTTTGTCCTTCCCTTCTCTTCTGTCCCCTTCTTGTCATCGACAGATTGCGTCTGGCGCGGATGAACGAGGAGATGCGAGAGGCTGAGGCTCCGCTTGGTCAACCAGGTCAATACCCCAGCAGCAGCCCCACTGAGCAGCAGTATAGGAAGTGCATCCAGGAATTCATCTGCCTCACCATAGACGAATGCTAGTCACTCCTGTGTCCAGGAGCATAGCTTGTGCTCTATACATATATACATACTCTCTCTCTCTCTCTCTCTCTCTCTCTATATATATATATATATATATATATATATATATATAATGTTAGGTTCCCAGTCAGAAGGAATATATATATATATATATATATATATATATATATATATATATATATATATATATATATATATATATATATTCATAACCGAACATAATTGTGTAGACAAAGTTGCCCCTAGACACTGATCTCAAGTCTGTTACTCACATAGATCTAGGCTTATGGGAAACTTCTCTGGGGCCATCTGAGAAGAGAGGACAGTACCACTTGCTTATTGTAGGGGGGTGCGTTGTGTCATAGGGAGACCCCTGATGGACCTTTTTAACTCTACTGACAATACTAGCCACCACCACCCATTTCTAGGATCACCACTACATTTCTGCTTGCCATTACTCAGCACCACCCATGCTATGCTATGCCAGCTACATCACACACACACACAGTAAAAAAATGACTTTTTGGTGTTTTGCTAACAAGGTTATCCTATTATCATAATGTGGTGTAACCTCTTGTGTGAGGGTGTGGGGGTACTATTGCCTAACAGCTCTTACCTCTGAAGAATTTTGCTGCATTAACCCCCATACACTATCTATCCAAACCATCCATGTGACATCCAACTTACCCATCGCTTCTTAATCGGAGATGTAAATATACGTATTCAGAAGATATATGGGTAATCTTTTAACTATGTGCTGTGGCATGAGGTGAAAAAAAATGGTATTTGTTCCATTACTTAAAGAAAAAAGAGTAACTGACAAGCTGCAGTAGAGGTGGGCAGGGTAGTTTACTGTGTATAAAGAGGGGTCAGGAAGGGAAATTTAATGTAAAACTGTGACAAAAATACTGAAGGGCTTGTGTGGGGGTGGGGGGTGGATGGTGGGGGGGGGCGACCCTCACTCGCTTTCTAAGATACTTTGTGACATGATGAGTGAGTGAGTGAGTGAACAGGAGAATAAATGAGCGCATGAGTCAAAGAATACTGAGAGACAGAGTTAAATAATATGATATTATCATACGTTATGTAAAGGAAAAAAAGAAAGAAACTGTGCACTTTTCCCATCTACAGTATTATAATTTCTATTTTCATTCAGTCAGCGTGACTTTTATTTTTTTATTTTTTAAATTGTTCTTGTCCGCTCAAGTTATTGTATATCTATCTATTGTCTTTTTTTCTTTTATTTATGTTTTGTCTCCCCAGAGGACCAGTGCAATGCATTCTTGGGTGCAGTTTTCACCTGCATTTCTGTTAATGATTGTCATTTTAATCTGAAAGCATTACTTGGAATTTATGACAGGAAGTCTTTAGATTATGTCATGTAATACTACTCGTAAAAGACAGTTTGCTTTCATTTTCGCTTTAGAATGGCCTTAGATTGCTATCGGTGCAGTTATTTGGCATTTAAACAAACCACCGAAAGAGATTTTACTGGCTTAACCGTAGAAATTGTAGTTACAGTGTATCATTTTATAAATTAACTGCAGTCATTTGTTGGTTACAAGTGAGGATGATAACTAAAGGTGTGTAAAGGTGATGTGGAGACAAACCAGAGCAGTTAGCACTGCAGTGAGGGAGCGTATAAAACTGGATTTACATCTTCATCCTCAAACAGTTCCTCTGTTCACTGCTATTTACAGACTCATGGGTGTATAACCATAGCTCAGTTTTGTTGTAAATTAGTATCTGTGGTGAGATTATGGAGCACATTTCTTCAGAACAGTTTACACATTGGTGGGGTCAAAGGTTGTATATTTCTGGCTTCCCTCACTGGTCAAACGCTGACAGTGTCCTCTGCATGCTTTGCCAGAATTCTTTTTTGGGGGGAGAAGTTCAACATCATTTGCATTATGAGCATGATGAAATAATCTTATTATGGTTTGATCACATCGTGCAGTGCAGTCCTGTGGAATAAGCGCATGTACCACCGTGACCCCTCTGGTGTCAGACGTTTTCTTCCTTTTTGCACTTCTGTGCCATCCTTCCATCCATGGACCAAATCTGTGGTGACTTCCTCCTTCCTGTTTATTTTTTTCAGTAGGAGTAATTTTGTTGTAATGTTGTGGTTTTATTTTCCTCTGCCAAAGACTTTTTAAAGGGAAAGTGTCTGACATTGTTGTATGATATCACCGTTTTCTTTTTTAAATAACTGAAACTGTTCAGAGTAGATACAGCATAGTCTTACCATGCTTTGTGAAGTGACAGAGTGGTAGAAACACTGTTGGTGTACTCACATGTTCAAAAGAGGTTACAGAAATGTGACTGACCCTGAGAGATTTCAATACGACCGGTAATATTCTGCAATAGTTCGATGTACTGCAAGTAGAACCAGTCTAGGGAGGGGGTGATGTGAAGCTACTGTGACCAAACTGTTAAGGGCCCCACCCCATAGTGGAAGTATTAAATGTTGTGTCCATTGTGTGTATTGACATAGGAGTGGTTAAAGGTGCTGTTCAAAGCAAACATGCTGTAAATAGTACACTTGTGTATTTTAACTCCAAGCCGACTGCCTGCCTCTCAGCATTCAATCACAGATCCTGACTGTCTGATCTGTTTTATGTTTGTCTTTTTATTCTCTTCCAAGACAAAAGAAAAAAAAACCTGTCAGGCAGAACATAGTTCTGTATTACTTGGAGGTGTTCTTCTGTTCACTGACATTTGGATATCTTTGGAATACTTCTTCCTTGTCTTTAGAAGCACTGAGGGGGGGAAAGAAAACAAAATGCATACAATAAAACTGAGAAACTCTTGATGAACTAACCCTGCTTCCTGCTTGTTGCTCTCATTTCTGTTTCCCGTCTCATCTCTTATCTATAACATTCTCTCAACGTTGCAGCAATATATGTTAAAATGTTTTACATAAAATTGATCCTCTAAATGACTAATTCATAAAATGGAAATAGTTTTCATTTCTAGCCATCTAACTATATTGTAATATTGCCAGATGTTGAGAGAATACTATTGTTCACAGTTTGGTCTGGTGTGTCTTTTGGTCTATAACTTTTGGGTAACACTTGGCTTATTCAAAGCAATAAAATGACAACAAATACAACTGAGGTGCACACATGGACACCTCCTGACTGCCAGCACACTATTTAAAGTGTTTAAGGATCTCTATGGGTATTAAAATAGTGCTTCCAGTTTCTAGCCCGTAGCAGCAATACTGTGCCTTGAATAATTCAGTGTCTCCAGTGTGTGAAATGTTGATGCGCATTGTTGCATCATCACTGAAAAAATATTGTTCTCATATGCCAGAAATGCCTTAATTCTTCACCCTACACTAAATGCGAACAACACCTGTCCACCTGAGGAAATAAACACTGACTGACATATCATTGCTTCTGTTACCACAGGGGTTGCCACGGGCAGCAGGAGAGTTAAACCCAAGGATAGAGTGAGTGAAGCCTCCTGGGCTGTCTTACTGAGGGGGACTAGTGTGATACTGTGATTTTCTCTGCTCTGGTGGTTGCGGGTGATCTTTAGCATGTCTCGATCTGTCGCCCTTTCTGTCGTAGGCACACGCACTCTGTCTCTCTCTGGGAAAATATTTGGAGTTGTCTTGATGTTGTGAATCTTATTTGTCTCTTGGGGAGAGGTATTCTGTCCTAAGATGTCATAAGACTCGGCTATAATGCAGTATTCACATACATTTGGAAATATGTAATTTATTCAAAAAATATTCAAACATCCAGTGGGAACTCCTTCACTGAGAATGGGTAAGTATGTTGAAGTTCAGTTTATAAAATGAGAATAAGAATACTAAGCACATGAATCCAGGTATCACTTGGTAATGACTTGAGTGCGTGAGGAAAAAAAGATACCAGGATGCTCACCACTCGTTCCCCATAAGTTGCTAATTTTCTGTTCTGCAGATGCACCAGGACTCCCATCAAGGAGGGTAATCCTTTAAAAAAAAGATGTGCATAAAACACAGCTTAAGTATCTGGTGTCCACAGAGGATTAACTTGAGTAAACAAAGAAGCTTTTATAGAAGAATGAGTCACTCATATCCTGAAGGAATTGGTGTCTGTGTACCACCCAGCTAGGCCGAGGAGCTTCACTCTATCTTTAGGCAGTGCTTTGGGGGGCTATGCTCTTTCGTGGGTGCATAAAGCAGAGGTTTATCTGCTCTATTCCTTCTTCCTGAACAGTAAAATGTGGGTTACTGGAGATTGCAGTATTTTCTTGCTTATTTCCTGCATTTTATGTCATTGAAAAGGGTTTGTTGTGTCGCTCACTGATTTTAAAGTCAAGCAAAAAACCAAACAAACAGCAGATTGGTTACTGTCCCCTGTTCCAGATCACGTCTCCTGTGTTGATGTCTTTCGCGAGTTTTCTCTCCTCGCGTCTCTCCAGCCCGAGAAGCTGAGGAGAAGGAGCTTGCAGTTCAGCCGCTGCAAGAAGCCATAGTGGCCATCGCTGACCACCACTTCATCTTCTTCAGTGACCTTGGAATCAAAAGGGAGGCTGTACATGCCCTTAAAGAGACATTTGATGATGCGGAATGAGTGCTGCAGGTGTAAGCAAATGGTCAAAACCTTGCAGGCACTAAAGTTATGTTAATTGTTTTCAACTTTTGTAAATATATTTGGTCAAGCAGGTCAAGATAACAGGTTGGCCTTGGTTCTGTCAAAATCTTATATGGCTCAAACAGTTCTTTTGCACAGGTGTTAGTTCAGTTGGCCTGACACCAGTTTTTGTAATGGCAATGTATTAACAGTCCTAGCATGTCAGAGGATCTGTGGACATACCATGTTGTTTTCAAAAGGGGCACTGCAACAATTTAGTATTGCACTTCCATGAAGGTGAAGGACTCACAAGAGACATACAGTATTTAAAAGAGGAGTCTTCAGAACTATTATGGATCAAGCATCCACATTTGTCTGGATTTTATATGTAACACAATACTGTATTCAGTGAGATCCTCCCTGCAGGGCAAATTACATCACCTGAGATATTTTCTTAGGCACAGGAAAGCTTCCACAAGAGTGAAAACATTGCACAAATGTTTCCATTGGCTTATTCATACTCTCTGTGATGAGTAACCTAAAATCAATGAAGTGCCCCTTTTATTGTTCTGAATAATTCCATTTTCTTAACTGCAAATTTCTGAGGAAATGATTTTTAACTGTTTTGCAGAAATAAAATAAAGGTCTGATGGAATGTTTTTGTGTATGCCAGTTTATGTTTTCTTTTAAACTTTGGATATCAGCAAGAAACTTTATGTAACAACAATAAACACTTTTAAGAAGTCACTGAAACTGGTTGAAAAGAAGCTGCAGAAAATCCTTGGACCAGACACAGACGGCTTTGTAGTGTGTCCGTCGTGTTTTGATTTACAAATGCAAGTACGGGTGTTGTGATTATAAAGATTTTTTTCATTTAGATATTTTGAGTATATATTATTTGACTTTTTGAGAGGTTGCAATCACACAATACTTCAGATTCGTTCGTGACAGTAGTGTGCTGTAGAAGCCTTTTTTCAACCGCTTTAACACAAGTGAAGAAGAAAACCGGAAGCGTCACTTCTCCTGCTGCTGCTGGCGATAGCTAAAGCTACGTCGGCGTCATCGTCTTATCGGTTTGGGGTTTGACAACAGACACAACAGCCTTATTTCGTGTCCAGCCACGAATACCCATTTTCATTGGGGTCTCTGGAGAGGTATGTCTATACTACACGCCCTATAGTTGGTAAATTTCAGAGACGCGGGGGTTCTGCTGTTCATGCTAGTGGATGCTAACCCCAGTGGATGCTAACGCCAGGTAGCTAAACACAGCTGTGGCCTAGGTTAGCTAACGTTAGGCGGTGGCGGCTAACAGTGACCAGTGTACCTGCGAGCTTCATCTGAGTCCAGTTAGCCTACCTGAGCGGACAGCACTGATACGCTGTGATTGTTGAATTAAAATCTGAAGCCATATATTATGTCGTTATGTAGCTTGGACCTGCTCTGCTCTGTTTGTTTACAGTCGGTGGGCGAGTGACTGTCTGGTGTCTATCTAACTTACCGATCTGCTCAGGTAGACAGGTTTAACTGTAGCGTAGCTTGCCAAAGAGCGGATTAGCCTCAGGAAAACACAAGTTGCGTTAAGCAACCTGTCATTTATGAGGAAGTGATACCGAAATCACGTCAACTGTGTTACAGTTCAGCTCAGCAGCGGGTATGTGTCAGCTGTTAGCCTCATGACAGCAGGTCAAGTTGGCTCACAGTGAAGTTATCTTGAGTTCATTGAGCTGGGGTGAAGAGACCGTTAAAGGTACATTTAAATCCACGCCGTGTAGTCTGTATATGTGGCAAAATACAGTCTCAAAACATCAATTCTTCACGTATTTGAATTTCAAGACTTAGCACTTTAACTCCACTATCTTTTAAATTGAAATACAGTTCTATAACTACGTGGTTAGACATAGCAAGTTTGTTTATTTGATTCCATAAGACTTACGAAGAAACATTAGGGGATATTGAATGGACACGTTTAAATGGGATTTTAAAAGAATAAAATATAAGATCAAAAATAATGCTGAATCAGAAAGAAAGAAAGAACAAGCAGTAGTAACAATGCAGAATCATGAGATATTAAATATCCTTACATTTTAAATAATCTTTAGCTTAGCTTTTTAAGAATTGCATCTATATCTATTGTTATTCTTGATTTCTCAACAACAATGAGCTCATAAAACTTAGAGAAATTACTACCTGACTCACAGCTTGCTAAAAATTTAGCAATAAGTTTAATTGATAACATGAATTCGTTTGATTTGTGAAAATCTTGAATGTGAGACTTCTTTATTGTTGTTTGGCTGTTTTTTATCATTCTAAATTAATGTGTGCTTTGGACTTTTGACTGTGGGGCAGACTGTTATTGGCATTTTACAGACTAAACAATTCATTGATCAATTGAAAAGTAGTCTATAGATCATTCATTAGATGCAGGCTTACCTCTAACATTAAATGTAGTCATGTCTCTGGTAGGGACTAGTCTTCTGACAACACTATATATGTTATCTAGGTGCAATATCAAGGTGATCTAGATAATCTACACAACTCGCTGTCAGCAGTTTTAATTGGGAACTAGGTCTGAGACAGTTACTGCATTACAGCGGTGCTGTGGTAAAGTAACCCCAATTATCATCTTCAGGTTTTTTCTTTTTTAGACTTGAGTCTCTTACAAGCACCCAGTTAATCAATAATCAATCAATAACCAAGCAACAGTATCGTTCACAAACAAAGTTTTCTCAGCTCCACTTACAGCTGCCGAAATGTTTTGCAAACGTAGCACTTCAGTTGGTGCTTCACAATTTAAGCTTTCCACTAGCCAATAACATGCTATTGGAATATGTTGTAAACAATTATGGCTGGAGATCATCTCTACCAAAAATAAAAATTAAAAAAAAGTTGAACACTATGCCATCAGTCAAATGCACAACAGCCATAAACTGTTAAAAGACTGAATTGCCAGAAATCAGAGCAGTTTCAGAGTTGAAACGTCTGCAGTAAAGGAAGGATACATTTTGGTCTAGCATCACAGTGGAATACAACCTGATAGTGGTGCCACGCTAACAAATATCAACACAAGATAAACTTCAGTATCTCCTTTTTGCATGTCTTCTAAATCCTCAGATGAACAACAACGGGAATAAGAGAGCTCCAACCACAGCCACTCAGCGACTTAAGCAGGATTACCTCAGGATAAAGAAAGACCCTGTGCCTTACATCTGTGCAGAACCTCTCCCCTCCAACATCCTAGAATGGTAAGGTGTTCATCCTGCCAAGGCCTAAGAACCTTTGGACTTTGGGCTGTTTTTTTGGTTTTTTTTTTTTTTTTTAAATGCCTATCAGCTCTGACACTTTGTCCATAAGTCATGAGGACCCAGAAACATTTTTGGATATATCTATGTATTGAATCCCCAAAAAACTAAAAACAAAAAACTAACATAGAAATAACGGTTAACAAAAAAAAAAAAAAACTTGATAAACCTGAGGGGTCATAAGATTAAAGATAGAAAATGCTACTTTACACAAATTACCTAAGTGGCATTTAGCACATAGTAAAATTTTTATATACCCAGGTTTCAAGATGCCTGTTAGCAGTGCCAACAGTCTAACAATCCCTCAATAAAATCAACTGTAACAAGTCTTTCCAGATTTGGTGTTGACACAAGATGCTGTCTGTTTGTGAATACAGACAGAAAGCAGAATGTAATTCACATGAAGCCTGTTGACCATGTGTTCTGTGGAACACCCAGAATAATGGGAGCATCTTTTTCCTGGAAAGATTAATTGCTGTGAGCACCACAAATATGCCACAAATACATTTTCATTTACCTCCATTGTACTGGAATGTAGACACAAATCACAAAAATGGATATTAAAAAGTGATGACCAGAAAAGATCACATATAAATAATGAGTGATCTTAACCGCATGTTTGTACATTACTACCCAAACCACCGATTTGTTGTTGTGTTGTAAAATCTAACTAGAGCTAGATAAGCAGTAATGGTTTGATAATAAAAGACCAGTTATATGTTAAAGTTAAATGTTTAGCTTTTAAACAGCCATATTTGAACTGGCTGTTGTATTATTGGATTTCATCTTCTAGGGAAAATCCTTTGATATCCTGTGTGGATTATTTATCAAGAATGTGAGTAACCTCTTGCAACACGTATTAAACATGAAAGTCAGCACTTCCTGGTTCCTGGTTGTTGAAACAGTTGTTTCAGAAAGTATTCAGACCCATTCAGTTTTTGCACACTTGTACATTTAATTTTAGATGGATAAAATTGCCATTTTTTCCTACCAGTCTTCACTCACAAACCCATGATGCCAAATTGAAAACGTGTTTTTAGCAATGTTTGCAAATTTGTTAAAAATCAAAAACTTAAATCTTTAACCTTAAATTATACTTAAACCTTCATAAATTATTAACCAACAGTGCAAATGTTTACTTTAACACACCCTTTGTGTTCAGGGTATATTTGTAACAGATGACAGCATACCTGAGACATGACAAATTATCTGTTTTTGAAATTTAGATAAATGTAACACCTTAGGTGTTTTATTTCCACCCCTTACTCTATGTCTCACTTCCCTTTCAACAATAATTTGATAAGGGTGATATGATGTCCAGGAGTTTTGAAATGAATACACTCTTATCACAGCCTTATCAGATCTGAGAAATAGTCAAGTCAATTTCAGTTATCTCGAGGCACTGTACATACTGAGCAGGTCTATACTGTACTCTTCCTTATAAGATTTACAAAGAGAGACCCAACAGATCCAGAACTGAACAGAACTGGACTCTGGGTGGGCGGCCATCTGCCTCGACCGGTTGGGTTTAGACAGAGAGAGGTGGGGGGTGGGGTGGGGGAGATGGTGTAAGAGAAAGACAACATTGCAAATATACAGTCTATGTCAAAATGTAGTAATAATAATGATAATAATAATAATAATAATAGCAGCTATAGGAGTAATAATGACAGAACAGTAACACTACCACTAACACAAATTTTTAAATGTTGTAACATCATTGGTTGAGTTGGATCATGGGAGCAGCAAGAGACTCTACAGCTCTGGAGGCAGACACCTGCAGTAAGCGACAGTAGAAGAAAGAGAGAGAGAGAGAGAGAGAGAGAGAGAGAAGCACAGCCTGGGCACTAATGTGCTTGAGGGAAAAAAAACCCAAACAGAGTTAGAGTAATGCAGCGATTTTAATACAGTTATAGACAACCTTTACTAACTACTAAGCTAAACTGACTGAGACTGACCCAACCCGCCAAAGGGAAAGTGTTGCATATATCATTTTATTTAATTTTTATTTAACTTTTATTTAACCAGTGAGGTCGTAAATCCCTTGTTCAAGGGAGGACTGAGGCCGAGATGGCAGCAAAACTTGGAGACAAAGCAAAGTTGTTAAGATAAGTTAAGAACTGAGACAATTAACAATGGAGTCAGCTACCATACAGTTTACAACTGTCCTGAAATCGTGTCACACCTTGAGTGTCTCCCAAATGTGATTTGCATATATATATATATGCTCCTCCCTCTGTTTCTGTTCCAAGACTTGGGGCAGAGAGCCCAAGGCTCAGAGTCAAACCGAACAAATTAACAAAACAACGCTCATCATGAACACCACTGAGTGTATTTTAGACACAATACAAAAAAGTTATCAGTCATATCAAATGTTAAAACATGTTATTTCAAAATTTATATAATAGGCTGTTTAATTTTCCCAAAACGTACCCTGTACAAATCCTAAAGGCACCCAGCCAAGAGGTAAGTAACATCCAGTGTACAGATTTTTTTGTTGAGAGGCAAACGCAGCCTAGTGACAGTGAGGAATGCACAGGTATTGACATGCTGACTTCACCAGCCTGGGGAACCACACTCTGCTCGCTCATACGAGCGTATACATTAAATTCCACATGATCAACAAAATTCTTAACGATCAATAATTACGCCTATTCCTCTATAATACATTGAATATTTATATGTATGGTGTATAGTGTGTGGTCAAACAAAGCATTATCTATGATAATTTGTGACCTGGTACTAAAATAATACTGTCACAGCCCAAACTGATATACATCTTAGCCACTACATCAGCAGGACATGCATCAAAGTAGTTGTTTAACACACAAGAAAAGAAATAAGAAAAACGTATTAAAGGCAAGGATGGAGATTTAGCCAACTCACTGTCACTCTATTATGTTTTTTTTATTTTCTAGCTAACCACAACCTTCTCTGTCTATTCCAGGCACTATGTAGTCAGAGGTCCTGAGAAAACTCCATACGAAGGTAAGAACGTACTGACAGTTCACCAGCATGTGGTCCCCAGGCAGCTACAGCGAATGGACACATTTTGTCAAATTGATACCTGCTGATTCCTGTGGTTTATGACATGTCATGTTGGAGAGATTGAACCTGAGAAGGCTCTGTCTGACTCAGTGTCTGGTATTTTAATCTGTGATGTCATATCTTCTCTCTCTCTCTCTCTTTTTTTTTTAGGAGGATATTATCATGGAAAACTCATATTTCCTCGGGAATTCCCTTTCAAACCACCAAGTATCTATATGATAACACCAAACGGGAGATTTAAGTGTAATACAAGGTAAGAATGTAGTTTCTTATTCATGAATAGAATGATTTTTTACATTTTTATTTGTTTGTAACTTTGCCTGCTTTATCCACAGGTTATGTTTGTCCATCACAGACTTCCATCCAGACACGTGGAACCCCGCGTGGTCCGTCTCCACGATCCTCACAGGTCTGCTCAGCTTCATGGTCGAGAAAGGCCCCACCCTCGGGAGCATCGAGACCTCTGACTACACGGTGAGGTCAAACAAATGATCACAGGCGCCGAGCAGGGACGTGAACGACCTGCGGCGTCTCAGATATTTGATATGCTTTTTATTCTTTTTTTCCCCAGAAAAGACAGCTGTCAGCCCAAAGCCTGGCTTTCAACCTCAAGGACAAAGTGTTCTGTGAACTTTTTCCTGATGTAGTCGATGTAAGTATGAGTTGATCTCCAACTTAGAATCATCTTCTCTCCTTTTTTTTTCCTTGACCTAATCTTCTCCCATCTCTTTCCCTCCCTCTACCAGGAGATGAAACAGAAACAGAAGGCCCAGGAGGAGTTAAGCGCCCGCACTCAGCCCCTCCCCTTACCCGACGTGGTGCCCGATGGCGACCCTCAACACGCCCACTACGGCCTCCCTGCCCTCAACGGAGGTCCCGTCCCGCTCGGGGGCGCAAACCCAGCCCCGGGCCTGCAGCAGGCCAACCGCAACCATGGACTTCTAGGCGGGGCCTTAGCCAACCTGTTTGTGATTGTAGGCTTCGCGGCATTCGCCTACACAGTCAAGTACGTGCTGAGGAGCATAGCTCAGGAGTGAGAGGAGCTGGCCGCCGTAGGGCGATGCTCCCTCCCCCACCACCACCCCCCATCCCCTTTGCAGGCGAGCCAGCTAGTGGACTCCACATTCTACAAACACACTATGTGGGGGGAGGGATGTTTCAGTCCTGGGTTAAACCCCCTCCACGACCACCACCACCCACAACCACCACCACCATGGACTTTGGAAGACGGAATCTCAAAGCCGACCCACCTAGGAAGGATTGAGCAGAGGAGGAGGGGAAAGAGGGAGAGGAGGAGGTTGGGGAGTGGATGGGAGTGGCAGTTGGACCGGGGGGGGTTTGGAGGGGCTCATTAAAACGGTTGTGATCCACTCTGTGCTTCAGTGGTTTATGTCAGCAGTAGGAACAAACTTGGCTCATGGGTTGTGGAAGAGCATAGAGCTGAGGACAGAGGCACACACAGGTCATAGTTGGTGGCACCGTGCCAGCAGGCTGGTCACCACAACAGAAATAGGCTTCACTGAGGTGGAATAAAATCCGCCATTGTTCTCCTGCACTATCAACTTATAATTAAGCAGATAATTCTTAAAGCAAGCCCCTCAGTGTTTCCCTCTGCAGTCTGTTCCAGTCATTCATACAGCTCAGGGCGGGACTCGATGCTGTTCCAATGCTAAATACATTCATAGTCAAGAAAAAAGGAGTTCCACAGAGGTGTCTTCAGTTGAAGTCTTTAATCCTGGAGTTGGTTACACTCAAGTAGCATTTCCATAAAATAGCTTCAAGGCAGCAGTTGTCATCACCCTGCAGAGAAGTTGAGAGGCAGTTACCTTCAGTTTCACTTTGTCACCAGTGCCATTTGGTTATTCTGCAAGAGGTGTTTTGGTATTTAGAGTACATCTGGGTCATGGAGGAAATTTAAGGAAGTTATTTTTCCTGAATGTGTAGCTTTCCAGATTACAAAAAAAAACAAAGAGCGCTCAATCAAAACAGCACAGACACGGGTGATAGCATCTGAATTTTAACCACATTCCTGAACACTATATGAGCCAACAACATGTCATCATAGGAAAGGCCTCATGTTCTACGTTGAGCTACCTGGAGGGGAAATCGAGACAGATTGGTGACAAAAAGCAAAAAACAACAACACGGTTAAACTACATGTGCAGGAAGATTAGTGTACAGCAGCGTGATCCAAATAGGGCCTTTTGATGTCATCGGTATGTGATGGTACATTTCTGCTGATGCATGGAGCAAAGAAAGTAGACTTGATACAACAGGGTATTATCAAGATACATCACAAACTTTCAGTCTGCAAAAGAGCTGCTGATACAGGGCTGAAGACTGATGTGAGTCCAGATGGTCTCTCCAGTCAACCCATGAGCCAAGCAATGAACCCAATGTCTGCGCAGAAATAGAGACCAGTGCCCCCCTTTTTAAAAAAAAAAAAAAAAAAAAAAAAAAAAAAATCCAAAATTGGCTTAGCTGACCAGTATAGCAGCACTCTATATAGGTCCAAATAAGGAGACACATGAAGAGAACCAACGTTTTGTTTCTGTATATTTTTCTTTTTCCAAATAATATTTTTCTTTGTGTTTTTTGTTCTCTTTATTTATAGACAGCCTTGGCTTGTCTGTCATGGCTCTGAGGAAAAACGTATAGTGTTTGCTAAGCAGGGCAAACACACACACACACACACACACACAGACAGGCAGGCCATGGTTCGGGCTCAAATAATTGCTGATAATTTACTGTTGTGCATTGCATTTAGTAAAGATGGTTCTACTGTGTATCCAATGTTTCAACAGAAAAAAACCGAAAGCAGAAGATTCACCTTTCTATTGCTCTTCTTTTCTGGCACCATCTTTAAAAAAAAAAGAAAAAGTTTTTTTAAAAAACAGAGAGAGAGGAACTGATGATGATGGGAGTGCGTTTGTGTGATTATACAGCAAATGCCCAAATTTCCATGCTTCAGTTAATCTTGTGTGACATTGTATGTTTTCATAGTAAATGCAAATAAATTACCCTGCTTGGCGGGGTCTTTTAGAAACCCGTCCTCTGAACTGCTTCTTTGACAAATCAAACATTTGTATAACGAGGTCAAAGTTTCACTCCTCAGAAAATAATAATGTAATTTAAATCCAAACGAGTTGGCCCGTATAAAGACTGTCATTTGCAGCTTATATAACATAACGTGTTTTTTGGAAGCTGAGACGAGTGTCGAAGCAGTTCCATGGAATGATTTTTTTTTTTACCTAAGGCGTTTCTTTGGAAGTGCCGGAAAACAACACGTGACAAGACCGGTCACGACGTTCGTGGGGAGGTGGGAGTGGAGTGCTTTAAGAGCACCTGAGCCAGGTAAACCTGTCACAGCAAACCTCAATCAACACAGCAGAATCATCACCTGCAGTAAGAACAGGGGACTCTGTCTATCCTGCACAGTAAGTGTTGCCTGGTAGACGCATTTATATTAGAGTAATGTTACTTTTGATTACTTATCATCAGCGAATGTCTCTTCATTTTTCCCGTGTTGAAAAATGAAGAGACTACTGTCCTCTGTTAACATGGTTTTCTCATGTTGTTGCTGCAGATCGTCCCTCGGCTTCGTCTAAGGAATATACTGATCCACATCCACGCCGACTCCACCATGTTCATCAACGAGGAGCTCGAGTGCATCGTGTGCTGCCACGAGTATTCCCGCAGCGACCGGATCCCGCGGCTCCTCCACTGCAAGCACACCTTCTGCGCCTCGTGCCTGGAGAAGCTGTCCAAGCTGGAAGGAGTGGTCCGCACCGTCTCCTGCCCCCTGTGCCGCTGGATCACCTGCACCCGGGCCAGTCTGACCCTGCCGGGGGCCCTGTGGGTCAACACGGAGATCTGGGACCAGATCGCGGAGGAGAAGAGGCAGCAGCGGAATAGGGAGGAGGAAGAGGAGGGAATGAACGACACAGACGCCCAGCTCATCAAGACACAGCTGTGAGTACAGGCCTCCTGCGTTTCAGTTCGGTTTTTGCCCTGATTGGTCGGACTTCTTTAAAGGGCTGCAGCAGTGTAATTTCAACATATAATATCTAAACAAATCTCTTGTTCTTTTTTTAAAATCTGTAGGTCGAACTCGAGACAGTCTGGCTTTATGTCCGCACTCAAGAAAATCTTCAACTGCGTGCTGCAGCAAGGACAAGAGATGGACGGCTGCTGACACCGAGGACAGCGGAGGAAATGTCATCTCCCTTTCTCCTCGCGTTTAACTTGACGGACATGATGAATGTGGCAGCGGGCTCGGCGCGGTTTTCACGACCCCGGAGGCCGCTTTTAACGGAGCAGAGGTCTGAGGTGGCTCTGTGAGGACCCGAGGGCCCGGACTGCTTCACGTGAAGTTTTTAAAGTTCTTAAAAAAGGAACTGCGCTGCTTGTAAGTCGAAATACCTTCTGTGAATTTGATGTAAAACACCGCACACCTTTTTTTCTTTAAAAAAAAAAAATCACAATAAGAGTAACTGTGAACGATCAGAATCAATCAGTAATCAATTTCCTACTTTTCTGTGTGAATAGCTCGTTCTGATTAGAAGAATGACATTCATACGGGAGGCTGTGAATTGTAAAATATAACATGATATACTGTAAATTATTAATTAAAGTATTTATATGTGTATAGTATTTTGTTAACTGTTGTCACACGTGCTTTGGTACATCTGTAAGAAAGTTTGATTTTGATTTGAATACTTCTTATTTATCATTCACATGAATGATTCATATCCTCAAAGACAGACTTATTTATATTTATATAATAGAGATAAAATCATAAATATTGACACATAGTTTTGTTGTGAACAAAATGATAGTGATTGTACCATGAAGAATAATGTTTTCAAAACCAAATATGAGCAACGTTTTAATAAAAGCTGTTCAGAAGTATTTCGTTGATTACTGTTCAGTGTTTATTTGCCTTAACCTGAGTAGAAAAAAAATTACACACAACCCAGTTTGGATTCACTTCAGTCCGTCTGCTCCTGCGGCTCTGCAGAAAGTTTCACTTCGACGTTTGAATCAGTTCAGTTTATCTGCAGTTTGGAAAAGAAAACTTTAAGAGAACTTAAAACAATTTGTCCAAAACTGCTTCACTAAGCCCTGATGATGATGCTGCAGCAAAATCTGAATATATTTTTAATGCATTGCTGTTTTTCATTATAGTGCAATAATATGGACCAACAGTGACCTGCAGACAACCTGTACAATTTATTTCATGCTTTTAAAGACAGAAATCATTCTCACGGAGTGCAATTTAAAATCAAATTAATGTGTTGAATTTAATACTAAGACTAAAACACTATTCTTATTTTTACAATTATGAGATTTAAAAAATATAATGCATGAACTGAAAATATCTCCATTTATTCACTGCAGTTTCACAATATAACTTTAAAATGTAAAATTGTCAGCTGAAAACATTTCTAGACCCACAGGTTTATTATTATTATTATTATTTATATATTAGATATTCTAAAAATAACAATGTACCTTGTTAAATACATTAAAAAATACACAAGTTATTCATATTTAAGTGGTTAGGGTTAGGGTTAGAAGTACTGATGAGCCTAGGGTTAGGGTAGGGTTAGGGTTAGGGGTTAGGGTTAGGGTTGGGTTAGGGTTAGGGTTGGGGTTAGGGTTAGGGTTAGGGTTGGGGTTAGGGTTACTGATGAGCCTAGGGTTAGGGTAGGGTTAGGGTTAGGGTTAGGGTTAGGGTTAGAAGTACTGATGAGCCTAGGGTTAGGGTAGGGTTAGGGTTAGGGTTGGGGTTAGGGGTTGGGGTTAGGGTTGGGTTAGGGGTTAGGGTTGGGGTTAGGGTTGGGGTTAGGGTTAGGGTTAGAAGTACTGATGAGCCTAGGGTTAGGGTAGGGTTAGGGTTAGGGTTGGGGTTGGGGTTAGGGTTGGGGTTAGGGTTGGGTTAGGGTTAGGGTTAGGGTTGGGTTGGGGTTAGGGTTAGGGTTGGGGTTAGGGTTAGAAGTACTGATGAGCCTAGGGTTAGGGTAGGGTTGGGGTTAGGGGTTAGGGGTTAGGGTTAGGGTTGGGTTAGGGTTAGGGTTGGGGTTAGGGTTAGGGTTAGGGGTTAGGGTTAGAAGTACTGATGAGCCTAGTCCAGAGTGACTGTGTTTGGTAAAAATAGTTCCATAGAACAGGAGATGTGAACCATTGGAAATTCCCCTTCCGGGTTTCATGCATATTTCCTTGTTTGTTTTGTATGCAGTCATAGACTGTGCTACTGGTCTTGTTTCAGATACCCTGGAAGAGACCTGTATATCCTCTTATCTCCGATTTTATTGTTTGTACTTGTCAAACCACTGTAAAAACAGCAGTGGTAGACATAATAAGTTACACTGACTCAAACAGATAACAAAGATTACTCAGCACTGCTCTTACTAATCTCAGCAGTTTCAGTTAGGAGTAATGAGGGAAATAATCATTAATTCACCGTGAACATATTGACGAAAAGATGAAACTCGTCATTTATTTGTGAATTTGTGGTTATTTTATTGAAAACAGTGACAGTGGATTATTTAAGCTGAAACCTTTTTCCCTGAATTAGTTCTACAAATAGCCTCTTAACTATACTATGTTAAGATGAAATACAGTTAAATATTCAGACAATACAACACAAAACAGATGCAAACACAACAGGGAAGGATTGAAAAAAAAAAAAAAGAAGCTTTCAAAACCCACAGAAACCATCCAAAGATTCACCTCCTTTTACTAAAGATGGTGGCAGGAAAAGCTGCTGGAAGTCTGAATTCAGAAAAAGACAGTTTTCTATATGTGGAAAAATATACAGGATTTTCATTTTTTGAATTGAACGGCGCTGAGAGACGTAACAGCTCAAGCGGCTCATCAGCCTTCAGTTTGCAGCACTCTCATATCCAGTCAGTCATTGTACAGCAGTGTGAGTAGTTAAAACTTCCTAGCGAGCATTTCCAAAGCGTGAAGGGGAGAAAACAGGACAGAAATTCATTTATAAAACTGTAAAAACTGGCCATAAATCAATTTTAATAATGAGCAGGTCCTACACGATCAGGATTCACAGATAATACAGAATATTTTTTCGGTACATGTGTACCTGGACTTTTCATATTTTAAGGAGATAAAAGAAATAGGGAAAGAAGGTTAATTGCTTTTTTTTCCCCCCTCAAACAATTTAAAACAAAAGCTTTTCACGTCATTCCTCAGGATGGTGATCCCACTCCTCTGTACTTCATAAATACATTCAGCACTCAGTTGATGCAGTTAAAAAAAAGTTTCTATTGCATAAGGACATGATTAATCCTGCCTAAACACTACATTAACAGACTATCACATGTGCACTTAAATTAACATGTATCCATCACAGTTTTCACCACACCTTTTTCTTATTCCACATCTTCATGGACATTCCTCTTCCTACCTCACACTGACAAAACATAATTTAAAACATGGTAAAAAGACAATTTGTGAGTAAACAGAGACATGGGTAAAGTACAGTCATTATTATATCAGCTAAAAAGATAGGGCCTCGCTGGATTAGTGTGAAAACTTTGTAATGAGGCTCGCGACTTTCTTTGTCAGCTTCGCGAGCCTCGTGAAGTCAGGCATCTTAAAAAGCTAAACCTAAAGTGTCGTCGCAGCTTGTGACAGGAGGGAAATCTCTCTTCACACAAAACCTCAAGATAAACAGGTGTAAAATACATTTAGCACAATGCCTTAATTGTACATTTGGATAAAGATAGGGGTAAAATATGGGCTATAAACAATATTTTTTAAGGGAAAATAAACTGATACGATATCAAATAATACCAAAGAACATTTCAAAAAACAAAACACTGAAACAGTCCAAAAGAGCATGTAAATGAGTTGGAGGTGAAATTCTGCCTTGTGGACAAAAGCAGCAAACAAATAAGTGACAAACAGTTAAACTACTAGAAATACAGTTTAAATGTCCCTTTGTGGTAAGTATGTGGGGAAGTCGATTTTTTTTTTTTACTTTTCTTTGTTCAAAATGTGTGTGTGTGTGTGTTTCTCCCTATAGGTAGGGGTACTGTGTGAGGCGCCTGGGGCTCAGCTGGTAGGCACTGTAAGCCTCGGCCCGGGGCGTCACGCTAACGTAGGGAGAACCAGTGGCGAACTGATGCTGGTAGGCTGCGGGGAGGCCGTGCAGCAGGCTGCTGACGGAATCCCTGCGACTGGCCGAGTCTCTCCTGGAAGAGGAGGAGGAGGAGGATGAGGTGTACGTTGCTGCATAGGTGGAGGGGGAGTGTCCGTGGCTGCCGTGGCCACGGCCCAGCAGCTGCTCCATGGCCTGCGAGGCCGAGGAAAGGGCGGTGGAGGCTGGGTAGGTGTACAGGCCGGGGACCGAGGCTGAGGTTGACGTCAGGGCTGAGACCTCGGGGAAGTTGTAGTGAGAGGCTGAGACGGCCGGAGGGAATGTCTGCTGGCGACGCAGAGTTGAGTCGCCGTGGGACGCCCCCGAACGCTCCTGAGATGAAGAAACCACCGGCTGAACCTGACGAGACATGACACAAAGATACAACAGTGAGAGGGCTGGAAATAATGGATAGTAATGGATAATAATCTTTTTCCACACTGTGGGTTAGTAACATTTAAAAACTTGAGCTAATGCAGCTAATGCCTTTACACATTAGTACACTGGTTCCCAACCTTTTTGGCTTGTGACTCTTTATAGCCTTTCTATATTGCTGCTACTCATGATCCCTCATTACAAATGTTTATGAGCTTTGAGTGGTTCAACATCAAAACTGTTTACTCCTCAGACTGCTTTAGTTTATACTTCTGAATCCTGAAGAGGTAAAACTCTGCAAAAGTAGGGATGAAAGAAGAGAAAAGGTCAGGAGGAAAAAAAAAAAAGATAATTGAATGTAGAAGTGTTGAGTTGTTCTCTTTCCTATCATGTTAATCAGTTTGCAACAACTTAGGTTTATCTCCTGCACCCTTGACTTGTCTGAACAGTTTGGGATCCACTGCACAAGACGTCATTCAAGACAAGCCTCTGTTTTTGGCAAGTCAATATTATCAGCAGGCATCAACTTAGCACAGATGTATTGGTATTGACACATAGGTTGGCAGATGTGCAAAAAAGAATCTGCAGTGCATAAATACTGAGAGTTTATTTTAGGTCATTTACAAACTCATCTGCCATTACACTGATTGTCCAGTAGAGAGCACTTTGGGACCCTCTTTATAACACAGAGAGACATTTCTTTTTCTGCTGTAAAATATTCTGCCACTGAAAATATCTCTGACACTCTTTCATAACCCAATCCTTGCTGTAAATATTTGTTTATGGGAGTGTGAAGATAAAAACAAAAGTCATTGTTTAGTGTCCTACAGGTGCAAACATTTTAAGACTTTTATATTGCTTTTTTTTTTGCAACTTATGACTGCTGTTCGTCTCCAACTGCAACATAATTTCTAGTCTGACCAACTGTCTAAACCTTTATGGCCGATACTGGCATTCAGAGTTATGTGATTCATCTTAATGGCACAGTTTGTCACTGTGATGGCTGCATCTGAGTATGCAAAGCAAGCTGACACAAAAGAGGCCTTACCTGGCTAAGGTTTAAGGGGTGTGACTGACTTGGCACCAGTCCATGGCGCTCCATGCTCTCCCCTGAGCTGCACGGCTGTCGATTGGATCTCTTAGGCTTCATGTAGTTCACTTTGGGTCAAAAATTGCAGTTGTTAAATTCTGCTGCTTTTTCACAGATTTCAAAATGAAAAATTGCTGCTGCAAATAAATAACAAAAGGCACCAGACTCTCACCAGTCTCTACGCGTCCACGTGAAGCCGCTCCTCTCTCAGAGCCCTGGGTTTTGACCGAGGGTGCCACCACTGCCAGAGATTTGACTTGACGTGATGACATGGTGCTAGCTGGGTTAAGTGTGCGTGGCAGAGGAGTCAGGGGGCTGGCTGTAGAGGAGTCGGAGTCGTGTACCGTCACACAGCTGATGACATTAGTGCGCTGGCTCAGACCAACACTGTGTGAACAGAGAAACAGTGTTACTTCACAGGTTGTATCAAAAAAAAAGAAAAAGAAAAAAAGATAGGTCTACCAAAGTTAATTCTGTCTAAATGAATGAAGCCTTGGTCTGGTAATAGAGTCAAACCTGGCCGGATGGAACTTGCGCTCATCTTCTGTGTCAGTGTCACTGTGAATAGTGATGATGCTGACCGCCGGGCTGGGTGTGTCGGAGATGATGATTGGCTGGGACAATGTGGCGCTGGAACTGGGTGGAGTCACACCACTACTGCTGAGTAATGATGCAGCGGAGAGACCCCTGGACAGAGACAAACAATGCAAATACTGAATTTCATCCACAGGGAAGGGGGATTCTTGTCATGATAACACATAAAAACCTAAAGACAAAAGAATGTGCCACATGGAAAACTCTACTAGATATCTACTGAAGAGAAGCTCAAAAATGTTCCAAGGTATGATAAATTGGAGATAAAAGCTGCAGGGATGCACAAACCTGTTTCTGTTCTCTCCACGTCTGGCTTTCACTTTCTTCCTCTCCTGCTGAGTCCTGGCTTGGGTTGTGTTCCTGTTGGAGTCAAAGATCATACCAATGGTAAAATAAGAACATGAAATATGAACACAAGGGAAAGCTTACTATTCTGATGGGACTCATAACAGTGAGTAGCCAAAGATAAGCTAGATATAGTGCGAGCCACTATAAAACCAAGGCACTTGGCAAAAATAACAAATTTAAATTAAGTATGTGTGTACTGCATCTGATACCAGTTGCCTGAAATTTTTGATTTAAAAAAAAAAAGTTATAAAACCTCTCTAAAATGACCAGGTCTAGACTACAAACGTTGGCTGACTGACCTCCAGCTGTTTCCCTGCTGTGTGGCAGCATCTGAGTGAAGTGTTTCCAGGGGAGATTCAGCGACATTTGACTGGTGGGCAGAGCTGTGGATGGCCACGCCTGAAACCTGCTGCCATGATGATGGTATGAGGATTTGTTGGGTGCCAGTGGGCCAGGCCTGCTGAGAGAAATAACAGAAACTCACACTTCAGAACGTGTAATATCAAGGACCAGCTATTTATGAATCGACACAAATTATTTGATTTGCTGGGATGGGCCAGACAAACTGAGCCATGCTGAGAAACAAATCCAAAGACTGAAGACAAAGAGGCAAAACAATGGGCAATCTCCTCTACAGGCAAAAGCACAAAGCTAGATAAGCGAGCAAACCTTTCCCAAGCCATTCTCTTATTATAGCATAGCCCTGCAACAAATCCACAAGATGATATCATGCAAAGCGTGGACAATGAAACACTGTAAACAGTCAGATCAGGTATAGAGACAAGTATACACAGAACCATGGTGCCTGTTAAAGAAGAAACACTGAAGAGAGAGAGAGATTAGTTTAGTTCACTGATGCCAAACAGTCTGCTGATAAGCTGTCTTGGGAAAAGGCATGCCACATGTTCTGGGGCTGAAACAAAAGACGTGTGTCAGAGAGTCAAGACTGTTGAGGATGGATTTTAGTGTAGCTTTGTAGCTGCAACCTCCTCTGCTGAAATCAAGGACGGACAGGACAAGAGAAGCTGCAAGCAAAGCGCAGACCAACTCAGCAACACATGCGCTCCATGCCCTGAGCACACCTATGGGGAAAGACTGTGGAGGAGGGAATGAGAGAGCGTGTGAATGGTGTGGGGGAGAGGGTGTCGTCTGGAATGGGAAAGATTGGAAATTTTGTCAATTCTGTTCTGATGTTGCAGAAGGGGAATTTAAATACATGAACACCAAGAAGGATAATGGTGATCAAAAAAGGCCAAAAAAAAAAAAAAAAAAAAAAAAGCGGTTTGATTTTCTTATTGATAAGCACTGACCAACCATGATCCTGACAACCATGACAAGTCCACATGTGAGGAGGGAGAATGTAGAAATATGATAAATAAAATAAAGACTATCCCCATACAACGTGTGGCACAGAAGGAGAGGAAAAATTGCAAACAAATGAAAAGAAAAGGGAAAGTGGGGCAGGAGAGAGATGGCACTGTTAGTGGTAGAGGGAGTGTGCATGTGCATGTCTTTCTTCAGGGATGTCATCGTTGCTTTACCAGCACTGTGGCTGTGTGCTCCAGGAGGGTGGGCCGACCCACCCCGGTGCCCAGCCCGAGGGGCAGAGAATACTGGGGGGCTATGCCTGCTGAGGGTGGGTGCAGGGTGGCCACCATCAGGGGTGTGCAGGAACCCTGGAGGAGGGAGGGAGGATAGGGGAGGGCAGTGTTAAGGTAGGATGAAAAAGTTATGTCCTTCAAGGCTGTATCTGATTTAGATGAAGGGACAGGGCGGATAAAACCAGCTGCGCAAGAGATGCACACTCGTACCACTGGCCATCTGGACACCTGACCTCAGCAGGGTGCAGCGATTATTCCTAATTTTAGCAAACTGCAATTAACTAGCTTTTTGTGCCAGATGAGTCTCCAACACTACACATCTGGCCTCCATCCCAGATAGGAGACTGGGAATAACAGAGGCCTGGCCCAGAGTGGCAGTCCAATCAGTTTTGGAAGCAAATCCAAGGCAGGATGCAATCAGCAGAAACACAAACAACAAAAACAGCGTTGATTATGTCACTCAAGCCAAATCTTCTGTTCTTTCAAAACTCAGATGTATAAATGCATTGAAATTACCAACATCTCCATTGAAAGTAAACCTTTTAACTGAAGAACACAATCCACCCTTCTTCCCCACCAAACTTTGGCCAGCTCTGCTGGCAGCAAGAAGAGAGAGGGGGGCATGAAAGGAGAACCCCAACAGGGAGAGTTTCTGGATGCACTCAGTGTACCCATGAATGAGCAAAACTGGGCACCACTGCTCTCAGCTTGGTGCTAATGACATGATATCATTCATGGAGGATGCCAGATTTTTACAGCAACCTTGAGTTTAGGTTGCTGATGGATGATGTGCTCATGTGCACTTTATCAAGGAAGTCTGTGGGGAACTGCTGGATGAATTTAAAGTTACATCAGTATTCACAGAAGGTGAACGGCATATAACGAAAAGTGTTTAATTCTGTAAACAGACTTTAAGTTAATGCGACAAATCTACAAACCCCTTTCCCATCAGTAACTTCTGCCCTCTTCCTACTAGACATCTGCATACAGGTCTAATCAGTGCATGGTCAACCCACCTAGGACTCAAATTCAAATGAGTCAGCTGTCACTCTGATTGTCTTTGTTAACCAAGGTTCCAGTCCCAGTAATAGTTAAGTTTCAGTTGCAGTCTGTCTCCATTTGTCCATACACATGCACTCCATTGTGTGCACTCTGGTCATCTTTCTCAATCACTCTCACATCTTCTACCTTATTCTCTTGTCCTCTCTTTATTTTCACCCTCTCTCTCTTTGGGGAGCTGGGTATTATTAAATTCATTGCCATCCGAGAGACAGAAGTTGACTAGACCAAACCAGAGGTCACACACTCCTGTTAGAGAGGAAGGTCAGATGCTGACCCATTCAGACAGACCGTCAAAGCAGCTTTCAACCACATCACTGTGTCAGTCTGAGCAGGATATTTGTGTTCTTCTAACTTCTTGTGTCCACTCCATGTGGGAACATGAGCCAGACAGGACTGTAGGTGGTAATCACTCCAACAGTTTACCAACTATGGACTGTCAGGTTCCTGTAACTCTTAGGTCACAGCTCTACTGGAAATAAAAGGTGCAACATTCTCAGGTAAATCCTGGAAAAGGTTACAAATGTCTTACATGTGACACAGAATTTTGCCACTGAGGTGACTGTATCTCTACTGTAAATGTCAGAGGTCACGCAAAACCAAAATGGCAGAGGAGAGAAGACAAAGCACTGTGTCTCTTGTTTAATGGTACATTCATACATACCAGTAAATATTACATGATGAATGCATTATATAACAACAGTTTCAGAACTGAACTGAAATTTGACAACACACACCATACAAACTCTTACCTGTGTGAGCATACTTGGCTGGATCTGCAATGACTGAGTAGACTGATTCTGAGGTACTATAGGAACAGAGTTCTCCATCCTCACAGGGAAACTAGAACTCTTACTGGATGGCTGTAGCCCTGGAAATGGACAATCCCGCAAATACAATGTCAATAAATAATCACAGATACTGATGAAAAACAAGTCACAGAGTATGTTCATGTGCACAACAGGTATCCCTTGAATGTAGGCGTTCCTGGTTATTGAAATCAAGATATGTGAGCAGGGTTACTACAAAGCAAAATGGGATACTGTGACACATAGACACCTTATCCTGATGTAGTAATTTAAAGGTAGCTAAAGCAATGATGTAATTATCAAAGTGTAAGTAGACACAGCCAGATACAAATCAAAGTGGAGGATTCATTGAGATACCCCTCATACTAATCAAATCAAAATAAACCACTGTGAGGTGTCTTGGCATTTGATATGCCTTCAAACATGAACGCCACTTGTTTTCAGTCTGAATGCAACTGTATACTTTACCTTGAATAGTGGAGGGTGGGCAGACGATGAGAGTCTGCTGGAAGGGTTCTGTCTGGCTACACAGCCCAGCAGGACGCGTTGGAATCGGGACACTCTGTTGAGCCAGCCCGGGAATGTTGATAGTCGCCTGCTGGTACAGAGCTGGCTGGTAGTTCAGCAAAGGCACCGCTCCCCCCGCAGAAGGCACCTGTTAGAGGAAGTAAAAACATCACTGATTAATACTAGAGAACTTACAGGTCCCTTATGTGTGTACAAATTTATGATGAAGATGTGGGTCATACCTGGTTATGTTGGTTGAGTTGGCTACTGAAGGTAACAGTGAGGTTTCCCGCTGCAGCGCTCGGGACTGCATTGGTGGAGTACAAGGATTTGCCACTGTCATAGGAGCTCCGGCGCTTGCAGATCTCCATGTTCTGGAAACACGACTTCACGCTGGAGAGGATCGAGTAAGAGCGTTTCGGTGATGACATCTCAATAAACACTCTAAACTAAACCAACATATACAAATCTTAATATACACACTTACTGGGAGCTGTGAGGATAATCCATGAGGTGGCTCATAGTGACAAAGGGGTGACCCAGAGTTTTTGTAGGTGTGATCCTTTTGTCGGCATCCAAACGGAGCATCCGCTTCAAGAGGTCTATAAACTCTCGTCTATCGGCTTTCTCAGCCAACATGTCCGTCCCCTCCAAATGAGATGACAGGTTGACCTGGAATTCACAAAAAATCCCCAAGATGACTCAAACAATGTAAGGTAGAGGTGATGTGATTTCATGATTTGCGCATTTCAGCATGTGTGTACGCTGTAAAAAAAACTGCGTGTTAAGTGCAAAGACATATGTGTACTATATCAAATATATTATGAAAAATTGCTATCTACCTGCATCATGTCATCCAGACAGTTGAAGATATACTTCCTGGCCTCCTTGGACTTGATACCCATCTCCATTTCATGCTCTGCTGGGGTCTGGAAAAAAAAACAAGTCTAATTATCTCTTAAGGCAAAAAATATTTGTCAGAAAACGGATTCACTGTAAAATATGGTTCTACTCAAATAAATAAAAAAAAAAAAAAAACTGAATCAGAACAATCATTAAGACATCTTTACATTTTGACATATTTAGCCATTCTTGGATACCCTGATTAATTCTTTAAGGGGCTTAATTAGCAGATATCCACACAATTTCATATGTGGCTTTATTCACCTTTAGCCTCCAGAGTGGGTAGCTGGAGTCAGGGCCTCGGTTGAAGAAGCGGCTGGTCTTAGTGCCGGCGCTCAGTAGGTACTCTGCTGGTAGGCCCTGAGTCTGGGAAATGTAGCGTATCTGTAGAAAGACACATACCAGTAAGTGCCATTGATATGACTAAAATAAACTGGTTACCTACAATACCTTTACAATTTGTAGTCATGCTTGTTCCTCTACAGTTTGGTATCTCTTGGTTTATAGCATTTACCACCTCCACAGATAAGGCTTGGGAAACACTAATATTTGTACTAACCTGGTCGTACTCCGAGGCTCCGGGGTAGAGAGGCCAACCCAGAAACAGCTCAGCTATCACACAGCCTAAAGACCACATGTCAATGGCCTCACAGAATGGCAAACCTAAAATGATCTCTGGAGCCCTAGACAACAAACAGAAGATTAAAGGACTAGTGCCAAAGAAATACAGCTGGGCTACAATGTTGTATCATAAAAACATGGCTTATTCAGCACACATGCTTATAAAACAAGGCAGAACTGGATTTCTCGCCACCAACCTGTAGTAGCGAGACTGTAAGTAGGTTGAGCAGACGGCCTTGGACACATGACTTGCTGAGCCGAAGTCAATGACCTTCACCCTGTAGGGCTGTCTAAGGGGGTCGACCAGCATGATGTTCTCAGGCTTCAGGTCTGCATGAATCAGACCCAGGCTCTTCAACTTCATTAGTGCTGTAGCCACCTAGAGGTACAAACAAGTAAATATTAATTTAAACCTAACATGAAGAATGAAAACAAATAAATAGAAGTGATAATATGATATGCAATTACATAATAACCATCAAAGTTGAAAAATATGTCTGCCTTTTAAAACATTTTGCCAACCTGCTGTAGGATGGGCCTGATGTGCCGTAGTGGGAGTGGGCTGAACTTGCTGTGTTTGAGAAAGTCGTACAGGTTCTGCTCCAGCATCTCAAACACCAGGCAGGTGTGACCCTTGTGTTGGAAGCATTCATATGAACGCACAAAGTTGTACTCATCTGCATTCTCTGCGCTTAGCCGGTTCAGGATGCCCACCTATGAAAGACAAACAATTCCTTGTGACTTGCCAAAAAATACTGTTCCACAGACATTTCACATCATGAAATACAAGAGCAAGGAAGTGCATAACAATACTATTTAGCCAATTTGCTCCAAAATGATGAGTGTCATTAGGAGCCCAATTGTTAAAGTGGAGGCAGTTCATGTTGGGTGCATTTCGGTATAATGACCCTACAACTGTGAAGCATCTGCAGGTAAGTTGAAACCCACATAAACACCACACCATGATCCTAGCTTTACAGTGTATTCAATCATTTCTAATACATTTCACATCATCAAAGTGTTTGACTCCTGGAGCCAAAGTTTGTACAAGACCAGAAGCTCTCTGCCAAGGTTGTCAAAAGCAGTAACCACTGTACAGGTAAGTTTGTTATCAAAGTAGGACACACAAATACTTTACCCAGAAAATTATGTCTGGTTACCTCAATCTGGCCCTGTCGAGCGTATGAGGGATGGTTTTTCAGGATCTTGATGGCCACAATCTCATTGGTGCCTCTCTTCCAGCACTTGGCTACTTGTCCAAATGTGCCTCTTCCCAGAAACTCCAGCACTTCATAGCTACAGGACACCGAGCAGAGGATCTCATGCTGCACTAGCTGATAATCTCCTTCACCATTGGAGCTACTGCTCTTGGTGGTCGGAGCCGAGTGGGGTATAGACTGACCTGTGCCCCCTCCTCCACCGCCGCCCGTACGGGTGGAGTATGTTGCTGCCGGAGCTGAGAGCTCCTCTAATATTTGGACACTGCCACACCCACTCCCACTGCCTTCACTGGCCTCCTCGATCTTTCTCTTCTGCCCGTGCCTGTGACCCCTCGTTTCAGAGGCTGTCTCAGTATGAGTGTAAGAGGAGGACGTCGCCTGCTCTGTGACACGCCGACTGGAGCCACGGGGAAGACTGCCGGTGCTATCAGCTGCCCGCACCACCACTTGACCCCTGGAGCCAGGAGCTGCAGGGGGGAAGACCAGGGACGGTGCAAAGGGCGGCACAGCCATTGCAGGCGTGAAGGTGTATGCTGACTGGCCTGCTATGGAGCTGTAAGCTTCAGTAGTGGAAACATCCCAGACATTGCTCTCCACCTTCAGCTTCTTAACACGGCAAAAGGCACTGGAGGAGATCGAGGGAGGAGAGAAGACCTGCAGCTGAGAGCTCATAGCTGAAAAGAGATTGAGAAGAATTAGACAGATGAGCTAAAAATATTCTGAACTACCTAAAAAGCTTTTAATGTATAGACCAATAAGTAATTAATAAGAAATTATAAATAAATGTTACATCACTCGTGATATATTCCATTGCTATAAACATCCAGTTTATTAGGTACACTTAGCTAAAAATAATACAGTCAAATATAAGTCCATCCATCTTACATCAGTAGACTAAATATTAGAACGCCTCTAAGAATAATGTAACACACTTCAACTGGACCACAAACTACAGAATCCAAAATGTCTCTGTAAAACAATTTCAGCAAAATACAGGAGTTGAAAAATTTTGTTATGTATTCAAGTAGACAATTTACTGAAAATGTGAGGTTCTGCCCTTTAAAATGAACATCTTGGGACTGGTTGGTCAGACAAAACAAGCAGTCTGAAGATGCTGCCTACAGTTCTGGTAAATATTAATATTATATATTTCTTTCATTGTTTCATAAATTGAAGGTATGATTTATTGACAATTGCGTTAGATTGCAGGTTTAGTTACGTGTAACTAATAAAATGGGAAATTCATTTTGAAAAACCCAATAACCCTGACATCAACATTTTAGAGGATTCTGTAACTTCTTGTAAATGTAGGGGTGATGAGTGTGATTGTGCTGATCCTAGAGCTGCAACTAATTTTTTTTTTCCATAATCGAGTTACCTGTTGATTATGTTCTCAGTTATCAATTCATTTCAATCAATCATTTAATCTATGAAATGTCAGAAAACAACGAAAATGGTAGATTACATCTGCGAGAATCAGTGCATTTTCAGCATTCAGTTATGCAGAGTTATGCATTTGCACGATCTCTCTGTAAAGTTTTTTTTCCTTCTCGCTAAGAAAGGCCCTTGCCATCTTAGCCCTTTTCTTTCTCTTCTTGGGTGGGGTGGAAACGGGAATATGGTGAAGTAATGTGTTTGGAAACAGAATGTATTTTCATTGATTTAAAGTACTGATACTCTATTTCATGAGTAAATATTGCAAGCCATGAACATATTAAACAAATAAACAAACAAATATTAAATCAATTATTTAAGTTAAACACTTAAATAACTCCTAAGACCGCTCAGGCAGTGTCTCTATGTCAAGCTGGGATCCTAAATGTAATGTTGACGAATATCTGAAGGATCTGATTCAAACGAAACTCTTGAACCACAAGTCAGTTACGAGAAAAATAAAGTGAAAGATGAAACACTTTCAGTAGTGTGTACGCTGACAGGGTAACTGCTGGGCAACTGTGATAGACCTCGGGGGAAGTTTAGCTGTGATCACCGCTGTTAACAAATATAACTATATACCTGTCAAAATATTACATCCATCATACGTCTGGCTGTTACTTTGCTGCCAACAAACATCTGTACCCCACTGACAAGGACAGACTTTTAAGATCAAATCAACAAGGTTGTTACTTAACTAGCTAATGCTAATAAGCTAACGCTTTCTGATCAACTTTCTGAAAATATGTCGTTAAACAACTGCCTGCTAATCTCACGAAAAATAGGGTTCAATGACATATGTCGCATGAGAAGCAACGTAAAACACTGAAACGGTTGTAACATACCGGATTGGATGTTATTGCAACGTCGAAAAACGGCTTCGTCCAAGGTTTAAATCCCACTGCAGTCTGCTGGACCAGCGTTATCCGATTAGCTTCCGCTAGCTACCATTAGCTGATAGCTAGGCCTGCATTGTTTCTTCAATCGATGGAGAGCTAGGCAGCGGGAGAAGGCGTTACAGAGCCCAGTTCTCAGAGGGAAAACACAAAGGCGTCATTGTCTTGTTAAATAAAATAATCCAGTCCCTAAAAACATGGACATTTGTTGGTTAAAACATGATAAATTATACTCTAAAACCGCCCGTCTTGTAGCAGCGAAACCCACTTTTCACCGGAACAAACCACGTCCTTATATCAGCTGCGAATATTACGGCATTTCCGGTTGCTACCGTAATTACCATGGATCTGGCAGGCGACATTCGCTGATATGAGCCTTATTTTTGAAGAAAATGCGGAATATTCACAATTTTATTATCATAATATATAACTCACAACTCTCCCAAAATGCATTCATTGTCGAAAGACTGGGCGAGTCACATTTTGGATCGTTTTAGATATCAAGGAAAAACGTAAACAACGTTTTACGGTAAAAAAAAAATTACGTGACGTGAATGGAGTAATACCAGTAATTTTCCGGCAGGCCCGGTAATACATGTTCCACATAAGTCAAGAGTGACTCTATTATTCCAATGTTTTACATGGCAACATAACAAACTATGCTTAAAAAATACAGTAGAAGTGACCTTCATATTTAACGGACAAAATAATTCATTTTTGTTCCATTTCCATGGAACACAAAATAATCTATCTATCTATCTATCTATCTATCTATCTATCTATCTATCTATCTATCTATCTATCTATCTATCTATCTAATGTTTGCATAGGCAGAGTTGCTTATTTTTTTAGCCTGAGCACATAGTTGTCATCCTCTTAATTTACTTGTGCCTTTAATACTATGCCACTTGTGTTAAAAAGTGAGCATTCTATAAATGAAATATTGTGTTAGAGAATGCACAACCACCACACAATATACACAAAAATACATTTTTCAAATAGATAAGCAAAGACAGTGATGTCCTTAAAAGGGTTCTATAGGCTCCTAATAACAATTCTTGAGGTATACCATTTTACAGATTTTGCCCTGCAGCCCGAAGTGTATGTAGCTCACCAGAAAGCTTGTAGCCAATGGCATGCAGAAGAAATTGTAAAACTACTTTGGTTTTATAAACCATGGGAGGAGTAAATACTGGGCAAAAATGGGTTAAAGTGCAAATTTTCTTTTTATTCTGATTTCATTTTACAGCAGAAATTATGTAAAGCATTCAGAAGACATTTTCCACATATAAGGGCAATATTCAAAACACTTTGCATGGCCTCAGCAACAAAATATTCTTTTAAAAACATCAACAATTTAGTGATGCTTGTGCATGCACATTTGTAAAACAAAAAAGTAAAAACTAGGCTACAAAAAAAAGAGGAATGAAAGACTGAGATAGGCATGGAGAACACAACAGCAGGCAAGGTGGGAATACAGCAGGAAATGAGAGAGAGGGAGGGGGGAAGACGGGGTGAAAGAAGAGGAAGGCAAGGAGAGGTCTAGCCATAGATTATCTATAAGGATCTACCATTCTAGCATGCAATGTGGAGTTTGGCCACGCCCTCTCAAAACAAGGCCTGAAAGGTTATACCATTCATTTCTAGGCGGACTTATGAGAACAGAGGCCATCTCTGCGCATGTCTACCAGCTGTCTACTATGGCAATATTTCATTTTTTGCTCTACTTTTTTTTTTTTTTTACACTACATACTCTTTTTACAGTCACCATCCTCTCCAAAAACATGAACATACTGATGGATTTTCTGCAATCTGTGTGTTTAGTTTTGTATATGTGTGTTTATTATGTGTCTGTTTATAAGCGCAAGCATTTGGAGTTGGTATGTGTGTATGTATCTGTGTGTGTGTGTGTGTGTGTGTATGTGTGTGTGTGTGTGTGTGCACAATATATATAGGAGTTGAAAGCAGTGTTCTTTAGTTGTGCTGATGTGAGAGGAGGGGCAGTTTAAGAGGAGGTTCGAGTGATATTGTAGCATGAATGCTCCTGACAGCGCTGTCCTAACCATGGCTGTCTCTCAGTGTGATGAAAACACATGAAACACACATAATAGAGATCTTCCAATTGTAAATCTCTCAATTTACTATCTCTCTCAACCTCAACCTTTAAAATAAGAAAATTGAAGTGATACGTGGCCATTACCTATTTTTGCATTATTTAAGAATTGTTTGTATTAAGAATCTTGTGCGTTTAAGACAAGAGCAAGTGTATAAATAGAAATATCACTTATTACTCGCTTTCAATTTTGTTTATATCCAAGTAAAATCCTATAAAATAAGGGATTTGGAGATATTTTTTTTTTCTTGTAGAAAAAGTGATGCACGATACAGCTGAGATGAAGCAAACAGATCACATTCGCTGCTTCAAAATGGGACTGATATATCAGAAGGAGTTTGTCGATTGAGAGCATGATCTGAAAATTTGTGGATACTAAATAGTGGATGAAACAACTGGAGTATCCCTAACATACACAAGTATGTACACATACAGTACATACGCATACACAAATGTACACAGTCATCAGTGGTAAAACAACTCTGTGTCAGCAATCATTGCACTCCACATACCATCTCCCTGTTCTTCAACCCTGAGTAAAATCTAAGGGAGAGATTTAATTGTTCCCAAAGACATAAGCACAGAGAGAAAGAGTGTGGGCTTCTTGTGTGTGTGTGTGTGTGTGTGTGAATGTGTACATTTGTGTCTGACTGTATATGTTCACGTGTGTGTGTGTGTGTGTGCTTGCTTGTGAGACGGGTGAGTTGAAGAGAAAGACAAAGAAAGAAAGTCTGTATGAAGGTTATTTTGTTCTGGAAAACTGCTGGGTTACGCTTTCACTTAAATGCTGCAACTTTTTTTGAAGAATAGACAGACAAAGTGAGTCCATGCAAGAAAAACACATCTTCCTCCCAAAAGCGACACTGGGGGATGTCGGAATAGACTTGCGACAGTGCCTTTCATACGCAGAGGCTGAATTCTATAGTTTTTCTTCTTCTACTGCACACACACAATTGGGGCATAAAGTGATAACTGTAATTACTGGTTTGTCTCATAAAGCAACACAGAGCATCAATCAGGCCATGAGCATCCATTCATACCACTGACAAATTAGAGCTTCTAACTGAGACTCGGATCAAGTTTAACACTGTCAAGTTCATTTTTAACACACAATTTAGGAAAATAAACAGGTAACTGGCAACCTTTTTTTGGAGGACATACAATAGATATTTCCTGATATTAGCTTGCACTTTTTCTGTTATTGAGCAGGCACTTTCTAAACAGAGCTTTCCAGAAGTCCAAAAGTACATGTCGTAGAGTAATGGCAGTGACGATGAGGAGAGAAAAAAGGACAAATCAATCAAATGATATGTAAAAAAAGTGGGGAGGAGACATTCTGTTTGAGGATGGAAAGCTTTGACTGGAGGCCAGGCTGGATCCGCTGTAGGTGTGATTAATGGTCTTAATAAAAGCTAGTATGTTGCTGAAGCACAACCACATTGTAAAGAATGTAGCGCCCTCTTCCCTTTTTGGGTCATCAGTCATTGCATTCACAATAAAACGATCATCATCATTATCATCATCATCATCTTCATCACCATTAGTATCATTTTCATACTTGCATCATCATCACCATCACCATCATCATCATCTGTACGCAAGTCTGCCTCAGACAAACTTCAGAACTTGTAGGAGGTCTACGGTTGAGCTAGTACTAGATCTCTTCTACTGTTTATTGTGTGTTTGTGTGCATGTGTTGCCTCTGTGGATCTTACTGATATCTTTTGGGTGTTGGTTTCCCCAACGTAACATATTGTTAGGCAAAATAGCATTCATAATAATTGGCACTACTGGCAAAAAGGGTTTAATTTTTGCTAGCCAAGAAACAAAAGCACAAAGTGTAAATGTTTTTGTTTGAAAGATCATTGTTTCAGCTAACTTTGTTTTTCCCACTTATAATTCTAACATTAGATTTTTCAGTTGCATGCTTTAACAAAATGTTCTTTTCGGTAACACTTATACTGGATACTCTTAAAGTGAAGCAGTTAAAATCCTCTCACAGTCCATAGCCACTAACATGTTCTTTTTGCTGTTTCTTTGTCTTAAATCTCATGCACATTACTCCGTTTGTAATATCTACATTATTTACAAGCAATACAGCCATCCTGTGTACCCAGGTCTCTGTCTTAAGTTCTCATTATGGGAGTAAAATAATTTATAATCTTAAATACAGTCCTCTTATGAAAAAGTTTCAGGGTCCTCGTATCCCCTTACCTCGTCAGTTTATATACAGGAATATGCAATAGTCCAAAATATGGATTTGATCGCCCATATGGGCTAATATGGGGACCAATGCCCTGTATAGGGGCAGGTATAGGACCCATGTCCTGTACAGAGCAAGCATAGAGACCTCTCAGAGTCAAGAAGAAGTCAAGGCAATGGTATGTGACTCTCTCCTCAAAACCACAGTTAGGATTTAGAGGTTCACGCAAAGAACAAACTAACAGAGACATTTAACCATTGGAACATGTCATATTTTACCACACAAGGGGGGAAAACCAGTCTCAAGCTTAACCACTCTTGAGCCAATTAAATTAATAATTAGACCCTTAAATAAATAAAGTAAAAAAAAGCACCCAAAACAAGTCATTTGTCCTTACACAGTTCACATTACACAGGGCAAGGATAAGTTGATGAGGACGTAAGTGAGACACAACTACACATAGAAATACAAAAGAAACAACACTAAAGCAGTTTGGCAAGCATGCAGGAGCTTGTAGCTCAAACACATGCATTGAATTGAACAAACACGGACACACCACGTCAGGCGAGCAAAGTGCTGCCTCTGAGAACGACTCCATACAAAGTCCATGTAACAAATTAAGACATCGTTATTCAGACCCCAACCCTTTATCTAACAATGCCCCTCTTACATTCAAGTGCAGTTCCTCCCCTTTTGGATCGGGTGACTGATTAATAGGTTTGTTAGCCTGTGAGTCAGAGTGATTGGTGATAATGTGATATACTGAATCAGCAGAATGATTTGCCACTATAGCTCTTCAGGATGATGGAGAGGAGGAATAAGCGAAAAAACCTTGCATGCAAATGCAACATAGAAGTGAGTTTTTTGGTTTATGTTTTCTTATTCTTTCATGGATCGCTGTTTGGATACAAAACGCAACAGGTTTTGTATATTTTTCTGCATGTCAAAGGAGCCGTTATCTTGAGCAAGCTGTTCATCGCTGGTGCCTTTCGGCACATCCAGTCGCTGCCACGAATGGAAGGACGTCGTTGTCGGATGCTTCCTCGCGTTCTTTCGTTCGACTCGTTGCCTTTTTTCTTGCAAAGAAACATACCCATGAAGAGTGCAAAGAATGCCATGAGGTTAATGTGATGGCCTCCCAGTGAAACTGTGGAGGAGGATCAGTGCTGTGGGCAGAGCCAGGTCCCTGGGCTCTACCCAGCAGTCTGTCTGTCTGAGCTGCCATGATGGACACCTATCCTGTCCTCAGTCTGTCTGGGAAGAGTTTTTTTTTCCCTCTTGAGAGAAGAGGGGAGAGAGGGTGAGAGTGAAGGAGGGAGAGAAGGAAAGAGGAGGGGAAGAGAAATGGGGGAAGGGGATTGAGAGGGGGATAGTTCGGGGAGGATGAAAGAGAGGAGAAAGAAAAAGGAGAAGATGGAGGGCAGGGAGGGTGTATAGATTGCTCACAGGCTGAGGGGGCTGTGTGTGGGGCCTGGTGGTGGGCTCTCAGGACCCCTGGCCTTTCTCTGCTCTCTGGCCCTGAGGAGAAACCAAACACACATTAGTGTATGTGCTTCTGTGTGTGTAACTGTACATGTCTTTGGCAAAGTGATTTTTTTTCCCCACTTTTGTATCCAAAGGTGAAACTCAGAGCAGCAGGAAAAGTTATTCAACAACACCACCCCCAGCACACGCACATACACACACACTCTCCAACCTGTTATCCTCCCCCACTCGTCCAGGCACAAAAAAAAAAAAAGAGACTAGCAGGCCAAGCAAGACACTTAACGTCCCCTAGTGATGTCAGTCAGAACATGCCCCCAGGAAGACCGTATGCAAGAATCGCTCCTCTATCTATCTGTCAGTCATGCACAAGTACCGACATCATTCAGCAGTCCTTGGAGAGAGACAGAGAGAGAGAGAGACAGGGAGATAGGGAGGGAAGAAGAGAGAGAGAGAGAGAGAGCGAGAGGGAAGGATGATAATCCTGGACCACCTCTCCTCCTCCCTCTGCTGACATGCAAACAGGCATCAGCCACCAGGAGAGAGGGAGAGAGAGAAGAGAGGGAGAGAAGACTCACCCGTTTCAGAGGCCTATGGTCCATCAAGGGGCTTCACAGGAACAGTAAAACAACACCAACTATTAGCACCAATGTAGTGAGCGCACGTGTGGCAGTGGGCTCTAAGTGTGTGTGGGTAATGTGTATGAGTGTCCTTGGATGTGTGCGCAGTGGTGTTTGAGAGTGCGTGAGAAAGTTTCAGGCCTCACCTGTGGCGGCATCGGAGCAGGAACCTCAGGATCTTGCGAGCAGCCTGGTTCTGTTTTTTAGTTAGGAGGCTGCTGCAGGCGAAGATATGGGTGTAAGAACATTTTTTAACATAATTAAGCCCCGTGAGTGTGTGTCTGGAGTGTGTTTGTGCGTGTGAAGTACCTGAGGGAGTGCCTGTAGGAGCGGTAGTATTGCTGGATGAGGACCGCTGCTCTACGACTCTGCTGGAACTTCCTCTGCTCATGGAAACTCCGGAAACGACTCTGGATCAGGATGGCTGCCAGGGTCATCCTCTTATAAAGTGCATACTGAGAGAAAACACAGCACAAAACACAGTTTTGTCTCCAAATTTATGATAAAGATAAAAAAATAAAATAATTTAAATGTACAAATATTTAAGGTTTGCTCTAGTGAATCCACAGCACTTAACTCTGAATCTATAGCCCTGACCTAAACCTGATACGGTAGGTGTGTCCTTTCAATGCACAGTGGTCAAAAACTGTTAGCAAGTGGGTTAATATATCCACAATTAAGAATAATTCTCAGCTCACAAGCTTGACATCAAGTCTTACCTGCTTGTATCTCTTATAGCAGCGCTGAATCACTGCTGCAATCTCTTTGCGTTGTTCCTGAATGGGACCCTGAGAGGAGCGACAATAGCATTAACATTGTGTGTTCAGTAGTTATCATAAGCTTTTTAAAATGACTGCAATTTATGGAAGAAAGAATGGAAAGGAAGGTAATTTGAGAATATGCTAGAATCAGGTATTTAAGAAAACATACAGTATTCCGTAAATACATCATATTATTTTACGTAAAAATGAATAAATGTATTAAATTTATGTATACCTTGTGTTTTCTGAGGGAGTGCAGGGCATGCCTGATAGTGTCATACAGCTCTCCCTGCTCTGCTTCAGTCATGGCTAGACAGGAGGAGTCAGCTTTCAACCTCTCCTCTTTCATAGCTGCACAGAGGAAGGAGCTCCAGTCAAAGGGGGAGGATGGGGCTTGCTTAGCCTGAGGACTCTGGTGATCCTCGGGCCCTGAGAGAGAGTTTGGTTTGGGGCAAGGATTCTGCGGCTTGGAGTTCAGAAACCTGGAGACAAACAAGGAACAAAGCAAACTTTTAATTGTAAAAAGATTGACGCTATTTCATGAGTTTGGTGAAGTAAATGTGGTGAACCTTGTAACACTTTTCACTTACCTCTCCACCTCGCCGAGGTAACCAGACAGTAACCTGACATCACTGCTGATTCCCACCTTCCCAGAGTCTGTCTCAGTCTCCATTGCCTCCTGCTTAAGCCTACCAGTTGAAGCCTCCATGATGTGATCAGCTAACATTGTGATGTCCATCTGCAACACAAACAGGGCAGGTGTTATCTACATATACATATAACACCTGCTGCCCTTAAAATTAAGAACTAAGAAATGCTTTAATTTTGTCATTTATTTTCATGCCTATGCTGATGACACACTACTATGTACTATGTACTATGAAAATGTACTAATACAAAATTATATGTATAGGTGGGAATGTGAAAAATTAATATTTCTCTTATCATTGTTACTTGATTTTCTTCTCTGTGATTTATCCTGTATACTCATATTAAATGTGTTAATGTGGCAAGAGTCATGACCAAAACAATAAAGTTTGATCATGCAATACATCCTCTATCCTCTCTTCATTTGCCCACTTACCTCTAACAGTTAGATGCGCTGGCACTGTCATTTAATTTCATTATAGACTATATAGCCACATATCTTTGAGTGGTGGCTAATTATCTTTCCTTGTGAAAAAAACAACTTCAGGCATCTGAGCTTTTATTACAGCAATCCTTTTCTTTGAAACTGATTGCTAGCTTTGACTAGCTAGCACTATAATCAATATCCAAACTAAAAACCTTTTAATCTGTATCATCATTTACTCAAGCTCAGTGCTGCACAGAAGGAAGAGTGAATTTCTTCCCTTAATTTAAGGTTTAATGTAGGTGCAAGGTTCTTGCTAGTAAGAATTTAGTATATGTGCCCTTTTTTCCTTTTCTTATGGGTACACTTGATCACTGATATTAGTGTGAGTCTGCTTGTGTAGGACTGAGTTGTGAAGGTAACACTGATGTACCTGCACCAGGTATCCTTCTTATAGTGACAAATTCAGTGTAAACAAGGTTTGAGATAGTAAATAAATGTAAAATCACAATATTCACCCGTTATCTGTTTTTCCTGTCTGTTTGTCTTGGGCCGTTCCTGAGTTTTTTGGGGGCATTTCATTGGATTTTTCCCTTAATCATTGAGGGTCAAAGTTTTTGTGGACAGTTGTTTTCATAGATTTTTTTAATGAGTTGTTTCATGTATTTACATGACACACATGCAAGCAAGCTGTACACATTGTCTATCACATACAGTACAAAGAGTTCAGTTTTTGGTTAAGGAACAAGATCCAAACTGCCCCTATCGATCTGCTCCCCCTACCTGCAAGTCCTCAGTGTTATCCTGATAGGTCAGCAGCTCTGTCTCCTCTCCCCTGTCAGACAGCACTCTATGGCGCAGGTGAATGGCCAGTCGCTCTTTTCCTAAAATCCTCCTGGCTAGGCTACGTTGCCCCAGAGTCTGTCTTAGACTCCACCTGGTGCCCCCTCCAGACCCCCCTATCCTGGCCTGCAGGTGGGAGAATGGGGTGCTGGGGAGCTGAGGCCGGTTAGGGCTGGAGCTGGCTGGAGGTGCGTTCTGACAGCTGAGGTTGGAGGGTTGAGGTTGCAGGGTGTTGGGGAGGAGGGAACACTGAGGGTTAGGACTAGGGGAGGTGTTGAGGGTGTTGGTGCTGGGGGTGGAGTTAGCTAGCTGTTGCTGGGTGTCTGGGCTGGGTTTGAGTCTCTTGGCTGGGGGTGGACCTCCCTGTTCTCCCTGGGTTCCCTGTGGGGCTCTGTGTCCTGTTTGGCTCCAGCTCTGGTTGTGGTTGTCTGGCTGGTTCTCTGTTCTGGCTCTCCTCAGCTCTATGGAAACATAGGTGGCAGAAAATAAGAGTCTAATAATGACAACATTGATTCCTACCACACTGGAGATGCCAACTTATTAAAGGGTCAGTTCACTCAAAACAAAACAAACAAAAAAAAATGTATACCTTGAAAATGTATTGTGATAATTTTCTGTTTTCTGTTTGTGATCTGATCCTTTAAAATGAGACAAATGCTCCCTTAATATAAAAGCAAATTTTGGCACCTGAGTTAGGGTTTGGAGTGGAGCTGTTGCTTATTCCGCTGGTCTGTGACTCTCCTCTCCACCTGTCCATCCAAGTGTCAGCAGGCTGGCCCTGAGCTTGAGGAGTCTGTTGCAGCTGCTCTAAGAGCTCAGCCAATCGAGTGTGACCCCTGGATCGAGCAATGTTGAGCGGCAAGCGCCCCAGCGAATCAGGAATAGCCAGAGCTCTTGGGTCCCACTGGTAAAGCACCAGTGCTGCCTCAGTGTGGCCCAGAGCACAAGCCCACATCTAGAGAGACCAAAGGAAAACACAAGTCACACACAGGCAGGGAAAGTCAGACACACACACTTAAAATGGCATTCTAAAGTATCAATCACTCACTAGTGGAGTGCAGGAGAAGTGGTCTACGTTGAGAGGATCCACCTCCAGCTCGAGGTCAATACTGTCAGCGTGCTTTGTGCTGCAGAGCAAGACGGCAAAAGTGAAATTAATTGGCGCAGTCTTGCACGTCGGCAACAGTGTGTCATGTTTGTGCGGAACTCACCGCCAGCGAATGAGTGTCTGAATGAGCCCTGCGTAGCCCTGAGCTGCAGCCAGATGAAGTAAGGTCATTCCTCTGGAGTTCTTACTATGGACGAGCTGATTAGAAGAAGCCCAGCATGGCTGAGACATCATCTTCTCACATACCACCACCACGCGACCCTCGAATGAACCCTGATCGGGGGATATCTGGAAGATTGGAGAGACGAAGAGGGCACACTGAGTTAAAGATGTACATCTTTGGTGTATATTCTGTCTGTTTTTAATTAGACTATGTTAAAAAAATACTGCAGAGTGGATTCAACATCTGCCTGAATCTAAAGCTGGTGGTGCTTTTGCACTTGATTGTGTTATACAGGTTTTGTTGTTGCTGTATAAGATTATTTCTTTACAAACTTTAACTACTGCAGGTGTTTAGCTCATTGGATTAATAGTCTTCAAATTTTATCTCAATAAGTCAAACACACTTGATTTATTGAGATTAGATTTTTATAACTAAAACAATTTCTATTAGTTTCATGTTGTTTGCCTCCACTGCTCACTTGGTAATATGCAAAACTGGGTTACTGAAAAGGAAAATTTCATCCCAACTAAATCACTTCTTCCTGCCTTACTTGAGACTGCTGATCAGTGGCTCCTCCTCCCTCCACTCCTCCGCCCTTGGTCGCCATGGTTTCTGAGCTGGGGTTCTGATTGGTTATCTCAGCCATCCTCTGTTCCATCTGCTCCAGACGCTCCAAGATGGACATCCTGAATTGGGTATCTACAGGCATGCAGGTGGGACACACAGAGCTGTAAGCTTCGGGCAGGTTGTTTGTTGGATTTAAGCAAATCAATATTATGTTTTAGTAAATCCTACTTAGAGAAGCTTAGAGAGCGAAGCTCTTTTCTGATGGACTCAATATTGGAGAATAAATCAGGGCTGAAATTCCAATAAATCTCTTTACCAACAATGGCAACTAGGCAACCAAGTAAATTGTGCATGTTTGTGAGTGAGTGTGTGTGTGATACATGACTTAAGACAAATGTAAGTTTTGCATGTCTGCGGCATGGATGTATGTCAATGTGACCTTTTGTTTTGGTGCTGCTGCAGTTTTGCTGCAGTGCACATTATGTCATCCCACCTGCTGCTCTCTCACTCAGTCTCTCTATTTTTCCCTCCTCTCATTTCACTCTCATTTTTCTTTCTGCTGTCTGCGGCGGACAAACTGAGCTGAGAGGGCAGAGCCATGGCACTGACACAAACGCTCAGGCTCCTCCCGTTTCCACTCTGCCAATCAGAAGGGGAGCAGAGTTTTTGATCTGAATACAAAGCAAAACACTCTCACACTATTTTAGCTGCCAAATGCATAAGGAACAGCTCCCTTCACCCATTACAAATGCAAACACAGACACCAGATACAGATACATAAAGGCACACATACAAAAAGGAAAAGTCCATTAGATTTCTGGACACATATCATACATATAATGCTTACAGAACAGTAACAGAAAAGGAGGGTTGAGAAAACTATATCTGCTATTTTTATGGCTTATTATAATGATTAATTGATACATTAAAATATAATTAGAAAGTTGACAAATACTAATTATAATTTAGCAATTGAAGTGGTCATTTAATTAGCCTCCTTAATAGAAAAGTGAATTACTCAATTTGAAATATGCTTTTCAAATTGGCTTTCAAAAAAAGGTTTTATTTACTCTTCATGTCATTTTCCATTTCACAGATCATTAATCTACCTGCTGTACATGTCACTTCTGTCTGGATGCTGCTGGGCTCATGTTATGAAGGATATGGAGCATTATGATGGAGGCCACATGAACACTGGAAACTCCTCCTTTAAAAGTAATTTTAGGAATTAATTAAAGATATTAATACATTTAATAATCATGTTACTGGAATGCATTATTTCTTTACTAATAGTTATTTAACCACATAATTTTAATGCAAATTCAACAAATTGTTTTCTAAATTGTTTTCAAGTGTATTAATTAAGTAAATTGATTATAATTAACCAGTAAATTTGTTACTTTGTCAGTTACTTTGAGTTGCACTGGATACCTGTGGATTTACTGACCAGCTTTAGGCTCTGACACTTTTCTTTTTTATTTTTTTCTAACCCAATAATACTCTGTTTCCATGGATTCAACTTCTCCAATAAACAACACTCTGCACAGGCTCTCACCACTGACCAATCACAACACGGTCTGAAGTGACATCTGCAAGATCTGGTGACATACCCAAATCTGAAAAAATGGATGTTGGTACACTACATTTAATCTAAACCAGTAAGTAAGCTTTATAGCTTTAGTAGCTTTAGTAATATTCATATTCTATTAAACCTCTATCAAAATTTTGATTAAAGTCTTCAATATAATTTGTGAGATCAGTTTATATTTGGTACACCTACGGTAAAACCATGTTTCTTCTTCTTTTGGTCAAAGTTAACTGATTCATCAGATAAACACACACTTTTGACGGTAAACACACACTTTTGGTGGTAAATAATTAAAAATGAGTAATCTGTATTCAAGCTTTGGGTGATCAACAATATGCCCACATGTTTTCTGCCTACAGGCCTGTTATTATCTGGGCCTCTACAGGAGCCACATTAGCCTCCCCTCATTTGTTTTCATGGAGTTTAGTGGCGCTGTCCACTGTCCGCTGGTGCTGAAACCGAACAGCCAAAACCGCTACACGAGACTGTCGGCTAATCATTAGGTCTGCTACAGAAATCAAGCAGGCTATCGCGTGCCCTGTGGTTCAGACGTGTGGCTTGCAAACAGCACTAGGACTTGTGGCTTTTCTACCGTCCCTTTGTCTGAAAACAACAGAGCCTGCATGGCACACCACATGGACTACAAACATTTTGACTGAATCATAGAATGCAAAAGGAGCGTAACGCTTTCCAGCTATAAAGCTATGTAAATGTAATGTACAAAACAGTTACATTTATTTTACATCTACAGCAGCATGACAAAAACAACTTAACTCAGCTACAAACACAGACCTGACCGCTGATTAAAAAAGAGAGAGCGCGTGTCGAAGTTATCATCAGTTTAAAATTAAATAAGCTACGAACCCAAACAGCGAACACCGAGTCTCTTTATCTGCTGCTCTCTTTGTTCCCGCTTCCGCTCAACCCCGTTAGTTTGAAGTGTGCGACTCACACATTGCTACTCCGACCGAGCAAAATACAACTAAGTGCAGAGAGAGAGAGAGAGAGAGAGAGAGAGAGAGAGAGAGAGAGAGAGAGAGAGAGAGAGAGAGAGAGCAGTCTCCACGTTGTGTCTGAGAGAGCAGCGCTTCAAATCCGCCCGCCAGACCCGGAGCTGCAGGAGGCTGGGTCGTCATCGGCACAACAATAGACCGCACACAAACTAAACTGGAGCAATGACATGTGGACAAAGTCGTGTGCTGACGCATATTTGCTTAAAATATGTATCTCTTGTCTATTTTCTTTCCCAGGCATTGAGCTTTTGATTGTACATTTGAGGCCAAACAAAGGACGTGAGCGAAAACAGGCAGAGCGCGGTGTCCAAGTCTCGCAATCATCGCTGAAAGTCAAAGGCAGAGCCCTATATATAGCGCCTGTGAGGCTACACAGCACGCTGCCGGTGGTGCCCAACATTTCTGACTCTCAAATGGACCGGCGACCGTGCCACCGATGTCCTTGCCCTTCACTCCAGCAAAACAGCCAGCCAGCCTGCTGTGACTGTAGAGCCGCATTGCCGCATTGCGCAACGCAGAGACGGGGGCGAACAGAGAGTAACCCAGGACATGCCTCAGTGAGGAGACCCGTGTGTTTCCGAGCTGCAACTGCATCAGGAGATATATTTGCACACAGACGCTAACCCGCTGGTGCTGTGCAGATATTTGCACAATACCCCCCCCAAGCTGACTCAAAGAATATTAGACTGTCAACATCTTAAAGCAAGTTTTAATTTGATTCAGCACTATTGAGCTATCACAGCATCAACATCCACAGCTCCAACAAAAGAACCCCAAGCTCTCTCCATCATGCAAACACTCAAAATGAACTCCAAAATAAATGATTGTACCCTAAACAACTCCTGAAGCATGTAGAAATCTTGTCATCTCTGAAAGAAGAGGTGTCAGTACAGTTCAGTAGCTTAGATTCCTTCTTGAATCTGCACGCGACAATAGAAAAAAAAAAAAAAGGCTGCAGGCACAGGAGAACACAGTCCAGCCAAACAGCAGCAGCAATGTCACCGCACCGGTCAGTACATCAGCGGCTGTGGACAAAACATTTCACAACATGACAGAGCATCCAGCAGGGAAAAAAACCACACACACGCACCACATCAACAGGTTTCCTCAGTTTTAGCTGATACAAAAAGTGAGTGTGACAAGAAAGGATGAGAATATGATGTATTTTGTACGATGCTTTGAGGTTTAACTTCTCTAAACACAAACACAACAGGTAAGTACATGTAAAAAAAAAAAAAAAAGTAACCATGCATTTTCTCTCTCCCTGTGCTGTGTTTGTTATTGAAACACGCATCACTGCGGGCATATGATGAAGCAGTTAAGCAGTTATGTTGTGCGGTCAAAAAGACAGCTGTACTCTCCTGTTTATGGTTAGTGTGGTAGTAAATACAACCAGACAGTAAGAGTGTGACACACGTCCCTGTGTGGTCAGAATACACAAACAAAATGCTCTCACCGTCCAGGGACAGCCAGTCATGCTGAGAAGATGGCAGGGCGGGGAGGTCACGCGCCTTATATTCAAACACCACAGAGGAAGAGATGACTTCACCGCCCATAGCTACCTGTAGCATCACCAGTCCTGTGTCATGGGCTGGAAACAGACATGAGGTAAGGCATTAGTAGGACTGACTATATGTGGAGATGGAATAATTTTAGGACGGTATGTTGACTGTTATAGACTGTGAATGTCTAATTTTACTTTTACCCATGTGTGCCTGCAAGTGACTATTTGCCAAACAGTTTTCCCCTGATTACATTTAATGTAGCAGGATATGACTCATGTATCACTCACTATACCATCTGAAGAACCATTTCTAAACACTGTGTGCATTGCGTGCCTGCCAAACAGTGTCCCTCCTCACAGTGTTCTTTTTGAGTTTGTGTTCTTATCTTCTTGTATAAAAGGGACTGCATCTCCAGATAAGGGCATGCAGCTGACATTGTTGAAAAACTCTTTTTTGCTAGAAACAGCTTATTACAGGATTTAGCAGGGTGAACGGTGGGGTTAATGTTTAAATTGAAAAATAAAGGACAGTATTTTTGCATGTGTGAGACTAGCATTAAGGAGAGCGAGTCGTGTGAGAGTGTGTGCGTACGGAGGCGTGTTACCTGGGCAATAGCAGCGTAGCACCCCGGGCTGGATGAGGGCGGCGGGGACACTGATGTGGTCAAAGAGACAGCTGTACTCACTGCTCGACTCCAACCACGGACCCGTGATCAGCACCTTCACTCCACCCTGCAGGCACACAAACACAGGCCTCAGTCTAATATATTTTGTCCATAGGGAAACTGCAGCTGGATGTAAGCTTCAACACACTGTAGTTAACAAGAGTCTGTGTGAGAGTGAGACACATGACTGCATGCAGACTACCTTTGTCCTGTTGTCTAAATTTACCTGTGTCTGTGAACATGCTTAAGTGAGTATGTGTGTGCGTGCTAACACAGAATGTTTCTCTGATTCCATCTGTCACCAACACATACCTCAGAGACGCAGAGGCCTAAAAATGGAACCTTTTGTTTTCTATTATATAAATCTAGACTGATAAATATTAGAACCTGCTTCATTTACAAAGTAATTACTCTTTTGTTAATGACAAATCTATGAGTCTAAAAGGCCTGGGAGCAGCCCCTAGAGGCTGTGCGGCTCCTTACATCCAAATTGAGTTGTATCAACCATCTGAACATCACTGCCGTATGCTCTCTTTTAGCGTAGCTAAAAATAAACAGCATATTGTCCCCCCACAAATGTTGGAGTCATGAAGTTAGAAAATTCAACAGCTAAAAAGATTCCATTTTTAAAGCCATTTCTCAGCATCTGGCAGAGTTTCCTTTTTGGCTTTTGTAGTGCTCGTTTTTAGGTCCTTCTAAAAATGATACGATCACGCTTTGAGCTCTTGGAGGAAAACTGTGTTGTTTTTTCAAGAAACTCAAAACTGTGGAATAATCAGTATGATGTAACACTGATGATCCTAGAAGAAAGTTGAAGAAAAATATCAGCTGAAAATGCACATGTGTTAGATATAGAGTTAGTTATTAAACTTCATTTTGAGAGTAATTTCCAATAACTGTACTAACTTTGGCAGGTTATAATTTTTTTAAAAAGCACAGGGTGGTAAGACGCTATGTTTCCACATGTTTCATCATAAGTCAATGACAGAACTGGTGTCTGAGATATTATAGTGGTACATGGGTACATTAATGAGGCCACCCAGGGGAATCAGTGTAATATTGAAATTTCATCAAAATCCAATCAGCTGAGCCTGAGATATTCTGACTCCTTAATGACCACACAGCCAGGCTGGCGGTCTCAGTACAAATTGCACTGAGCGTGATTTCAGTGTTTAACATCAGTACAAGCCACCGTCAATCATGTGGTGGGAGCGCTGATTTTACTGTAGGGAACAATGATGAATAAATAATGAATGGTAATCATGTTGGGTTTACTAACCTCTGGATAAGACCACTCCGGGGAGTAGTCTGTCACACCAAACAGCCTCCCAGTCTCCTGGAGCAGTCCCAGAGCTCCCTGCTCCACCTCCGAGCCCTGCAGGTGGGCTGCTCCTGCACCCTGCTCCTCTCCTGCTGCCCCCTCCTGGGGCATTAGAACCCCAGTGACGGCCGCTCCCACCCCACCCCCAGACCCCTCGACTGAGATGAAATCATTGATGAGATCAGAGAACTGGCTTCCGAATGAAGCCTCAAAACCTTCCAGGCTGATGGCTGCCCCTGCCCCGGCTGATGTGGCTGACACCCCCCCACCTTGCTGAGGGAGAGGAGAACTGTAGAGCGCCCCCTCGATGCTCGCGCTAGCAGCTATCGACTGAGGACTGGCCACCACTGAATTGTTGGCTCCCGGCAAGCTCACGCCATTACAGAGAATCTCATTTTCCCCTCCCCCTCCTCCTCCTCCTCCTCCTCCACCACCACCACCCCCTCCTCCACCCTCCTCTCCCCCTCCATTGTCATCTGTGGGTTGCAGGTAGTGCTCGGTGTCCACGCTCGCATAGGCCTTGTGAGGATCCCCAGGCTTAAGTAGTAGCTCTCCTCCATTCTCAGAAGCCTTGTCTAAGCCCCCCACCTCCCGGTGTCCCCTGCCACCCGACTGGTCAACTGTAGTATCCTGTGTTGTCAGGGGAAAAGAGCCCACTGCTGCTCCTTGTCCATTCCGTCCACACAGGGCCTGCTGGTCCGGGCTGGCTTGGTGGAGGTGTGTATGCGGATCTCCATTGGTGACCGGAGAGTCTGTTGGCACTGTGGGCAGACCTATGTAAGCCTGGGCCTCTCCTGACTCCTGTGTTGCCTCAGTACCGTTGGTCTGCAGCTGGGAGGCCTGGCTTGTCTGGGGGGAGGCCTGGAGGAAGAGGCTTGGGGAGGGGTGGTGTGCAGTCTGGCTCAGACTCGGGACACAGGCTGATGACATGACAGCACTGAAGTCCATTTGCTCCAGGGTGGTGCTGGGGCTGAGGCCTGTCCCCTCTCCTACATAGCTGCTCTGAGTGGCCAGCGGCTGCTCCAGGGGCGTCGTTTCCGTCTTGATGTTGTTGACGAGGCCTGGGTTGTAGACAAAGCCGTTAGAGGAACAGTGGAGTCCTCCATCATCACCATTACACCCCTCAGTCTTCCCTCCACCTCCTCCATATGTCTGGCCCTGCTTGGGATTGTTGAGGAAGCAATCGGGGTCAAAGGTCATGGTGGTTTCAGGAAGGCTGACTCCTCCACCAGAGTCTAGGGAGCTGGACAGAACCAACTCTCCTCCCTCCCCTAAGCCCACCCCACCAGAGAACGATGCAAACCTCTGGTTTTCAGGGGCAACAGCTAACAGGATGCCAGCGGTGGTACTCTCGTGGGTGGATGCCAGCAGGTGGGTGTGGCCAGCAGAGTAAACCGAATCTCCAGTCAATGTGGTGACCTCAGACATGAACACAGCTGTGCTCTGCGACAAGCCAGCCCCGATGGCGAGAGCGGGGCTGTCAGCCATGTCGCTGGTGATTGACAATGGGGAGCTCTGGGTGGTGTCAGGGACCTCCACCTGGTTAGTGGAAGTGGAGGAGGACACCTCCATGCTACTCTGTGGGAGTAAGGAGGGTTTGGTTATCCTGCCATTCCTCCTCTCTCCTCCGCCCCCTCTGCTCCCCCTGCCCCCTCCAGGACTAGGCTCTGTCTGGCCCTCTGACACGTCGCTGTTCTGGACCTCGGTGCCATCTGCTTCTTCAGCTCTCTGACCCGCCGCTACGCCGGTACCCACTGCAGCTCCACCTCCTGCTGCTGCCCCTGACTCCTGCTTGGATGAAATGATGCGCTGCTTGACACTGGAACATTTCTGATGCAGGCTGCTTCCAGCACCTGACAGAAGACACACCAAAGCAAAGGAAATACCATTTAAGACAATGCATGCTGTCGTCATATTCTGTCCTTCCAGTTGCTCAGGTCAATCTGTTAAGTAATGTAGCATTACCTCACATAGACTTGACAGTGTGTAATGGCGCCCTCCAGTGTTCGGAGTTTACACTGAGAACTGGGTTCATGAATATTGTGATAAGACTGGCACAGATGCATGAATGTTCAAATTTATATGCAAAATAGACAATTTGCTTCTTTTACAAGACATTTCAATACAATATCTGAAGGTACTTCCAGTTTCCAAATTAGATGTCTTCATTTACACCTGCAGGATTTGGCTAGAGTAAAATAACAACCACCAAACAGTTTAAGTGTCAGAGATGTAATGCCCATAAAAACCCAATAAAGAAAAAGGGATCGAGTCAGTGATCAAGGGAGAAGAGCTAGGAAAGGAAAGAAGCAGAAAGCTGTTCTGTGTGAGCAAATTAGGGCAGGTAGGGGAGCAAGAGGGAATATGATTCAGTGAGGAGAGTGAGAAATGAAGTAGTACTTAAGTCAACAAGCCACTTAGTTTTGGGCAGCTGTCCTCATTTGCCCTTCCAAACCAGATGAGAAGACGGGTGAGATTAGGTAAGCGTGTGTGTGTATGTGTGTTAGTGTGTGCGTGTACTGGAGTTATCTATTCCCTGATGCTCATTTATGAATAATACATGCTGGATATTTTGGGCGCCTCTGTCTTCCTTCCCTCCATCCCTCCCTTGTGCAATGTGTATCTGCCTCTAGGTGGCAGCATGGTGCTGACTGTTGGAACCATAAAAAGAAAAAAAAGAAAGAAAAAAAAACTCCAAATCTGTATAAAGCCTGGCCGAATGGTATGTATGTACCAAATGCCTCCTCAAAAGGTGGCTTTTTAAAGAACAACTGATATCTTGAAATTTATCACTAAGTTGAAAAGTGTTATTATCACTTCATGTTGACAGGAAGGACACAGTGTTCCAAATCTTCTTTCATCAAATTTAAATAAGATCAAGGCTGCTGTTACTGTCCTGAGTCCAGTTATTGCTTTTCAGCTTATTGATTTATCTTTACCTTCAGCAACATATCAATAAGATATCTGAGCTGAATGATTAACACTGACAAGATTAGATATTTTTCTTTCATGCAAGAGGGGAATTTTCATATTATCCCCTTTGAATTGTTGTAAGCACCTGTTGTCTCATCTAATAAGTGATGGCACAGCTCCAGACTGTGCCCCATCCTGCTGCCAAGTTGTTTATAAAGCCTAGAAACAAGCCAGTGAACCAAATTATCTGTGTTTTAGATTTACTACACTGGTTTCCTACAGATTAATTTTGAAACATGGCTTTTTCATCACTAGTGTACCATGACAAGTGGTATTGTTATTGACCCAAGGTGACTCACATCCCCAGGTTTAGGAGGAGTGTGAGGGCTGAAACATGAGAGCCTGAGAGTGGGAGGGTGGCGAGTGAAGTGTTGTGACAGTAAAGCTAACTCACACATAGGTTTGAGTTGTCCAATGAGCTCCTCCTTGCTCCACTTGGCCCACTCCTTCCTGTCTGTGTTGATGGAGCAGAGGACGGGACCACATGGCTTCCCGCTATCGTCCACTGCTGGTACATTCAGGTAGTGGACCAGCACGATGTCTGGGTTCTACAGCGCAGGGACAACAAAACACAAACAGAGACACACACGCACTTGCCGTTAGTTTAACATGGCCCTTTATTCAGGTAATTCATTGTCACGTTCTTGTCACATATAGGGAGGGAGAGAACAAAATGATAGAGTCTATTTACAGAGGGAGTGGAAGGAAAGGAAATGCAGAAGGAAAGCGGGAGAGAAAGTGGAGGTCAGGGAGGAGGTCGGACATAGCGTGTCAGATAAGATTCTCTCACCTGCCCATAAAAGATTTAACAGCTCAAGCCCACTCATCACTCTCTCTAACCCTGCAGAGGCTATGGACGTGTCTACTTGTGTGTTTGTGTGTGTGTGTGTGTGTGTGTGTGTGTGTGTGTGTGTGTGTGTGTGTGAGTGTGTGTAATATATAGAAGGAGAAAGAATGAGAGAAACAGAGGGAGGGAGTGTTTCAGAGTATTTCTTACTATACTGTAGGCCACCAGCAGACCTATGGAATTTCTACCCTATGAATGATTCAACAGGTGTGTTCACGTGCATTCGTGTATGTGGGTGACTATACGTGTGTGTGTGTGTGTGTGTGTGAGAGAGAGAGAGAGAGAGAGAGAAGCTCTTCTTGATGAAAGATTCAGTAGACAGACTCAGGTGAGGGGGAGGACCCGCTGAGGTGGAACACTTTTCTCTCCAAAAGAGGATGGCACAGTGGGCTGCTACAGCACCACACTGTGCAAAGCAACAGCACTCACAGACTGATTTATGATCATATTCACTGATGTGTTTTGATATCTGTGCAAAGAGCAGAAAATGGCACATTACAGATAAAGCAAGTAAGAATTTCCCTCCATAATTTCAGACTGCAGGGATGTAACTACTTTGGCATGCTGAAAAAGAAAATATATCGGGAAAGGGCATATTCAATTTACAGCCAGTGGCTGGAATGTCCTTGTAAATTTCATGTGACAAATTATGCAGGAAATTCTGGCAAAGACATAAATATATGTGCATTTCCATATTTTAAATGAACGTTGCTGGGTATTCATTATTTACTTTGAAATGAACAGAGAGAGATGAAGAGAGAGGCAGTGTAAATGTATGCGGACATGTTTAAGATTCATTGTGTAACCCGTCACCTGAAGATGATGAGGTCCAGGTAACCATATCTTGTATGGCCCATAGAGGGAGAAAGTGTGAGAAAGTGTGTGTGTGTGTGTGTGTGTGTGTGTGTGTGTGCCTGTGTGTGCACAACTGCTGCTCTCTGTTGTCTTTCACATGAGCAGTAGAGTGAGTCCAACATCTCTATGAGAAACAACATGCCTTTATACACAGGGGACACCTGTGCATGTGTGTGTGTTTGGGTGAGCATGTTGTGTGGTGTTTGTAGCTTCGGGGTATTTTGTTGGAGAGGACCACATAGAGAGGAATGCCTCAGTCCTTGATGCTCACTATAAGTACCGAGAGCCATGGTTAGGTAACACACTGTGCTTGGGAAGTTACAGACAACTTCTGGCAAAGAAATGCTTTTTAACACTCTGCACTGTATGTGAGCATTGCGCACAACCTATAGGCCTGGCATATTCTAGGTATACTGTAGTCGTCTAACAGTTTGTGCGTAGGACACTCCACTCAGCCAAACAACATCAAGTTTTATTATGAGCCCAGCTTTGTGATAGTATTTTCAGTATAGTCTGCCTCATTAATTTAGAAGAGGAGGATGTTTATTGCCGGTTTATGGTTTAGCTTATTGTTCTGTTTTGAAAATATAATGGACAGTTTAACAGATGAAGCTTTGTGTAAAACTAATAATATACTATATATTTTCTGGCTGTCCAGTTCTGAGTAGAATGGTGAATGAAGCCTCAACATCGCTGGAATAAATTACAGAATGGCCATAATGTCAGAGGGAAAAAGGCCTGAAAATGACAAAGCCATCCTGCTGTAAATGACAGATATGAACAAATTATCACCAGACTTTAAATGCAGTCAAAATATTGTTTTTTATGTGTATAAATGTGTGAGAAAGAGGTAAGGTGGGGTAGGAGGGTGGGCTTACCTGCAGCAGCCAATAGCATCTACGATGGAAGGTGGGGATGATGGAGGAGTGGACGTAGCAGCCATACAGACACTAGAGAGAGGAGAGGAGAGGAGAGGAGAGGAGAGGAGAGGAGAGGAGATTGCGGGGGGTAAACGAGAAAAGGAAAAAGGGAGGAAGCAAGACAAAAAGTGAAAAAAGGAGAAGAGGAGGAGAGGACAGTAAAGGAGAGAACAGGAGAGGAGAACTTAGGTTATACCCACTTAGGTTGTATTGATTGCGGTGCTAAAACTAAATTGCAAACATGCTGTATGCGTTTCTTCCTAATGTCTTTTCTAAAATACCATAAATCTGATGTTGACAATTACAGCACAAGAGATTGTGAAATTTACTGCCTCAGCAAGACCAGACATAACCCACTTGGAATTCACAAAAAGTCACAATGTTGTCAGCTCACAGACACTGCAAGAGAGATCAGTAACAGTGAGGAGGACAAAGAAGAGGGGGAGAAAGTGAGGGAAGCATAGAGCGAGAGGGGAGAGAGGAAGTTCAGTGTGGACATCCATCCAGCCAGGGGATGATTACATACACACAAAACACTGTATACATGTGCGTAGGTGTGAAAGTTGACCAAATATATAAAAGTAGTGGTTGACATACCGATATGCACAACTTCAGAGTCTCTCAAATACATCGGTATGTAACAGAAGGCAGCTGTACAAGAGTTGCGACTCAACGCAATCATCTAAAATGAGCTAAATTACCATCTAAATCAGTAAACATCTGATCGAAGAATATGTGAACAAGACATTCAAAGCCAGGTTCCACTTTCTTGACACAGTTTGATATCCTGTGCTGTGGAAACATTTTGGTCAAAAAGTACAGGAGTCTGGTGTGTTTATGGTGTTTGACAAGGGATGAAATGATGACAGAAAAGCCTTCTATGAAGGTCATCACGACCACGTTTTTTACACACACAAAATAAATAATCACACACAACCACCCACCCATATAAATTGGTTGATTTTGCACTCACAAACACAAATACTCAGCAATCAGGTTGTATATAATCAACACTTAAAACTCGTCCTGTTTTCTTTCTCGCAGACACTTGCGCACACTTATATTTTCTCGCCATTTTGCCTCTTCTCAGAAGTAGCCCGCCCTCTATCTAAAGTGTGTTTTGCCAAAGGCAGAGTGCATTTCCATATATTTCCATTCGATATGAGGAGGCTCTCCATCCAGGGTTATGTTTTTCTCTCCTGCTTCCTGCCTCTCCCCATCCTCCTCCTCTCCCTCTGCTCATCTCGCTGCTCTGCTCATTCCCTCATTCCCTCATTCCCGTCCCCTGCTCTACACGCTGCTTGCTTGCTTGTTTGCTTGCTTGGGGGGTCCTGGGAAGAGGTGACACAAACAATTACTGAGCAACTACCAGGGAGAGAAACACTTGCCTTTGTATATGTATGTGTGCGCGTGTGCTCATGCAGGAGCGCAGAAAAATGTACGCAAGATGAATGTCAATGTGACTGTGAGGTCGTAACTAATAGATGTGCAAATGGGAATATTTGATCTCAGTTATTCCCTTTACCGCTGTGTCTCCTGCTCACCTATTGAGACCTCTGTAAACATCCATGTGCCTCCTCACTGTCTCTCCTTCGCTCTCTCTTCTACCTCATTCTTTCTGTCTCTGACACATGCATGCTCACTCCTCTCACCTCTTGGTATATTCCTGCTGAATAATCAATTTTTGAGCTGGCTGATGTGACTCACACACACACACACACACACACACACTCACACACACACTCACTCACTCACACACAGACGCTGCCTTGAGACTGGATCGATACCCCTCTCTGTTCTGCTGAAGGAGGCATTGACATCATTTCTGGCCTCAGGCCAAACACACTCTTATCCTTCAGAAAGAGAGAGAGAGGGAGACAGAGAGAGGAGCAGGGAGGGAGGTAAAGAAAGAGGGACACCGCTCGCTCTCAGGTATCACTCTCAGAATGTGTGTTTGTGTGTACATCTGTGTTACACATATGTGTCTCCTCGGAGTGGAGGAGAGTAAGTTAAGGACAAGATTGGCAGTGAAACCATACTCAGCCCCAAACAAGATCATCGACTTGTTTTTCCACTGCTGCTTCTCACCTCTACTCCCTGCACTTTGAGCTTCATATGATCCTCTCGGGTGGTCTTCCCGTCTTTCCTTTTCTTCCAGCAGTAGCCATCTTTCCTGTACTTCACCTTCTTTCGGTTGTAGAGGATCATAGAGCCATTTTGAGGCCTGGCGGAGAACGAGATAGAGAGACAGATGAACACAGTGTTGCATTATGTTGATTATACAGAATAAATGTTTTAATTTCGTTGAAGCTGACAGCAATTCAACTCCATGGAAACTGACCAGAAATGATTTTCAGGCTGTAATTTCAAACTGCTGAAAGTATCAAAATTCTCCTGCATTGCTGATTCATAAATACCAACTGAAACAAGCGAGGACCTGTTCTTGGTTTACATGGTGACGTCAATGTTACTCTCCCACAGTCAAGTTAGCTGGGGCCCATGTACCCCTCCTCCCCTCTCATACATAGACTCACACTCCTACGTGTTAATATTTTAGTAGGGTGATTTATCAGCACAGCAGGAACATTGCCCTCTAAGCTCCCATTCTATATACACCTGGTAAGATGAACATGCATGCATGCACACACACACACACACACACACACACACACACACACACAATCACAAACACAAAGACATACGTGTAGAAAGACAGAGATGCTATAGTGATATCAGAGATGGCAGGACCTACAGCCGTGTGTTCTTTGGGCTCAATGCCAAACCTGCTGCTCAGCAATCAATCATCACACTTCTAAAACGTTAAGGACAGATGTGTGTGTGTGCACGCGTGTCTCAGTGCGCGTGTGTGTAGGTGGAGGAAAAATTCTTCTCCGCCTTATCTCATGACAACAGAAAGAGAACGGGCCCGTTAACAATCAATAAACTGACACATACTCACAAGTGCTCGCTCTCTCTGACACACGGTCAAGTGCACACGTGCACGCAACCACACATGTTGACGCGCCTCCTCTCCCTGCCCTCCTCTTCTCGATCAACCTCCAGTCTTTATCACCTCTTATCGTACTATCTCTTCATTTTCTCTTTACTGCTCCTTCAGTCCCTCCATCCTCCACTCCTCTCCACTCATTCTCATCTTCTCATTTCATCTGTTCCTTCTAGTCCTATCCTAACCTCTGTTTCTGCTCTGTTATTGTCTGTCTCCTCTCTCCTCTCCTCTCCCCCCTCTCCTTTCTCTCTTCTCTGTTAGAATTTGATGTAGACACATCTATATGGACTGAGATGATTGCAATTTACTCAGAACACTGTGTGTAGTGAAATTGAATTTACTTTGAGCTGATTTTCTTTGACACCTTAAATCTGTTCTGTTTTGGGGTGAGCCTGCCAGTTTCTTAGCGGAGTGGAGACCCCCACCCTCCGATCAAAGCCGAGTTTAGTCTCTGTCTCGAGCAGTGTGAGTCATCTCAGAGCTGCTGATTCTAATTATGTTATGGAGAAGATGGATGAGATCAGATGTGTGCCCGTGTGTATGTGTGGGTGGGAAATACGTGCGTGTTTTGTACGTATGTGTGTGAAGGGACACGCACGTGGACGGTGCCCATGTTCACAAACCCTCCGATTCAAGCAGACATAAATGCTATTGATTGTAACTGGGCTGTGATGTGTGGGATATAAAAAGCTTTTCCACCGTTCCACAGTGTAGCAGAGCGAAAACAGAGAAGGCAAGGGGAGGAGAGTGGGAAAAAAAAAGACGGCAAGATAAAGAGACAGAGTGGGCGAGAGAGTGAGTCCGGTAAAGGGAGGAGAGAAGGAGGAGTAGATGAGAAAAGTGAGAGGAGAGGGAGACAGGAGGTAACAGTCATTGCTTTGAACTGAGGGGAGAAATGAAGGTCATTGATTGTTACCCTCATGTTGCCCCCCCGCCACGTGAGTGTGCAAATGCACACGCACATAGGGATACAAACGCACACATATGCGCACATCCACGCACACACACAAATGTCACTGGCTCCGTTAGCTGAGCTCCTTTCCATCTGATGGGATTAGGTGTAATCTGTTCTAATCGTGCCTCGTGTCATGTGTAAATGGGATTATATCTAACTGCTGCTCAATAACACCAATATGACTGCTGCTGCTGTTGCTGCTGGGAGGCTGAGGCTATACGGCAGCACAACCAATCAATGAGAAATCCATCCACAACATAAACTGTGCTGCTGGCCTCAGGCTGCTCCTGAGAAGAGTCCTTCAGCTCGCACAATGGGAGCGCACAGGCATCACCTCGGGCTTTCAGCAGTGTCAGTAATCAGAAATGGGGCCATGAGGTGACCGCTTCACTTACTTTACCTTACTTTTCCTTTCTTCTTTTCTTATTTTTCTCACTTCTTTTCTGCCTCTTTCTTCTTTCTTTCTCATTTTTTTTATCATGCCTACATCTGTATTAACTAAAGTAAATGTCAATACGGTGATTTATCAATAATTCAAAATGCCTTTTTCTCCTGTCTTTCATTTTCCGCATCCCTCGCTTTACTTCCTGACTGTAACCTCTCTCCATTCTGAAAAAGAGCTACCTATGGCTCATTCGAATCAATGAATATTCAGTTCTGGCATGTGAATCCCTGTTCACACCCCATCATATACATACACACACACACACACACACACCACACACACACCCCTTGCTTTAAACCTCCTTTCACCCTCCTCTGTCTGAATTATACATCACTTATCCTAATACATTTACATTCATTAATACTCCATTTTCAGCTGACTAGGTGCTTTACAGTCCAGCCATGTTCTAGAGCGTTCTCTACATGTAGAGCAGGTCGTCAGCGGGATCCTTTGGAGACAGTCGACGTACATCACTAATGTTTTAATCAAACACAGGCGCTCAGTCATTGGGATTAAACCAACGTGAGTCACTGGCTGATTGAGTGATTTTTGTTTGTGTTGTGTGTGTGTGTATACCATCGTCTGCGCTCTCCTCACCTGGTTTTTGGCGATGTCGTCAGCCACTCATCATGTTTCTCAAAAGTGATGAGATATGCAGCAATCTCCTAGAGAGACAAAGACAAGATGGAAAGGTTATATTGGTGTGCAAGCACAAGAGTGTGTGTGTGTGTGTGAGTGTCACAGGGAGATAAAACATAACAGGTATTTCCAGATGACCTGCCGATGCCCACAGAGAGTATGTCACTATCTGATTGCCACGGTGTGGTCTGGGCGCCTGATTGGTCACAGAGCAACCAGTCAGGAGGCAGATATAGAGGACAGACCCTCAGGGCCAACAACCAATCACGCTCACCGACACACTGATGTCTCCCTCCACTGGGGAGGAAAAGCTATCTCCTAAATACACACACATGCCACATAAACACACACATACAAACACACACACACAGACCGGGGGTGCAGACCCATACACTTGCTGAGAGAGTGCACTGATAGGAAAAGTTTTCTTGTACTTTGCAGTTTCACAGTTTCCCGTCAGATAAAGCTTGCTCCTAACTTGATTCTTAATTCCTCCGGCTCTCTTTTCATCTCCTCAGCTTTCCTCTCCTCTCCACACTATTTCTATTCTTCTTCCACACTCACATGAATCCAATAAGGAAAAAGAAAGTTCAAATCATACAGGTGCATTCTACTGAGAGTAGGCAAAACAAAACGTCCATGCACACAGAGACAGAGACACGCGGAGATGCAGCCAAAAGAAACTATTGTTTATACCTCCTGCTTTTTAGTCGCTCACGCAACACCGCCTTCTTCCCTTTGCTCAGTGAACTCTCTCACCCCTGGCTTCCTCCTTGAAACATCATCCTCGCCCCCCCCCCCGCCCCCCCATCTCTGACTCCCATCTCACCCACTTGTTGTGAACGACTATGAAATGTAAATTGTCCTCTTAAGGCAATCAGTGTTTGAAATGTGGCACAAAGCAATAGTGAAGAAGACATCAACACTCAAGCACTCCTTCATCTGCCCCCTCAGATCAACAGTCTCCTCTCCAGACCTCCTCTCCCTCTCTTCCTCCCTGTCTCTTTCTGTGTGTGTGTGTGTGTGCGCGCGTGTGTTTTTAGGTATTTGTCCCAGTTTGGCATGAGAGCACTCCAGCTCCACACCGATCAGAAGAGATGGAAGGACGGAGAGGGAGAGGGGGAAGAAAGGCAGGCAGAGACAAAAAGAGAGAGCAGCTGGAGGGTGCTGGCACTTAACTGGATTGTTTTTTTAGTATCCTCCATTCGATCCTCACGTCCCAACCCCCTGCTGCCTCATCCGGCATTTATATGTGTGTTTATATATGTGTGCGCGTGTGTGTGTGGGATGGACTGTCATCACACCCTTAATAATTATCACTATCAAGCTGGCCACTGCTAATGTCTGTCTGTCTGAGGCTCATAAAATAGCTCAGAGCCGAGTTTAGGTTGGGCACACACAGGCACATTTTTAGCCATAGCTAGGCACAACAACGCACACACACTCACACACACATGCGCGCGCGCACACACACACACACACACACACACACACGCACACACACACACACACGCACACACACACACACACACAGACACACACACACACACAGGAGTGCCTCATTCATTTATGCATCTATTCATTAGCTGTGACAGGCAGCCACCTCTCCTCCTCCCAAACCACTCCGCAGCAAGTCAATATCCTATACGGCCTCCACAGCCCCGGCCAGGCACTCGGGCTCCCCTAGTGACTGTCAGCCAGTGGGAGGCGGGAGGAGAGAGGAGAAGAAGAGAGGAGACAAGGGGCTGGGAGAGACAGAAGGATGGGAGGATTAAGAAGGAGGGAGAGAGACTTGCAATTAAAGGCCTGCCCCATAAGAGCCATTAAAAAGCCAGAAACAGAAGAGTCAGCTGAAACGGCAGCCTGACACACACACACTCTAAAACACACCCACACATACACACTCGCACTGCAGACACACACTGCTGCTCACTCCCTCAACCAGCATACACACACACACAATACACACACACACATACACACCCATGTGAAGAGTGACAGAAGTGAGATGGTGAAGGTCGATCCTCAGGAAGTCACAGTTATTGTCCCAGTGGAAACCGGTGATGGAGCGCTTTGAGCATGCCTGGCGACACAGTGACCCTTCAGGAATACTGTGAGTGTGTGTGTGTGTGTGTGTGTGTTAGCTGTTCCAGACACAGGGACAGGGACAAGTATCTTTCTCCAGAGATCTACTCTAGAAACCCAGACATTCTGCATGTCTGTGTGAGTCTACGTAATAATAATACATTACGACAGGCCCAGCCGAACGCGCACACACGCACGTGCACACTGTTCCCAACACACACCTATTCCTGTCTGTCTGTGTGTGAGAGAAAGTGAGAAAGAGAGAGAGTTACTTAAGAAATATCTAACAAAGCAGAGAGCATGAGTGGGAAGTTAGATTGGAGTGAGCGATGCAGTTGGGGAAATCAGCCTCCCACTCACGCATCACTGAGACCATCTCCCTCCAAGAAACTGGTGGCATGTACAGAAAAGCAGACAGACAGACACACATATATACACACACACACACACACACACACACACGCATCAACACGCACTCACATGCCTCAGGGAGATTTCCAGAGGAGGGAGGGGGAGAGGGAGGGGTGGGGGGTCGCCTACACTGCAACAGACTTATCCAGGAGCTTTCCCCAGGGAGATTCCGTTATAGTGTCTATGTGTCTAAGTGTGTGTGTTTGTGTGTGTGTGCTTATGTGTGCGTGCGTGTGAACATGCACGTCTGGAGCCTAATGATGAGCATCACCCCGACAGAGATCTGGAGAAAACAGAGTTGTCTGTAAACTGGAACTGTCACATCCATTCGAAGTGCCTCAAATGAAGGCTGCCGCTGGTTCTCACCACAGCCATCATTTGGCATTGAACAGCTTATTTTGGCGGCACGAGGAGGTAGCAAACTGAAGTGTCCTTTTCAACTACAGAATCCCTTTTCCGCCTTTCTCCTTGAGCGCAGTAAGCCTTGTATACATATATGGGGTGGGGGTGGGGGGGAACTGCATTAGCATTATCAGGGGAGGTCTGCTGATGCTGTAATTTGTTCCAGAGCACCTCCACCGGTTCTCTCCTTCCCAGAACAACCCTGTCAGTGTCTGACGTTGACAGACACTCTATCCAAAATTGCCTCCCGTTTTTATTATTTTATTTTTCTGCAAACTACAGGCTTCTCTGTGTTTTTTTTTTTTTTTTTTTTTGATCTGGAGCACTACCTCCGCCATCGTTCAACCCACAATGTATTGATCACTGTCTATTTTTGAGCAAGGCTCATCATGTAGATTAATCTTAACAATGACAATTTTACTCTAAAACCTATATCATTATACAATTTCATTTGAACTGTAATAATCAATAATCCATTAGAACTGAGAGGTGCCTGTGGGCATGTCATTATCCACAGTTGTTGACAGAAGCGTGACAGGGCTGATCTCTCAGCGTCTCAGTTTAAACAGTCCTGAGTGACCTCTAAAATCGGCAATGTCATGGAGCAGTGGCTGCTTTTCTGAAGACTCCAAACTTGAGATCACATTGCAGAGGGAGAGATGAATACAGATTATGTCGTGTTACGCTTTAAGCCGATGTAAATGACGTGAAGTCTATTGTAAACCAGAGCAATAATGTCTTGTTTGCACTATGTTCCTCTAACCTGGCTAATTAAAATGTGTAGCCCTCAACAGAAAGAGAGCCAGACAGTGAGTTACGACAAGGATAATTTTGTTCTGTTCTAGCCACACAATAACATTTCATCAAGTCTATTGTAAACCAGAGCAATAATGTGTAGTTTGTATTATATTCCCAAACTGCCTCACTCCCCACTGTGTGTTACTTTCAACAGCCTTTATATTACCTCCACTGGCTAATACAACTGCTTAATGCTGTTTCCATAACAACTGTTGCAAAGCCCCTGATCAGAATTCCTCTCAAGCTTGCCTTGTGTTTATCATATAAACACCTCATCACAGACTGGGCAACACACACACACATGCACGTCCATGGACATAAAAGACTTGTACACACATGCATACAAAGGGGCCGTCTATTAATACACAAAGTCGCTTGTATGGAAAAATAAATAAATAAAAATAAAACTTGTCCTGGCTTTCTCTGTCTCTCTCCTCTTGTTCTCTCGGTGACACATACACAGCATGGACAAACACACACACACACACATTCAGTGCTGGTCTGTCATTGGAGGACAAAGTCTGACCTTCAGCCGAGACCAGCCCCTGTCACCTGGTTGGGAGAGAGACATGCACGTCACATTCATCTCTGTCACACCGCAACTCTCACAACATTCACACACACATATGCACAAACACACACACACTTGGACATACATGCCAACACAAAAAAACACACCTCCCATGTCAAAATGACCACATGACGGGGTGCACAGGCATTAACGAATGTATACATACATACACACACACACACACACGACCCCAGAGAGGCTTGATCTCAGAAGAGTTTGTGTGTGGCTGCTGCTCATGTGAGTGACGGCTTTATAATGAAATAGTCGCTCTCCCCTCTCCTTCACTCTTTCACTCCCTCATTCCCTCTCCTCTTGGTTTGACCTCTTCACCCCCCCCCCCCCCCCCAACCTTCTCTCCTCAATCCAGCTCACCCACCTCCCTCTTTTTTCTATCTCATTTCCCTCTCATCTCTCGTTCACCAATATATAGAAGTCCAAATGGTGAAGGTGGCTACACACACGCGTGCGCGCCGCATGGAAAGTAGCACAAACTTTTTTAGAAGAGACCCGAGAACGAGGAAGAGTCAGCTCCAATCCACTGAGGGAACATCAATCATATTTTTCTAAGACTTCCCTTCTCTTGCGCACCTTACCTGCCCTCTTATTCCTGTCTTGTATTTGCATTTGAGGGCCCCCTCTCTCTCAGCAGGGGGACCAACACATCAAAGACGGCAACAGGTGTGTGGTGTCAAACACAATGCCAGGACCCTTGCCGCGCTAGGGCGTCTTGGATAAAGCCTGTCAGAGTCCTCAAAAACTCCCACAAAAGTTAACCAGGAAAAGGTGCACTCCACAGACACACACACACACACACACACATAAAAAATCTCTAATGACAAATGTGTGTTTGCCAGTGGGAGGTGGAAGAAGACAGAGAGAGTGAGAGAGAGGGTGGGGGGGGCCCTCAATGAAGGAGTCTCCGGTGGTTGTGTTAACCCCTGATGCCTCATCTCACTGTGAGTCATTCTGCCCTCCGAGGCTCGTCTCTGCTCTCCTATTGTTGATGTTATTGTTATTGAGGAGGTTTGGTATGCTAAGAAGAGAGAGCAACAGAGAGAGATAGAGAGGCATGGAAAGAAGGAGAGAGAGAGAGGGAGAGAGAGGTAGTGGGAGAGACAGAGAGAGAGAAAAAAAGAAATAGTGTGTGCCACCTCTCATTGGCATAAATACTTGTTTACAACAAGACATAAATTGGCACCCTGTCAGTCAGTCTCTCTATTTCTCTCTCCTCTAACTCTCTTACTCTATTTCCTTCACTGTCTCTATCTGCAGCTCTCTCTCTTCTTCTCTCCCTCTGTGCTGCTAAGCGTATTACAACACTCCCTGGTTCAGCCCTCTCTCATTACCATATTCTAATTACATTCGTTAAGGGGAGCATTTGGGAGTTTAATGAATAAATTTGAAAGATGGGTCTCCGTGGCGATCTTTAGGTTTGTCTCCTCCTCAACCAACTAAGGATGGGAGCATATGTGTGTGCACACGTGTGTGTGTGTATTTGTGTATGAGGTTGTGCACCAGTTCAGTATGTGTGTGAGCTCTTGGTAAATATCATCGTCTTTCCATTTCAGAAGAAACAAACAAATCCAGTTAACTGCTGGAGCTCACGTGGAGTTCTCTCTATATAAATAAATAAATTTAAAAAATCAATTCTGAATTCTGTTTGTCTCCACCAAATAAAGATTTCATGTCATTTGTTTGTTGTTTAAAAAAAACACTTGGAGCCACCCATGTTGAAGCCATGCATATTTAACTCTCCTCAAGCCTCAAAAACAAACTGCCAAAGACAAGCATCAAATTACAGATGTACAAATTGTCTGCAATCTCGGGCTCATCTTCTCTCACTGACAACAGACCTGGAGGCTTCATGCTATGAGATGGGCAGGTGGAGTTAAAACAATCATAAGCAAAAGTAAACATTAAAGGTTATCAGCCCTGCTCTAGTGACTGGCTTCCACTGTTGTGCAGTCTGATCTGTCTCTGCCTAGGACGAGGCCCCGGGCTATAGACCTGAATAGACTGTTAGTATGGGCCCTGCACTCACTCTTTCAGGGTATTGCAAAATGTGATATATGGTTTAACAGAGGAGTCCCAAAGGCATTCCCAATTCTGATGTTTGCCAAGCTTGTGCGCCAATGAGTCAAGGAGCGAAAGAGCAAAATTCACCTTTTGTTCAGAAATAGAATTTTTTAAAAGCTAACAAAATGATGCACTTTTACTTGGCCAGTTGCCATTGATTACAGACAATTAAACGGCACCACAAGCAAAAGAACAAAGACACAGAATCTAATTTAACCCCTTCCCCACAGGATACACTTTTAGCGCGACTGCACTTGATTAAAATGATGCTATTTTCTTCTTTGGCTAAATACATTATTTTTGAAATCCCAGAAAGGATTTACTCATTTTCCTGTTGACTTGAACAGAGTCATAACCACAAATCAGGAGTCAGCAGAATTTGGGCAGTGTCTGGAACTTCTTTATTGCATCTTGTGGTAAAAAGTATGGATTTGTTTCATTTGGAATTCAGCTTGAAGTAGACCGATCCATTTTAAAATTTCTTCATGACTTTAACTCAGCTGAAAACACTGCATGAAGGCCAGGCTGTACTCATCCACAGCTAAGAAAATGCACGAACAGTGAGATGCTGTAAGTGATGAGCATAATGCTGTGCCATTAATAGTTCATAAGTGTATGGTATACTCTATCAATAGATGCAAAGGGGCTCCTCTTCACAGTATATTTACAGTGATGATGCACTGCACAAGGTAGAGCCCGGTGTCATCACCCTGCCTTGAAGTGCTGTGACTCACACTGTGGGCGCCGAAGTATGTTAGCTATCTTTAAACGTCTATATAATGTAAGATACACATATATAAATACATAACAGAAGGGGAGAGGAGAGTATAGGCAACATTTTTACAGTTAAAACTAAACAGCAGCCATATCCATTTGTTGCCTACGGGAAACTATCACAACCTTTGGGAGACATTTGTTTGCTTAAATCTGACTGTTTTCATTCATTAAATGAGTGTAGCTCTGGCAAAGCCATTTAATAATTGCTCTAATTTAATGCACTTTTAGAGATCGAGGGGGAGACAGACATCAGTCATTGCCAGCTGGGCTGTCCTGGTAACTTTCCACCTCATATGAACTGTAATGGACTGTGACTTTCTAGTTCAACATGCAGTGACACCTTAGAGCAGACAGAGACCAGAGCTTAAGAGTCTCACAGAGAAAGCGATGCTGATGTTGTGCATTGTAACGTTAAGACTCGCTAGCTGGCAAGCTATGTAAACACACATACTGCCAGTACGTATATGCTGCCAACAAGAGGTAATTACGCAGTTAGGCTTAACACTAGGTAATACCTGTTTTTGGGCTGGGAAATCTTGGCGTTTGCCATGTTTTTTTTTCCTGTTTGCTGGAGTAGTGGGCTAACACTAACCAATAGATAATAATCACATTTTTGGGACAGAGTGATTTGGCTCCAAGTATTAAAGAGGAAATTTAGAGGAAGACTGTGATACTGTTAGCAAAAACATTCACAGTCAAACACCCAAAGGAATGACTGAACACTGTTCTCAATCTCTGTCACTTGGCCAAGATGCTAGTGAGACAAGTGAGATGCTCTCCCTTCCATGTTAGGTGTTTATCATCCCCACCACCACTCGCCGCTTTATACTGTACATTCAAACAATTAAATATATGCACTGTCAGTATGCAAATGCGGCATCAGTATCCCTTATATAGCTGCCTCCTTAGAGTACAAGATGATGGATGATATATTACAGCTGAGCTGGTCTTAGACTAATGACACAGCTGCATTACAATACACAATTTAGTACACAGCTAATATTGTATATGTAGAGAGACAGAACATACTCACACACGCACACACGCACACACAAATGCCACCTTGTTTAATCCCCCAGGAATCGGTGAAATTTGATTACCGTGACTTTTACAAACACACTCCATATGAGAGTAGACATTCCATACATCAGCAGGAGGGAGGAGAGAGGAAGAAGGGGGGAGGAAGAGGAGAACAGCGAGAGGGAGACGTGGAGAAATAAAACTGCAGTTTGAGAGGTGAAAACACCAGATACACACCGTCCTCTCCTGAGTGGAACTATTCAGATACCATAAACCCAAACTGAATGTGAAAGACCACGCACATACTGCACGGACTACCTCACCCTACGTCTATTACGGTAAAAGCAGGGAACTGTATATTTACCAGTAAATGTATCCATCTCCCAGGGTAAATCTTGTGAATGTGTACATTTCCAGGATAATGTTAGTGGAAAATGCTTGTCAGCGCACCATGAGATTCACAGTTCTCTCACTATGTTTTGTTGTGGATATGATGTAGTTGGCAGCAAGTTTACCCCTTTGGCTCGGCTCCTGTAATAAACTGAGATCTGTGAGACAATGGAGACCCAATTGAAGAACATTATAAAATCAGAGAAAGAGCCAAAGGTAAAACTTTTGCTTGGCAAGTTTTCATACATGCCATCATATTTGACCTGCATCATACCCTGATTATTGTATGAGGTTGGAACACAATTGAAGTCTCTTTTTTTTGGCACATATGCCTCTTTATATTTGAAAAAGCAGACATCGTGTACTTTTAGATTCCTAGTTTATTTTACACACGTCTGCTTCAAAATTAAAGTCTTTAATTGTGTCTTTAAAAGGTTTACTAAAACAAAACTCCATGAGGCCAAAAACGTGTTGATGAACACTGTTCAGAGTGTGCAGTAAACACGGCAGGAGAGCTCCACACTAATATGACTTCTCAACTCATTAACAGGGAAACACAGACATTAAGAGATTTACCTTGAGAAATGCTACTGGTGAACGTTAAACATTAACCAACTCTGTGGCTGATAACTCACATTTACTACTCAATATTCATATTTACTATTCCCTGCATACACATCTGCGTTATCAAATCAAATAAACAGTGAGCAAACTGATAATGAGTGAGAAGAAATTAAAGTGTTCTGAAACCACCACAGCAAGTTGACATTTTTCATTACTATGCTGTATTTTTGTGCATTGATTTTTCTCTGACAACGCAATTTTAACGACCACATAATCTTACCAGATTTAATTAAAAATAGAGAGTACAGCCTGCAAGTGGCCATTAGTGGGCTGGAGCGTATGAGGCCGACACAGTCAGACCCGTGCAATATCACATCAACAAAACTGACAATTTGACCTCACAGCAACTTTATAAAGCACAAATCAAATACGGTCTGATACACTTTGCAGCCACTTTGCAAACAGGTATGTGAAGCTTTACTGTTTTGGTATTAAATATTTGGGCTTGCACATTTTTACTGACAACCTCACATTTGTGTCTTGTACAAATGTTTACATGTCTTAAGTGTCTGGATTAACTACGAGGTAGGCACTTTTAAAACTTTACAGAGGCAACTCTGCATGGAAAACAGAAGCGTGTACTCACTGGGGAACATCCTAAATATTTGTGCAAATTGTGGTTTATCTAACTTTGAGCATATAAATGTGTTGCAGTAGAAATAAGAGCGCCTTAACCATAATCAGTCTAAATACGTCAGGTGTAAAAATTCTGTAGAGACACGACATCAACATTATGCCTGCAACAGCTAAAAAAATTGTAAAAATAGATTAATGCTGTCAGTGCAGAAATGAAACCACAGGAATGCACATTGAATTCATGTTGAGTCAAAGAATTTGAAGGATAGGCTGCAGTATAGAAGTCACTGATCAATATGTTAGCAGTTTTTTGTATAGTGCAATTATCTGGCTGATGTATTTTCAGAGAGGCTTGGCAGAAAAATCTGAGAGATTTTAAATATATCCACAAAACATGTGACATAGAGGAAAAGCTGTTAAACAGTTTGAACAGAAGGTAGGCTACAGTTTCACATCTATCTATCCTTTATTTCCACACTGGAGCCGTAGCTCCAGCCCACTATTGCTGGTAGACAACTCCGTAATCATTATACAACAGCAAAGCAGTATAAATTGTCTGTAAAAACCTCTCAGATGACTCATGTAGAACTCATGCAGTCTCAGGTGTCCACAGATATGCTCGGTGCATACTTATCATATGAATTTACAGTATAATAATAATTGCATGTGCAGAGACTGCCACAGAATGAGCATTAGCAATTGAGCGCAAGTAAAAAAGTGTCGGGGCATCAGATTAGCGCTATGTGTGCAGATCACAAAAATACATACGCAAACTTGGAATAAAGAGTTGTACAAATATGGTGAGATGGATTTATAGATATTCTGAAATTGTTTCTTATTTTTGAGTACAACATAGTGAGCTGAACCTGCAGTATGAGGGGAAAAAAAGATGTTTGACTGAACCCTACCTTCGTAAAACATGAGCAGAGAGTATGAAATATGTATTGACTTTAGAAATCCTGAACAAGGCATATTCCTTTACAAGTCTCTAAGCTCCAGATATTATCAAGTCAGAAAACGAAGAAGCGAAAGAAAAACCCTCATCAAAATAAATAGGGTTCCAGCACCTGTGGTGCTTGATTTACAGTCTGATGCTTTGTTGATGTCTCACTCTTATTTGGGGATGTAAACATGCAAAATTGCCTTATGCTGCAGTAAAATACATTTGACTCCTAAAGGCCTTGCAAAGTCTGAGGAGCAGAAAGTTATCAAAGTTAAATAAAATTATAAAGTTATCGAGACAAAGCTATACACATACAGTACAAGTTCTCAAAATAGGAGTATGAAGACCATCTGCGTGTGTGTGCACATGCGCACACATACACATTTTAATGCTTTATTTGTCTCCAATGAATTAAATCTAATTTACAGAGGACACAGATATTACAGAGGTTCTATGTGGGGACATTTAAGGATACAAAAAGAATTGTCTCCGCTGCACAGCCCAGCTCCTTATTACAGCAGACACTGCTGGTCATTCAATTCTTTTTGGTCGGGCTTGGAATCTAACAGGAAGTTAAAACGCAAAGACACACTCAAAGACACACACATGAAGGCAGGCATACACAAACGAGCTAAGGCACGTACACAACACCCCCACATTCGCAGTCACACAATCCCACTGTTTAATATATTTCTATGTCTCCAGTTAACAATATTTTGTGTCAAATTATAGTGGGCAAGATAAATAGTGGGTCTGTGCGACATGGAGAAAATAGAACAGGAGGAAAATGTGGGGCTTCCAGTTGGGTAGGAGGAGAGGAGAGGAAAGGGGAAGAGAAGAGAAGAGGAGAGGAGAAGAGAGGAGAGGAGAGGAGAGGAGAGGAGAGAGAAGAGACAACACTAACTCCTACCTCAGACACCTGGCTTTCCATGACTAGACTTGTAAAACCTGGTTAATCCCAGCCCCTTGTGAACCTGGTTGTGCTGAAATATCTGCATGACTGAAACACACTGAAATACTGATCCCAACAATCTATGCGGCATCTACAGTCCCATTTGCAAATGAAAAGCTTGCGGGATAATTACATGTATCAACACGGAAATTACATTTATGAACAGAGTGAATCTAATTAATTCTTTGCATTGCTTCACATTCGGTTCATACTGCCAGTTCGGTCAGCAGGACAGTATGGATGTCTGGAGTTCAAGCGGAAATGGAAGTCAAAACAGACACAAAATGACGTTGGGTGTTAATTGGGCTATGCTTGGCTCAGAGAGAGATGGAGAGATAGACAAAGAGGAGGGGAAAAAGAGAGAGAGGGAGGGAGGGAGAGAGAGAGCCTGGAGGACTAATTAGTGATTATAACTTGGCGCTCTCCAAACATAAAATATTTCTCAACCCAAAAGACAGAGGAATGATTAAAAATAAAAGAATAGGAATCAAACACAAGGAGCTGTGCAACACCCCTCTGGTATTGTGTATGTGTGTCTCTGTGTGTGTATATACATATGTGCATGCATGTGTGCACGAGTGTGAGTGTGTGCGTTGGCTTTTTTGCCCCCTCATTAAACCATGCTTTACTCTGGTAAACGGCAACAGCACAGAGCTCAATGTCAACTGGAGAGGTTACAGCCATAGGCAGGCTCTGGGACACACACACACACACACACACACACACACACACATACATACATACACACACACACACACACACACACACACACTGACACGGATACACTTAGTCTCTCTAGAACATGTTATCTAACGAATGCATGAAGAGCACACCCATTTCATTTACAAATGAAACTTTCGGTAAGTTTCCAAAGGCACGGTACTTTTGTCTTTGTTCTGACACGGACGACAAAATGGAGAGTGTCAGCCAGAGCCAGTGTGAGCTGGACATTAGCAATTCACACATCAAAGTCATAAATCAAGGGCACCCTTCACCACAGTATAAATGGAACATGGAGGCCTGAGACTGTGTGCTAACTGTATTGCTCTGGGTTCCCATAATGGATCCATAGTATTTTTTTAGTCTGGTAACTGACATTTAACGTCACCAGTCCTGTGTAACTTCCTTCCCACACACTTCTCCTGCTCACGTTTTACCTACAGGGAAAAAAATGGGAAACATCTCCACAAAGAAATGTAGAAATACATTGCATGCATATTTAATTCAATGTATCTATTTAATGGTTCACAAACAACAATAATGACATGAATAATAAATTAAACATTCACACACACACACACACACACACACACACAGAGCTTTGTGTGGGCTAGAGATTGGAGCTCACAAAAGCTGAGATGCCACAGCATGCTGCACAGGTGAGCGTGAGCAAGTCCCTGACATTTTTTCTTGAGATTTAGAGCTTTTGTCCTTCACCAATTGTTCCTTTTTTTTTGTCTGTTGTACATGTTTGGCAGACATACAGACGATGTCACGACGTCTCTAAAATAAATAAACGCCGTTTGAGTCACACATGCAACATTGATCATACCATTAGGAGGAATACGCACATACGCACACACACACACACACAAACACACACAAACACACACATACACCCAATCTGTTACCATGGCAACACCTACCCTTGATGCACACGCGCGCGCGCGCACACACACACACACACACACACAGGAGGCAGATGGGGCAGCAGTCTAAAATGTATATGCTTTTTGATCTGTTTCTCATTCAGGCAATCATGTTGGTGTCATGCAGCGGCACAGCCAGACATGAGCGTGTGTGAACTGTCAACAAGCTGCCTCCACACCATACAGCTACCAATATATCACTATGTGACGAGAACGGAGCTCCACAATAAAACACTGCATGTTTCATATCATATTATTTCATACCATTGATACCAAAACAATGCCTTTTCCTCACGCTCACTTTTTTGCACCCGTGCAGTTGGGCGCCATGTAGAGCAGACTCGCACGCAGAGGCACTGGGGCACAGACGGCTGTCGTCTGTGTGATGTACTGAAGTCTGTACCAACCCGTTTGACAGTTGCATCATTTGAATCATGGTGGGGGGGCTGCTCTGAAGTAGAAGCCTTTAAAAATGCACATTAGATAGTGCAGCAACGTGCACATTCACATAGCATGTGCGTGCACATTTCACAGTTTGCATTTAATCTTTCTAAAGGGAATTTTATTTGTTATTCAGCTCAGACTGGCCTCTTAAAATATGAGTCAGGATGTCAAGGGTCCCCGCAAGAGTAATCATATGTTTTCATGAGCTTGAATCCCAGGACCAGAACTAAAGTTTGTCTTTGTCTAGATTCAGGAAAGTTTGGTAGCCTCCTTATTTCAGCGCTCCAAAGATTTCACTGAAACCAAACAAGTCACTCCCGATGGATGGATAAAACAGACTCTACCATCAGTCTGTCCACCTGAGAGTGGTTTGTTATCTAAAACTAGTCTATAGTCTATTACCATGGACAGATACACATACACCCCCAATCTATTATTGAACAAAAGGCTCACGCCTCTGCTCAGCCCTTCAGGGAGGAATCCATCCCTCCATCCCAGAATAATTTCACACATCAGTAGGTACACAAAAGAGAGAGAGAGGGAGGAAGAGAGGGAAGGGGAAGGAAGAGAGGAGAGGACAGAGAGAAGGAGGAGGAGTGGACGGGGTAAAAATGTATGGGGTCACAGCTCAGTGCTCGTGGGAGGCCAAGGTGTTGGGGAGAGTCATGCGTGACAAAACAGAGATCAGAGGATCATATGCAATTGGGCAGATGTGCAAGAAGGCAAACACACATACATGTGCGCACGCACACTCAGATAACCACACATACTTGCACAGATATACAAATGCCAAGAAAAAGGTGAGAATAAGGACATATCAGATGAAGACTTGTAAAGATTGGGTCTGACTTAATCAGGGGCATCCAAACACAGAAAAGTAATCTCTTTATCTACCGCATTCTGCTCTTCTTATTCACACACACACACACACACACACACACACACACACACAAAGGATAATCCTAATTCTAAATGCAGACATGTATAAACAGCATCCAGAAACCCAGCACCCAAACAGCGAGGACGATGAAACACAAAAAGCAATTGTGGATTTCCTTATGTATAAGCATATGGGAATGAAAAATTCAATGTAAACCCACAAAAGTATACATATACACCCAAATACAGACACACACACACACACACACGTGTCTATACACTGAATAATTACTGGGCGTTATCAACACACTATTTGTCAAAAGCACATTGCCACACTGAATGAGCAATATCCAGACCAGAACAGTATTATATTTTAAGCTAACACACACACACACATTGAGGGGATGCAACTGAATAAATAAATTGATTCAAGTTTGACAGCTGACTTGACAGCTGATGGCTGATTGGTCTGGAAATCCCACATAAAACTGTATTATATGGTGGACTTACACACCCTACATGTGTATAAAATTTGATGACCAATGATGATTTCAATTTTCAATATGCTGCTGAGGAAAACTACTCTACTTCTTGCAATGTCTGCAATACAGACAGATAAAAATCAACAAACACAGAAAAAAAATCAATACTTTTGTTGCAGCAGCTACAAAATAATCAACCACAATAATCTGGAGTCCTGCATATCCCTGACAGATACACTCACACGCATAGTAAGAGACACATACACAGACTGAAATACATACATGAGCTAGATGCACAGCGAGCATCCCACTATGAAAGCACCACGCAAAAGGAGCAGCAGACACAATGGAGTGTTTAAGTATGCAGGAAACTTTATGCCTGGGTGGAAGAGGAGCTTTGAAGGAATCCGCTGAGGGACACCCAACCTCCCCCTGAACTGAGCCTGTACCTCCTCATCAGAGAGAGAGAGAGAGAAAGAGAGAGCGTCATGGCGAGAGAGAGAAAGAGAGAGAGAGGGGGGAGGAGAGGAAATGAAAGATAAAGATGGAGAGGATGAGATGGTGAGTTGAAAGGGAGACTTATGGAGAAAAAGAGGGAGAAAGGGCAAGAGAGGGGGCAGCAACAAGGTGCTCTGGTCTGGTCCCTGCGCCTTGTGCACAATTGCTCTTGGTTAGGCTGATGAGTGGAAGTCCCTAACCAACAGCGGTCACGTTGTTCTGAACTGTACACACACACACACACACTACACGTACACATACACATACACATACACACACACACATACACACACACACTGCCTATTCATGTGAGCACACTGTTCAGTAGGCGCCGTGCTTAACTCCCAGTATGACCTTCATTGAGATGGATTGCATGAAAAATGTAATGACTTTCCTGAGAGAAAAACCACAGGCCAAATCAGCTTTGCATTGCATAATAATGCTGGAGTTGGTAATCAATAACACAAACACACAAACACACATCCATAATGGAGTGCACAGCCTGCACATGGAGAAAATGTCCTCGCAGAGGCCAACCACATCACAATGGATGGAGCAAACCACCAGTGGAGAGTTGTGCAATGCATAAACAAGGAGCTATTGACGATAAATGCCTGCATCCATTTCCACCCATCAAACACTTCCCTAAACTAACAGCTTAAGTCTGGAACAACATGCAACTCTGTAAAGCTTTTCACACCCCAAATGTTTAGCGCAGGGTTATCTTTGGCCCTGAGTAAAGGGTTGTCCCAACCTAATTTGGCCCCGTTTTACATTGTACCACTTAGCCAGCAGCGGAATTTAAGTTATCTATTGTTCGTGCTGCAAATGTGATGCTAATTTTGGCCAGAGGGCAAACTCAGCCCCACATTAATGAGTGGTAGCTGTGTATTTGAGTGCAAACTTCAACAGTTGGCGCATAAGAAAAGTTTGGTTAAGTATAGGTTAACACTGAGTAAAGTGAGGTGCAAAGAGCCCTAAAGTTACTTAAACTGAACTCACTTTTATGATCAAGTCCTCTGGGTGCATGGTCACTGCTTTTGTTGTTTATACCTCACAGACAGCTTTTCATTTTTTCCTCTGTTTTTTGTTTTGGAGGACAACATTACACATCGTAAGCAGAGCATCGTTTTCACACATACCGCAAAGCAGAAAAAAGCAGCTAGGTGCAGAAATGTGCCACACATTTAACAGCTTTCTGTGGTTGCGTAGCAACAATGTAGATAACAATCTTTATCCTACTGACCATAGGTCTTTTGAACCCAGTAACCCCCAGCAGTGGAAACATTCAATCTGTAGCTTCATTTCTTCTTTCTTAGCCTCTAAGTCCTATAGTTTTAGACCCAGGAGTCCCTGATCCCTGCGCCTTAAACCAGAGTTGTTTGGATTAGAAAGCGAAATAGACAGCAACATGCCAAATGGAATGTACAGTCAGTGGGATTTTGGCTGGGAGCTCAGGTTGTTGTTTTTTTATTTCCTAGTGTCACAGTTTTAGGGTCCCATAATGAAAAGCTGCCATTGTGTTTGTTTACCTCCTCTTCATCTCTCAATGTGACATTAGCTAGAGATGCGTCACCAGTAAAAAAAAAACAACAACAACAACAACAAAAAAACACTGAGTTCATCTCTCTGTCACAGATATTTCCCGCTTGAGTGTGTTTCATTCTCACCTCGTTGGTGTTCCAGCGATGGCGCTCCTTGGGCAGAGAGGAACATTTGGGTAGACACTCTAGCAGCTTCTTAGGAAGGTAGATCTTCAACTGGCCTGGCTCATCTGGAGCGGGGTGGGTGGGGGAGGACAGGGGGTGAAGATAAAGGAAGATAAATGAGGGATGAGTAGGAAGAGGAGAGAAAATTTCTCTCCAATGTCTCAGACACAGAGACATTGCGAGAGGAGAATACCAAAAATGTATCCCACCATCTCTGGGATCTGGCTGAATAAAATCATAACAAACTTTTATTGTGTAGCATTTCTAATGGCTTAATGTGACCTTAAGTAAGTGAATTTACAAAGAGATTTGTTCAGGCCTGAAGGACAGGAGCTTTAATTAATTTTGTTAAAAGAAAATTTGGTCTATCCCGTATTTGATCTGTAATAACTTTCAGTGAATTCAGAATCAGAAATATAGCTGAGGATTTTTGGCATAGCAGTGAAAGGAGATGTCAGGCTGATATTTTTGTACAGCAAGTACATTTCAATTGCAAACAATCTTTGTTTGATATTTCCACATCATCTCTAAAAAAAAGTGTGTCTCATTATATTTTACTCACTTATGGGTGATTCACAGTGATGTAGATATGTAAGGCTGATAAGTTTCTCCATCAAGGTGCACAATGCAAACAACAGTTAAGTGTGCAGTGTGCAGAGGGAGTGGCGGTGCACTTATTTTTGGACAGCAGGTGGAGGTGCACAGCGCACCTGAGGCCCTCCCAGAGTCAGATTTGGATTAAGAAGAAGCCATTATCATACATTATCCGTACATTTGGGGTTGGTTACAATCACAGCCAATCACATGGGCATCTCTTATCCCCTTTAAAAGCAATGCTCTCCCCACAGTGTTATACAGACAGTTCAGTAATGGAGTAGAGACTCTGGGCTAGCTCCTCCTGAGAGGAAACTAATATTCTTCAACGGGAGCTGGAGAGTTGCAAGTTCAAATACATAACAGCACAAATGCTGCTATGGGCAGGTGATGTTTAATTTGAAGTTTAAATCATGTTCCTGGACATGCTGAAAGTCCTCAGAGGACCAAGTTTTCTGTGAGTAATGATGCACTATTTTATTTAGAACCAACTCCTCAACCACAGGTGAGGCAACAGGGGTTGGTAAAAAAAAATGGTCACCTTTCACCTCCTTGGCATCATTGCCTTGAAGAATGAAGTCTGGTGATATTTCATATTTTTGTTACTATCTACACACCCAGCAATCACTTGATACTGCCAACAAGTACTGTCTGTGTAACCCAAAGTCTAATAGTGCATGTTTCTCTGCCATAAACTTTTACTATTCAAAAACTACTAAAAACACATCAGTGAGCCACACCGTTGCACTAAGTGACATGTTCCTTCATTATGATGAATACAGGCACTGTGGTTTATTTTGAGTAAATCCCACATACACCATTCTGCTGCCGGAAATACTCACTTATACACCAAATCCACAGCTGAAAAATGAGCCCCTGTTTGAGTAACATTTGCTAAAAGCTACAGTGCCCAGCTGGTTTGAGAAACTGCATTTTTTTTAAAAATGTAACTATATATTTGTAACCTGTTTTTAAAGATTTAAGTCTTTCGGAACTATGGGGCTTAAGGCTGCAGAACCACGAGCAGGACAGGGAAGTATTGACGTATTGAGAAATAGACACATTGTTGATTTTAGTCTTTTCAAGTGATTTGTTGACAATAACAAAGCTAGCCTTATCCTAATTGTTTTTTTTTCAGTGTAATGTGATGTGACTACTGGTGGAAGAATGTATAATAAAACAGACAAATAAACATGAATAATAGAGGTTTGTTTAGTTTTGAAGAGAGCTATAAGAGTGCAAAGCCACCAAAACTACATGGTGCTGCCAGATTACCCATGAAACTGCCCCTACTGTGCCTCTCCTCCTCCCATTGCAGCGCATAGAGAATCACCAGTATTGAATAGGTGCTGGTAAGGAAAAAAAATCCCACTGTGCCTCAGGAAAATACCACTTCACCAGCGCAAAGCATCTGCACCAAGATAGAGCCCTGTATGTGTGTGTGTGTGTGTGTGTGTGTGCCTGTTTGTGAGTGTGTGCCCAACGGGTGTGCCGCTCAGAAGTCAAAGAGAGCAAGCACTCAAAGGTTATTGATAAGCATTTGAGTAGAGGGCGTCCATTCATGACTCCCCTGGGAAGATAGGAATTATACTCTACCTGAGGGCAGACGACAGAGCGAGAGTAAAAGAGAGATAGGTGGGGGGGGGGGGTCAGAGCAGGGAGACAGAGAGAGAGGCAGGGAGACAATGAGCCACAGAGAGACAGTTAATGAAAAAAAAACTTTGAGAGAGAAGAATCAGAAAGTACGAATTTTGCAAGGACAGGAGATGAAACAAGGTAACACAAAGAGAGGAGAGTATTGTGTGAGGACATGAGTGGGGTCTATGCGGGTGTGTGTGTTCATGTGAGTGCGTAGGTGTCTGAGCATGTGAGTGTGTGTGTTTGTGTCAGTAGGAAGTGTGTTCAGGCACGTATGCTCCCCCTAATCAATTATGCATTTATTAATAGAAGGCCTGAGAAGACAGAATTTCAAACAGCTGAACGGTGCAGCAGCTTAGTTAAACAGCTGAATGGTGCAGCTTAGTTAAAGCCTAATTTCTTTTTTAGCAGCACTCCAGCCTCTCTGCTATGAATGCCAATCAGCGTTTAAACCCCACCCCTCCTGGCTATAACCCCCTCCCCTCCCCCTGCTGTTCTGAAGAATTCTCATCAGAGCCTCGCCTTTGAAATGTACCAGAACCACCACATCAAACAAGCCCGTAGCACATGCGTAGGCACACACACAAACACCCGAGCGCACACACACACATGCACGCACGCTCATACATGCAAACAGACACCCACATACACATGCAGTGCCTGCCGATCAAAGACCATACATCACAGTTGTCCCAGAGTGGCTTTTTTTTTTTTTTAACCAGTGACCTTGGTACTGAAATCCCTTTCAAAGCACACCTTCATGGACACGACCATCATCTTAACCTATCCTTACATTTGCTCTCCCCGCTGACAAGAAATGGAAGACCAACTTTGCAGATTTTGTTGAATGCTGATGAGCTTTTTACACCCCAAAGAGTTGTATCTTGTATTTCTAACAATCCTGAACCGGAGAATGTGTCCCTGTTTTAAAAAATTCAGCCCGGGTACTGTCGCAATCGTCTTTTCCATCTGTTCCAAATGGCTCTCGGTGGAGCTGTTCTGTGGTGTGACATGGGGCAAAAACTTCTCTTTTGTTTCTGGCTACCCAGGAAAATGAACTATCCAGAGACACGGGGAAGAACCCATCTAAATATGGAAATTCAACACCACTCACATTTATATATGTGTTTAAAATAATAAAACAATTCCAATACCTGCATTTCTTCATGTGATTCCCTCAGCAGTAAGCCAAAAATCCTGGCTGAACATAGATCACGCACTCACTTGCTTAATCTAGTAAAAGAGAGTCCAAAAGAGTGACAAAGCCTGAATGCTAATGTGAAACTGATGGCTCATTAAGTCATATAGAGGTACGCGTGCTAAAAGTGAAAGTGTTCGACCAAAGTGAAACATTGCTTTGGTAGCCTATCAAATGCCATAATTTAGACTGGAATCACATAGAAGAGCAGCCTCCTGACTGATGAATATTTTACCTCATAAAACTGTCATCTCCATATTTAACACAGAAACAAGCCAATGCCCTTGTGAGATGGCTGTCAGTTAATTATAAAACTCTCCTCAGTAAAGAGAGAGAAAAACGCTCCAAATGCAACTCTTAACTCTCCCCCTACTGATATTAGGAGGCATCAGGGGAAATTTTCACATTTCCCCCCTTTTTGGGATGAAATTAATGTGACAGAAAGAAAGGCTCATTGCACAGCAGCTAGATAGAGGGATGGGAGGGAGGGCAGGAGGGAGGGAGCGCCAGGGCAGGGAAAAGAGGTGGGGGGGGTACATAGCATGGGATGAGCAAGAGTGCAGGAAGAGGGAGGGAGAGACGACAGAAAGCGGGAGAGCAGGGGGGCGGAGGGGGTGCGTGGCGGTGGGGGGGGTGGAGAGATGGGCGTGCATGCTAATTTTATCATTCTGCTGATAAACTTTTCCTCCAGTAATCCTCCAGCTGGGACGAGAGAACAGATAGGAGACAGGGATAGGCTCGGGAAGTCTCAGCTCATATTAAACAGCCATCCCAAACAGAACTCTCTGTTCTATTCTATTCTATTCTATTCTTCCTCTGATCTTCTCTTAATTCTTTATTTGCTATTTTGCGACAGTCACATTTTCTCCCATCCCTCTTGACAAAATAAGAGGGTCTGGTGCAGGTATGAAGCCATCTGCTCCTTTTGAGATGAAAAAGGGGGTGGGGTGTGTGTGCGTGTGTTGGGGGGGGGGTTAGATGAGGGGTGGGGAGTGGTGGTGGTGGTAGTTTCCACATACCTTCCCTTCCCTATACCAATAACCCCCACCACCTCACTAAGCACCATGTCTGTCTGCTCCTCCTCACATCTGTTTATTTTCCTCCAATTTGTCCCCCTCTAACACACACACACACACACACACACACACACACACACATTTGCACACACACACAGAGGCAGAGACATGCATCTGTGTCATGTCCTCTGGAATCAATAACCAATCAAAGCAATCATTGCCTTTATAGTCCCTCTAACACACCAAGGCAATCACACACACACACACACTCACACGCTTACACAACCATGCGGCGACCCCAGATTACACACTCCATCTCACTTCTAGTTTAACCAGGCCCATTGAGGATTATAGATACATAATGCCATGTGTACAGATTAGGTATGACAATAAACTACTGATAGCCAAAGTAAGCCCGGCCTTATTATGTGTGTGTGTGTGTGTGTGTGTGTGAGACGGAGAGAGAGAGTGTGTGCCCACTAATACTGTACTGGCATGCATGAATAAACATGATGTGTAACAGAGCTGAATTGGAATGACATCTCAGCAGAGAGACACAGAGATGGAGTGTGTGTTTGTTTTGTGTACATGTGTGTGTGTGTGTGTGTGTGTGTGTAAGTGTGATCTGTTACAGAGCAGATGAGAAGGAGCCCTGAGTTCCTGCATCACATCATTCTGCCAGAAGGCTTTTATACTTGCTCCCAGAGTCACCCTGTGCTACAGACAAATGTGCGAGCGGCACTTAAACACCCTCTCACGGACATGTGCATGCACAAGCAGTGTGAAGAGCGTTTGTGTGTCTCTTACTGTTGGCGTCAGTGTCGTCACTCTTGGGAGGGGTGTGTCCTGTGTAGCCAACAGCAATCCTGACCATTCGCTCTGGATTTCTTATCTTCTTCAATCCTACAAAAGACACAAGAGCGGAAAAAAAAAGGACAAAGACAAGAGACATATTTAGGAGACGCTCCAGACTTTGGTTTCCTTGGCAGTCACATACCTCACCTCATTCTTTCTCCTCTAAAGCCCAGAAACAAAACTCCAAGTGATATGCATGTGGGCTGATCCATTTTCTGATCCACTAACTTGCATCCATTGTGTCCCCTGATCGATTGGCCACAGTAGATACACTGCCTCCGTGTGTGTGACTAACTTGTACCCGGCTTTAGTTTCTCTTCTCTCTCATCATTTCTCTGTTTCCCTGACCACTGTTGCTATGATACAAAGTAGACCAACCAGCGCAGAGGGAGATGGTCTTCCAGGCTATATGTTGGATATTGTTCTCATGCCCAGTGGTGTACTCTGCCGATTGGCACCACACACATCTGCCAGGGGATGGAAAGAGTGGATGGCTGTCTCCTACCTTCACCGCCGCGATTCATTTGGCTTTCATTCAGCATGGCTAAGGCTCGTAAATTATTACATCCTCTCTATGCATAACACTATGGGGTCAATGGACAAAAAAACCCAACTTCACACTGTGAATGCCGTGTGTCTGTGTGTACAGTACAGTATGGGCATGGTGGGAGGTGGGGGTGGGTTATATTCGTGCGGTACACTGCCTGCTGATCTGCCCATGGGCCTTCTGTCTCATCTCCAGTTCTAGTCTTTTCACGCAATGGGACTCTCAACCCACGGCCTTCCCTTTGCCTCTGGCCATAGCACTGCATGCTCGCCTGCACACGTGTATGTATGTGTGTCTGACTTTAAGTGCTATACGCCTGGAAAATGTGCTGCATGAATGTATCATACTACTTGTGTGGCTCAAGTTGTCCAAAAATTGCCCCTTTAGAGAAATCCTGCTCAGCATCGCTCCCTAGTGGAGACAGAGCCAAAGACTTCCCCTGTCATTTACAGTATCACTATACAGCCTATACTGGAAATGACAATTAAGAGCAGTCTCATAATACAACTGATGTCTACAGCAAATTTTCAGGGCTGTATGTCATTCTAGCTCTTAAGTAGTTATGGAAATACTGTGTCTCATCCATAACAACACACTCAGCTGTTATGTTTATTGGCTTGACTGGCTTCTTTGGGGCAATTTAACCCTCTGTGGCATCAGCAGTACTTTAAAGAGGCAGGAAAATGAAAGTGATGCTTAGCGCAGACTGACAACCAGGGGGTGTTTATAAACAAATGTCAAACACACTGAGTTAAGGAATAAAGCCTTCATTAACCCATGAAGTTGAGCTAGAGATAACATCACCATGGTGATTCTGGCCATCCCTTAAATAATTCATGAATGAATGAATGAATAACAATCTGAATGAAATGGTGGCTGTGTTTGTGACGATATTGACCCCAAGAGTTTAGCTGAAGGAGCAAAAAAATAAAAAAATAAAAATTTAAGTAGATTCATACATGATATGACCTAAAACTGACACACATACACTCCTCCCCCTCCCCAACCTAAATGCAGCCGGATTCTCACCTTCACTGCCTTAGCAACCATAAGCTCAACACCAAATGAACACAAACATAAACACACACGCACGCACACACACGGGTATATATATATACACACACACACACACACACACACACACACAGGATTGTGACTAAATAAATACACAGCTGGACTGGGAGGTTGAGTGGCTGTCAGGAAAGGAAATCTACGATTCAATGAGCTATTCTATTCTTAAATAGAAATACGGAGACAGATAAACACACGCGCGCGCACACACAACACACACACACACACAAGCACAGAAAGCATCTGAATTCCTTCAGCGTGAACCACTCTCATCCTCTCTCATCCCCATCCCTTTTATGCTAAACGCTTAAAAAGCACTCATAAACCAGCTACTCAGGGGAAACGCTGGCAAACACCGGACGGTGAAAAACTACCCCCATCCCGACTCACTCAGAGCCTACCGACAGGACAACTCTCCTTCCGTTATTTATTTGCTGTCGGTTAACCGTGCTCCACACAGTCGCTGGTTCAGCACCAGCGTCCGTGTTTTCGGGACGGGCTAGAAGAAAGGGAAAGCCCTGCCGTTATCTCTCTCCTCCTCTATGCCTCCATCCCTTCATCGCCTCGTCTGAACCCCGAATAGCGGGACTCTGCCACCTCAAATAAAAACCGTTATTTCTCTCTTACCTTCCGGCTTGTTTTCGGCAGCCATTTCCCCTCCACCGCGCGCCTCATCCCTCCTCCTCCTCCTCTTCCTCCTCCTCCTCCTCCTCGACTCGACCTAGTGGTGGTGGAGGTGGTGGTGGTGGGGAGGGGGGGTGCCACGCGCGTGCACAGAGAGGACAGCTCAAGGAGGGGGGCGGGGCTGAGAAGAAGGGGTGGGGGGGACGAGCCTGCCAGGCTCAGCGAGACTATTGGTCCGAGCGGTGAGGATTGACAGCGGGGATCCGTGGTGGTGACTCGCGGAATTCTCCATCCCTCCGTTTATTCCCGTTGTTGTCCCCGCCCCCCACCCCCACCTCCCCCACCCCCTTCGACGTTCACGCGCATTCTTCCTCGCTCTCTCACTCTCTCTCTCTCTCTCTCCTCTCACGTCACTGAACGACGTCTGTATTCGAGGACACCTTGACAGCCTCCCACAGCATCATCATCATCATGCTCATCATCATCTTCTATCTCTCTCATACACACACACACATACACAGCGTAGGCCTACCTACACACACACACACACACACACATATATATATATATATATATACATCACACACACAAACACACACTCAGAGAGAGACTCGCGTGCGCGCTCATTTTCTCACATGCAAACCCAGTGGACTGTTGAAAAACTGAGGTCGCGTCTCGCCATAAATTATGAACCCCCCCCCCCCTGAATTTAAATGAAAAGAACTGCCTGAAAGAGACTTTTTAGATGCGCGTGGGCTGGCGGGTGCTGTCATTCGCTGTGGTGCTGAAGCTCGCGGTGCTGAAAGGACAGCTCCACACGCGCCTACACAGGCTGCGCGCACTCATTGGGCTACCTGCTTTCTTTGAGCCGTGTTATTGAACTGAAGTGATGATAGGTCAGGTGAAAACTTATAGGATGAAATGAAAAACATACCCCCCCCCCCCCCCCCCCCGTTTGGTGCCTATTCTAGCTCTGGCAGGAAATCGTTGTACCATTGCTCATTGCTTCCCTGCGGGAAGTTAAGTTTATAACGAGCCCATATTCTCACTGATAGGCTATTTATAATTCTGCTGTTTTATACTACGCTATCCCTTCTAAACACTGGGGCTTAACCGGGACCATTATGTTCTTGTTTCAATCCCACACTGTCGCTTTGTGCCTCGGGGTAGAATATCGCCTTTGCACCAAAGCCTTGTGTTTGACAGAGACAATCCACTCCGTAGACACGCTTCACGGAAAACAGAGGTTTTGAATGGTTCGTCCTCAGCTACGTATGCTTTGCGTAGCCTCTGCGTGCAGAGGCACACAGGGTTCTTGGCATCGACTGAGTTCGAGCAGGATGAATGACAATGAGGAATATATATAAGATATGGAGCCAAAAATGAGATCGATTTAATTTAAACCTCCAAAACCGTGTGATGTCGCTGTCCGGTGACAGGACTAATGCTGCATGCCAAAACATAGCATATAAACAACAAATCTGTGATGGATGCGCAGCGTAATGGTTGGCAGGTACAAGTTTTAAACGTAACTATAACATAAACTATAACATAGGTGAACAAAAACAGAGAATCAAACTTTTATTTTAAGCAGCCGCATTTTCACATCTTTTACTAGAAGGACTTGAATACTAAAAATGCTATTAAAAAGTCCTGCATTCAAAATGTTGCTTAAGTCAGTGTATATAAGTATTATCAGCAAAATGTACTTAAAGCATCAAAAGTAAACATTGCTGCTGCACATTAGCCAGCAGAATCTCTCATGTCAGCGTTTATTATGTTTCTGAATTTCTCATGCATTGACATGTGAGTAGAATTTTAATGTTGCAGCTGGTTGTGAGGAAGTTCATTCTAATGACTTTATATCTTGTTTGATAGTTCAACCCATGCATCCTGTTTATAAACTATTCTATAAACAGCTGGAGCTATATTCCCTACAGACATTTGGTGGAGTGTAAAGTAGTAGCCTATAGAATGCAAATATTTAAGTAAAGTTCAAGTACCTCAAAACTGGGCTAGAGTACAATGCCTAAATATATGTAGTTGGCTACATTCCACCATGCAACAACACTTCGAAGGGGGGCGTTCTGCAGAAAGACTGCATTTACTTTTGATGCTTTTGAAAAGAGTTGAGTACCTCTTCCACCACTGCAACAACTTTAACAAGCAAAATCAAAATGGAAATATCCTGGCAGCAGAGCAACACAGCCTGGTAATGATTAAAGACAGCTATAATGTTGAACTGCTGACAGTGTTATTCGGTTTACAGGTTGCTTAAAAGACACCCGGTAAAACAGATTGGCATAAAGGGAAGAGAAGCTGTTATTATAACTTGGATTTTAATGTAATATTGTTCGTACTCGAGTTATTGTAATTTAGGGGTAATCTATTTCCTCAGTTGCGACCATTGTCATGTCAATGAGCGTAGGATGTTCAGCCAATCAGAATTGAGAACCGGTGTTAGCAGTTTAGGCGAGGCGATAAGCCACCGACTATTTAACTAAGAAAGACAGAAAGGGAAAAGACAGTGGCGGGTTGTTTTACACACTGACGAATACAGTACGTTCTAGAGAGAAGAAATTCTCCTTACGGTGGCATTTCCTCTTTCCTGGAAGTGTGTTTTTCGCGCTGTGCTCAAACTCAAACACAATCAGCAGAGGGCGACGTGACAACTTCCGTTCCTCTCACGGCGGACCAATGAGCTTTCAGAACACTGGAGGGGTGGGCGGGACTGGACCAAACGCGAACATGGCGGCGTCCTTAGATGATGATTTCGAGTCTAATAATCAGGACTATTACTCTCTGCTCAACGTCAGGAAAGAGGTACGGTTGTTTTTTTGTGCTACAGCGAAACCTGACGATGACGCGCTTTTTGCCATGATAGTCGGGTCGACTTCCTTTGAGAAAGTAACATACAGTCGGTGCATCATCGTTGAGTTGAATAACGGTCTTCCCCATTACCAGCACCATCATCTGTGGAGGCTGAGACCGGCTGGTGCTGCAGAGGCACTGACAAGCAGGCCATTTAAACATGTACTTTACACGATGCAGGGAATACATTTTACAATGCATGTTAACACAGGTAACATGTCTGCATCGCTGAGCACCACCAGAGGTCACAATGAGAGACTGATTAGGAGGCCTGACTAGGACTTGCACTTGGATGCTCGCCTGGATAACGTTAGGTAACACTTGGTACTGAGGCAGACACTCCAGCCTAACAGGAATTTATTTGGCTGTTTCTCAGTTTCCTCCTAAAGTGGTTGTTTTAATTCAGCAGTGTTGTGTCAGCATTTAAGAGTGGGGCTGAAATTATTAGTCAACTGAGTGAAAATTAATCTGCAATAATTTTGACAATGAGTGATTTAAAAGAGAAATTCAGAAATGCAGCAAAATTACTGGTGCCAGCCTGTCAAGCGTCTCCCGCATGAAATTGTAATATACAGTTAGAATGGCCAAAACTAAGCAACAAACCAATTTCACCTTTTCTGACATTTTACAAACCGTACAATCACTTAATCGGCAAAGTATGTGGCAGATTAATCTGTAATGAAAATAATTGCTAGTTGCAGCCCTACTCAGGAGTCAAACCTGTCCTCTCTATAATTACAGGCTACATTGGAGGAGTTAAAGGCATCGTATCGGAGGCTGTGTATGCTCTACCATCCTGACAAACATCGAGACCCGGAGCTGAAAAGACAAGCTGAGCAGCTTTTCAACCAGGTGCATCAGGCGTATGAAGGTAAATGGATTTTTTTTTCATTGCCAATCAACTTAAGAAAATACAGCTGAAATTAAGCAGTGTTTCTTGAGAACTAAAAACAGATTTAATGCCAGACAAAACATAATATAAACTGAACAGTGACTTCCCTCGCTCCCCTCAGTCCTGAGTGATGCTCATTCCAGAGCCATTTATGACATCTTTGGGAAGAAAGGGCTGGAGGTGGAAGGCTGGGAGGTGCGTATTCTGTTTAACAATAATTGTTTTGTCTCACAGTTGAGTGATTTTGCTGGCACATTATACATACAGTATAAGCGTATCCTCATTACCAGTGTCTTATGGTGATGATGCTGTGTAGGTGGTGGAGAGGAAGAGAACTCCAGCAGAAATTCGAGAGGAGTATGAAAGGCTGCAGAGAGAAAGAGAAGAGAGGCGACTGCAGCAAAGAACTAACCCCAAGGTTTTTCTCAGTCACTACTTTTATGCAGATGTTATTAAATACGTTGCAACTTAGTTTTCACTGTGGGTGGATTCCACATTCATTTCATTATGTCCCTCACCTTCCTCCTTCTTTCTTAATTAATTCTGTCAATCTCTAATGCGTTATTCAGGGCACCATCAGTGTTGGTGTGGATGCAACAGACCTGTTTGACCGGTATGATGAGGACTTTGAGGAGATGCCAGGAGGAGGCTTTCCACATATTGAAATCAACAAGATGCACATTTCCCAGTCCATAGAGGTTTAACAAAACACACTCACTCAGCACTTACCTTCCACACAGCTACTTACCTGGGCCAGGATCACTGTAGTATTTCTTTTATCAGGCGCCACTTTTCTGTCTTTCATCAGGCTCCTTTGACGAACTCTGACACAGCAGTGCTGTCTGGTTCGCTCTCTACACACAATGGGAATGGAGGGGGTAACATTAACATGACCATACGAAGGGTTACTTCAGCCAAGGGCTGGGGAGAGGTACACACAGATACACAACACATGTAATATGGAAAACGCAAATACAAAGGCACATTCCTTCCCCTCTGTAATCACATGTTTCTCTGCAGGTGGAGTTCGGAGCAGGAGACATACTGGGACCGCTCATTGGGTTAAAAGTGTTTCGCAATGTCACTCCACGTTGGTAAGGCCCAGCTGTTTGACACCAGGAACAGCAACACGTACTTTAGTAGTTTTTAAAATCTCCTCTCTGTCATTTCTCCGTCCAGTTTCTTGACAGCCCAGTGCGGTTTGCAGTTCTCTCCTCGAGGGTTGCGACCGAGCTGCTCTCTGATGACAGCACGCCACCTGGACCAGAACACCATGGGTTACCTTCAGTGGCGCTGGGGGCCCAACAGCGCCATGACTACCAGCCTGGTCCGAGACACAAAGAGCAGCCACTTCACCCTAGCTCTGCAGGTACACACAAACACAATTACCAGCAGACTGACTGCATACACACTGCCATTTGCTGTCACAATGATGAATAAGGTTTGTGCTGTAACTGAAATTTGCTGCACTTAACCCTGTGGTTTTCTTTTTTTTTTTTTTTTTTTTTGCTTCATGTGGCCTGCCAACCCCACCCTCCTCCAGCTGGGTGTGCCTCACTCCTACCTGATGATGAGCTACCAGTACAAGTTTCAGGATGAAGACCAGACTAAAGTGAAAGGCTCTGTCAAGTATGTCTGTCTGTTACTGCTGTGTCTGAGGACTTAAGTACCCATTTCTCTTTAAGCCAGATTGGTTTAAATTAAAACAGCTGGTTTAAAGGGGAAAGGGGTAATTAGCAAAGCTATGCCAATGAGCTGATGTGATTTCCATATCAGTGCACTTTGAAGGGAAACTGAACACCAGCTGATGATCTTGATTTTGCTGAGTGTACTTCAGAGTGTGTCAGGGCACCCTGACATCCCTGCTGGGTGTGGTCAGAGGTGCAGCAGACACCTCTTTGCTTTCCTGCCTGGTGTTAAGTTGTTTTTGTTTTCACAAGAATTGTGAAAGTTTTTCTTGAAAATCTTTTGTAATTACTAGGAAGCAGTTTGTCTGTTCTATTATGAGTTATGTTGAAATCCAAACAGTTGTTTTGTTAGCGTTAGTGAATAAAACATGAATACTTAGTCTTTATAGCCTTACATATCAAGTATCCTACATAAACCATTTAATAATATGACCTGCAAAATCATAATTTAATTGACTCTGGGCTGCACTTCAAGCTTTACAGAAAACCTATTTCAACATTATGGTTTTCTTTTGTATTTCTAATAACAGTTTATTTATAGAGCACTTTTCAAGCAAAAAAACACAACACAAGTGCTTTCCAGGGAAAGGAAAATAAAAGACAATGACAGAATATAAGCTGCATTAAAGGAGCTGCAGGAGGTAAAAGCAGTAAGCAATTACACAAAATAGAAGAAAAATATGAAAATAAGTAAACCCGGTAGAATAGAAATAAAACATAAGTACAGAAATGAATGTAAAAGAAAGAGAATATTGTATATAAGTTGTTAAACAAATGCCATAGACACAGACATTTTAATCCAGCTGTACTACTTATTTTATTTACTGCCCATTCTGACCATGTTATTTTTTTTTTGGTTGTTGTCTAGTTTCATCTGTCTAATAGTCTCTGCTCATTTCTGTATCTCTTTCTCTCCAGGACAGGCTGGTTTGGCACCGTAGTGGAATATGGAGCAGAGAGGAAGATCAGCCGACACAGTGTCCTGTCAGCCACTGTCAGCATCGGCGTCCCGCAGGGAGTCACCCTCAAGATCAAGTACTGGCCAACCCACAACATGATCTCATTCTTCTGTGGGTCCTAATCCCTCTGCAGGATCATCTGATGTATGTGTGTGTGTGTGTGTGTGTGTGTGCAGGTTGGCGCGTGCCAGTCAGACGTACCTGTTTCCGGTCCACCTGACAGATCAGCTGCTGCCAAGCGCTGTCTTCTACGCCACTGTGGGACCCCTGCTGGTCTACATGGCCGTCCACAGACTGGTTATCATCCCGTATACACAAGCACAGAAAGAGCAGTTAGTACATCTCCTCAGTCGTTACTGTTCAGACAGACTTTAAGTTAGCTTTCATGTGCACATGATAAGTAATTAGATCATGAAACTTTGTTCCTGAGGTGAAGGCAGCACCACGCCCCTGATGTGTGCAGAAATGCAGCATTTCAGTTGTGGGGTTTCGTTAATACTAGAGGGGTTTTCTTTCACGCTTACGCTGTCATCAGAGAGAGCCTCCACGGTGAGTCCCGGCGGGTGATTGTTGATGTCTGCTTTATCTGTCTTTGTGCTTCCCAGAGAGCTGGAGCTGCAGAGGAAGAGCTCCGCCACAGACATCGCCAAGAAGAAGCAGGAGGCAGAGTCTGCTGTGAGCGCTCACACACTCAGCATGCACAACACACGGTTATTCATTGCGTGTGTGTGGGGGGGGGGGTGTCATGGATCATTGTTCAAGTTCAGCTCTCCTCATCTCATCTGAAAACCTCTCTCTTCTCCTCTCCTATTTCGCTCCCCTCCTCCTCCTCCACATCCTCCTCCTCCTTGTCTTTCTCCCTTGGCTCCTCTGCAGGTTCTGCTGATGCAGGAGTCTGTGAGGAGAATCATAGAAGCAGAAGAATCCAAGATGGGTGAGGGAACACACACACACACACACACACACACACACACACACACACTCACACACATATACTCACAGACATTACACCAGGGTGAGAAAGTGAGAACCTTTTTAATTTGCAGCCAGCCAGAACTTGGTAAAAATCCAAATGTGTAATTCAAACGCATTTCTCATGGTTGCTGTCAACGGCATAATGTACTGTAGTTCCAGGATTCTGTTTGGCCAAGTCTGGCTTCCATCATATCCTTGCTACGAAGCAAGAGATGATGATGTAGCCCATCTCCATGCTGAGGTGTTTACATAGGTTAAACTTGTAAATCTGCGCACGGGAACACAGGAGTGCACACTGACATAAATCAAACCTGTGATGTCAGCACGCTAATGGATTTCCTTGTTATATTTATGTAGCGAGAGCATGTTATTATTTGAAGAGCCACTCTACGGGATGTGTTCACAGCACCTTCTAGATGCTCTGTGCAAGGACCAGTGGTAGAAATTGAGACGTATTATTGACATCAAGCTTATGTCGTAGCAGGACTGTTGTTGAATTTACACATGTAAATATTCTGTACTCTGTACATCATCACCTCTGTGTCCCTGTTTTAAACTGACAAAAATGTTGAAATGAAAACACACTTTTACCATATATTTCTGTCTAGGCCTGATCATCCTGAATGCCTGGTATGGAAAGTTTGTGTCAGACACCAGCCAGAAGCAGGAGAAAGCAAAGGTCATTGACGTCACTGTGCCTCTGCAGTGCCTGGTTAAAGACTCCAAACTCATCCTTACAGAGGCCTCTAAGGTGTGTGCGTGTGTTTGTGTTCACATCAGTGTATGTGACGGTACATTTGTAAATGCGTGTATGCATATGAATGATTTGTCTATGTGCAGGCGGGGTTGCCAGGCTTCTATGACCCTTGCGTAGGAGAGGAGAAGAGTCTTAAATTACTGTACCAGTTCAGAGGTGTGATGCACCAAGTCATCTCTGCTGACACTGAGCCTCTACGGATACCCAAGCAATGTTAGTGCTGCAGCTGCTTTACTTTTAAAACTGCACACTTATTACAACAAGGCTAAAGCCTATAGGCATGCATCCATGTTTAAGTTATTTATTTATTTATTTTTTGTCTTTTCAGCTCACAGGATTGAGTCTGAGTCCTAGGAGCTCACCGCTGTTGGAGCACCAGAGAGCCAGTGCAGATAAAACCAGACTTTGTGTAAACAGAAGAACCCATGAAAAGAGAGGACACATCAAAAATAAGTCAGTCTCTCTCCTCCAGTCCTCCTCTGTCATGGTATTAGTCAATCCGTTTATCGACTCCCCCCACTCCTCCCTCTCCCCGTGGGGCCATCTCCCTGGTTCAGCGAAAAACAGGAGTCAGCTCAGAGTTTTCTACAAGGTGTCACCCTTTTGAGTCTCTAGTCGGCCACACCTGGCGGGGATTCTCACATATCTGTCTGCTACAGGAGATCAGACATCGACCCTGAACATAGTTTTACATATATATGCACTACAAAGAGGGACCTGTATTCACCGCGGACGTGGTGGCCACTCCCTTTAACGATGAGCTAAACAAATGTGGATAAATTTAAAAATGTTTCTTGACATTTGTTATGTCAAGCGTATACAAACAAGCTGTGCTGTAAGTTTATCCCATATTACTGTAGTCTTTGTCCTTTATGTGTATGACCACCCCTGTAGTTTTGAATCTAATAATGTTACATGCAAATGTTTAGAGTAACACTATGCAGGATCATGTCTCATGTCTGTGACCCTGAGGCTGGCCAGGACTGAGGAATGATTTTGTAACAGATGTGAACATGTCTCATCCTAATCTATTTATTATGCCTTTCAGTGACATGTCTGCTGCTCGTTTGGGTGCCAGTCAGCAGGTACAAATTGGTGCTCAAAACTTATATCTGTGAGGGTTCGGACTTGGAAGTAGAGGGATAGTTTGCACAGGGAGGGAAAGTGATGAAAGTGATGCCCTCTGATGGTAGCGAGACAAGCTTGAATTCACTATTCAGATTTTTTTTTTTTTTTAACATCTCAGACAAGACTGCAATTTAAAGGCAGACGTTTGGTTTACGTCACTGTTTATTGATTATATCTGTGCAGTTGCAGACAAATCTGAATTTCTTACTATGATTTTTTAATACAGTGAAGGCTACACTTTGTACGTCACTGGTGTATATCTATTAACAGTGACTACTGGTATGGATTTGAAACTTGCTTTTCAAGAATCTTGTTTTGTGGTTGGGATGTGACCAGTAGAGGGCGCAGATCAACACTTTCCCTCTTGTAGGTTGTGTTTGCTGCTTAAGCTGGAGCTGACCTGAGCCACACTAAAACCATTTCACTGATTATGGCACATTAACATGATTACATTCATTTGTTTGAATTTAGTTAATGTTAATGTTTACACTATTTTTGTGCCACTTTTAATTTTCTATCATTCTCCATCCCTTTTTTATTTTTTAAAATTCTCAGCTGAATTAATCTTAAATGCAATGACACTACTTAAAGTATTGTATAAGATGCTAAAAGCGTATTTTTCATCCATTGTTTTAATGCCTGTCATTTAGGTGATAATCCACAGTCAGTGACTCACCACTGGTAGCTATATTTCTGACTGATGTGGTGTGGCTGACCTGGGGAAATCTAATATCCTGTGATGCACTTTCTGTTGAGATATAGGTGTTGTAGCACAGAAGTCCTAAAGTTTAAACCTCATACTGATGTATTATTTGCCAGTATGTACAGTGGTACTGTAACTGCAGAGGGGAAGGTGAGAGCTAGTCAAGTTATTCCTCATTTTCTCTGGGAAGTCTTTAATGAACTACAGAAACACACTACTGTTGGATAAAAATGGTATTTTTGTGATTTCAGAGGTAATATTTTGCACAAACTGTACAGTATTTAAAGCAAATGTTATCATGAAAGTGGCACTAAAGCCTCTAATAGTAGCTCTACACCTTACACTGAACTCCATAGGGTGCATCCAAGAAACAGTGACTGCTCCTTGATATGGCATCTTCCCCTGATTGAATCTGATTTTGCCATCAGTGGTAAGATGGAGGGATGTCTGTCTCTGCCCGTCCCTACAGAGAAATAATGGTCTTGGCTTGGGGTCACTATTACTGCAGCCATTTTGCACTGATTCTGTTTGTAGTATTTGTCTCCTCTTGTTAGTCTGTAGCTGTGCTGTAAATTATTTTGACAGGTCAGCTGGTCACCTCTGCTCTAGTGCCACCGTGAGGCCAGCAGAAAGTCTGCTCCCTGCTGTTACATTCCAACCCACCACCCAAACTGACCCACATTATGTAAACGTACCGAATGGTTGAGGAGCCTGTGTTCTCTGTCCTGTAAAGACTACAATAAAAGTGAACAAAAAAGATGTGGCGGTTGATTTCCAGAGTGTTATAGAAAGACCGGTCTCTCTCAAAAATGCACTGTGATCTCCTAGAAGACAAAAAGCAACATGTTAAAATGGTAACTCTTTATTTACAATAGTTTACAATAGTTTCACAGAAACAGTTTGCACCACAGTACAGACAACGCTTTCTCAATAAGGGGATAGGACAACCCAGGATCAGAACAAACGAGCTGTATCACAATGAGCATTGTTAACATTAATTACACTGATGTCTTTAAGACGCAGACTAACGTCAGGAATTTGTGCCTGAAGGTGTCTTCAGGTTCTCTCTTCAAGACATGAGCGTCCTGAGAAACAGCAAACGATTTTTTAAAGTCTTGAAACGTCTTAAAAGCATCAAGACCTGGGTGATTGCTGGGTACGAAACCAGTAAACCAACATTTGTAAATACCAGAAGACAAAGAGTGCAGAGATGAGCTTAACCACTTTAAACTCTTAGTAAGTCTTATGTTCTTTACAAACCGAACATTCACTGTGTGTGTGTGTGTGTGTGTGTTAGTCGTTCCCTGGTCGTGTCATTGATTCTGCATTGTAAAACCCCATCCTGGACTAATATCCAAGGTTTTGAGTCTAAAATCTGTCACTCTACAGTATGGCTTTTGTATAATCAGAAACAACATGTAGCCCTACACAGACAGGCCCAACAGCAGATGGCACATGAATAACAAAGCTTAAAATCTTTCATCCATATTGCAGCAAGTTGTAAGGAAAAAAAGTGTCCGTAAAAGAAAAAAAAAAACAATTTTTCCATTAAACCTGCTGCATATGGGGGTAACTGAATACTGCTGTGAAAACGTTAGCTAGAGGTGATAAGAGACTGAGGTCTGTTCTTCTGATCTGACCCTTCAGAGACAAAACAAAACAAACCGACCCTGCCCATGGTACTTAGCAGGTATCCATTTCTCCATCTTACAAAAGACCCAAACCCATGGAGCTTAGTTGAGACAACTCATAGCAGCACATGCAACACCCTGACACGGTGTTAACCATTCAAACAAACACACTCACATGCATAATTTCAACTGGACTCTTGAGAGAATCTCTCCAACAACGCATTTCCAGTTTAGATAGCTTTTTTTCTGTTGATACTTTAACAGGACGGCCACAGGAGTTCCCTTCTATAAATATATTTGTCTCTGAAAACTTTGTCTTGAGTAATGTTGAAACCAAAGAAAACTTTCAAAAAACGGTTTGTAAAGGTATTGTGAACAATACCCGTTATGAAATGTAGCAAAAATCATGCCGGCCGACCGCAGGCGACAGAAAACACCTTTATGACAACTGTCGCGTTATCTGAATCTTGTCAATTATCTGGGTTTTTTTAAAGCTGTAAAATAACACATTTTAATTGTGAACGAACTTCTGGTGAAATCAGAACACTATTCGAACATTTTTGAGAAACACACAGCATGTGAAAGCTCCATGTGTGGCCAAGTAACGTCTTGACTCAGACGCGTGGCCGAGGCTGGAAGACAGCTTGTGAAGTAGAAGAGAGGGAGGGACAAGCGCTTGGTTCAGTTGTATGGGCTTACAGCCTCAATGATATTCTTTCACAGTGTCTTAAATAACAAAACCGAACAACAAACAGATGAAGCAGATGCAGACTCTAGTCTCTTATCCTACATCTTTGTTCTATTGGATTATACCTCAGCTTAATACTATAGCACCATCTGAAGCAATTAACACAAGGCTTAACTTGTTTTCTCATTTTTTAAACGGTTAATTATGTAACATTAATAGAGGCATCTTAGAGAAATCAAATCCAGTTTAATCAGAAGGACATACCTGTCCTTATGACAGAAAGGTCAGATGGATTTAAAATTAAGAAAAAAAGGTGAGAAAAAGTGCAAACAGTCTTTCCCACAAATCCCAGCATGCACCATAGTGGGTGGCAGTTGTGAGGGCATTTCTCTCTATATGGCAGTTCAAATGATTCCAGTGTTCACGAGACACCAAGTCCCAACAGTAGCGGTTTGCTGCTATGCTAATGTCATCTACAGACAGACATCCATTCAGTGATTGCCTTACGCACAGAGTCTGTAGGGAAGCAGAAACAAACCTTAGTAAATCTCTAAAATAGCACTCAAACTGTTTTCAAATGGAATAAGGGCTTGGGATAGGTCCACCAGAGTGTTTATAGAAAATGTGGGTTCACGGCTGACCAGGAGGGACAGAGACTGAAGGATCACCTGATATTGAGGAAGAATGAGTCCAACAGGTGGGGGAGAGGCAAGGGAGGAAGGAGGGAGGGAGGTCAGAGTTCAAGGTTCAGCTTGGGGTCAGTCTAGCAGGTGTTTGCGTGGGCCTACGCGTGAGCGGTGGGAGCGACGGGCATCCTGGACTCCATGTGTCTCTCGGCAGCTCTGGCACACATATGTCTCTGGCACGTGGCTCTTGCGGATCTTAGCACACGACAGGTGGATCCAGGTGTGACACTTGTTACACTCGATCATGGCCCGACCCGCAAAAGGCTTCATGCAGAAACACGTGACCAGATCCCACGAGTCGTCATCTGAGGAGAGAAGAGAGAGAATCTCCTGAGTCAAGCTTGGCCACTTTGTCAAACTTGTAACAATGCAATATATGCACGCCGATGCAAAAACCTCACCTGAGTCTACCATGATGTCCTCATCCTCTCCTGATCCATCTTCGTCTCTGAACACCACCTGTTTCCCCTGGCGGAACACCGTTCTGTTTCCTGAAAAGCCCTCCACCTTCTGTACCTTTACCACTCCTTCTTCAAGGTCTCGACCATCCCAGTATCGACGCTCCTCCTTGGGCTCCTCCTTGCAGGGGGAGGGGCTAGGCAGACGCTGGGGGTGGAGGGGAATGCTGATATCATCTTCTGGCTCTTCTTTGATTGTTCGGCCACCAAAGGAGACGGGGTACTCCAGCTGTGGGGCTGTCGAGTGGCCCTGCTGAGCCTCACTTTCCTCACCAGCCTGATGCTCCCTCTCCTTTCTCCTCTTCTTCTTCTTCAGCTTGTCAGCTTTCCTTCGGTCATCTGGATGCAGGGTGGTGATTGTGTGCTGCAGTAGAGGGGGATTAAAAAAAACTGTATGTCAAAAGGAATGAAGGTGAACATTTAAAATGTGTGAAGGTGTTATGTGACATCAGTTCAACTCACATCTTTCTTGGTGTGACTGGACAGCGTGGCTCCTGGCTGTGGACGTTTCCTGCTCCTGTCCTGGGGGACCTTGGGAGGGCGCTGGGGACAGGAGGCTGGGGGTCCTGGGGTCCAGCCATCACTGTCAGCTGTGCTGCCTGTACTGTTGGGGGGGCTGGAACTACTGCGCAGTGGAGAGTCCTGTAACAATGAATGGAAAAGTAGGGGGTCAGTGAGAGAAAAATCACATCAGGAGATGGAGCTGGGGATTAACATATCCAAAATGCAAAATCCAAAGTTCATCCACTCAACAATAGGATGACAAAAATCTATGATATTCCTGATTACCAATCACCACGCTGCCACTGGACCAAGCATTAACATGACACTATGAGTTCAGAGGCCTGAGTGTGGGTACCTTGAAGCTTCAGACTATGAACATTTCGCTGTCTTTGGTTCTAACTTTAATTGCTATGTTTTAACTGAATGAGCTTCACAGTGTCCTCAGGAAATTTAAGAAAGTGTCAGAAATTCCCTGGTATAACAATGTAGCACGGCCGGTGTTATGAATCAATTTCAAAGAGGGACTAGTAATGAGACTGCAGGCAATGCTAAAGTACTGTCGTGACAGCTTGAATGTTGGGCTGCACATTTTTCAATTTATTTTAATTTAGACCTCTGAGTTCTCATTCTTACATGACAACTATTATGCTGTATTTGAATTAGTGGGGAGACCTGCGGCACAAAGACCATCATCAAGTATCATCAGATGACAAGACAGCCTTATACCATGTGACAAAATTTGCACAGGAGGAGAGGGTGGAAATGAAAACAAATAGAACCTGTGTAACACCAGAGAAACAGAGGAGCTGTAAAGTGAAAGAAAAACCTTCGAAAGAATAACCACAACTAGAACGAAATGAGTCATAATTTTGAAACCCCTGTGGCTGATGGGGAGGAAAAGGAACTTATTTTGTACTAATTTTTGAGGGGGAAAAAAAGTTGTCACACCCTGATGCCTGTTATTGGTTTCACAGGAAATTACAGTTAAAAAGAAAAAACTTTTCAAGAAATGTTTTGCCATAGCTTAATAACACAACAAACTTTGATGAAACTATCAAGGGCGTGAGAACCACAACATCCCTCCGCCTGAAGGGTGTTATCTGTGGGAGTTCTGAGGAGAAAAAAAATGGTGTGTGTAACAACGGACTGTGAATCCAACACTGTGAAAGGAGTGTACAAAATAGTATTCTTGCCATCTGAATTATCTACTGTCGTCTGTTGCGTGAAACAAACAGTTAAGGTTAGTTCTCTTAGGAGAGGGTGTGTTGACACTAAAATAGCCACTTGAAGCTGGAGAAACTACAGAGACAAAAGAATCTGTTTAAGATAATCTCATTGTCTGGGTATCTCCCTCCCTGTTTCCAAACAAGATGCAATTCCAGCAAAAGAGAAGTCAACACTGCATATCCAATTTGCTGAGTCAACACATTTGAAGACTTATAAAGATAAAAAAGTTGTCAGTCAACAACACTTTTCTATATAATAACTTCCACCAACACAAAGTCTAACCCACTCCATGTTAATCACAACATACATGGAGGAGGACTTTATTTAAACATTAGCTTTCCGTCCATCCATATATTATCTCAAAGCATTCAGATTATTGGTTAACTAGTTGTATTCATTAATTAGCATATTGATTTAATCGAACATGGTGTAGGCCTTCAGCTTTTCTTTCTCCTTCTTTTTTTTTAATCCTTAAAGGAGTTTAAAAATTCGGTTATCCATTGTATCTGTATTTTCATTTAATTCTGATTTCGTTTTTTCTACTTTACCTAGACAATTTCTCAACTGTTGGCTTCACTTAAGCTTGTTTAGATTAGCAAACGTGGTGTAACTCTGAGAAGCTGTCCTCAGGTGGCAATGCAGCTGATTAAAACCAATGCATTCACATAAAAAAATGCGCCAGTTTAGCCCAACAATGCAGGTGCTTATGGGACGATGAGTGTAAAGGCACTCTCCGCTTCATTTACTCACCTCTTGGGGGTATGGAATATAACCGGCGTAGGCCAAGACAAAAGTGCAAAACTTGTTGAAATCCTCTACTGTCCTCCTCCTGTACGGCGGACTGAAACCCTGAAACACAGGCACGTAAATGAAACATTTGCTGCATCAAACCTACACATCCCAACCATACTCTGCAGACTGACACTCAGCGATGGCTGGTTGCGACGTAAACAAACACAACGAAACAAAACAATAACATGTTGACTAACGTGACCCAAAGTTGAATTAACTGCATGGATATTGTCTCTGGACTCGACTGTGAACCTTCCTACCAACCCCCACCCATTAGCACAACTAAAAACGACAGCTAACGTTAGCTAGGTCGGCTAGCAACAGACAGCAAATAAGTAACTAATGCTAACAGGCTAGCTGCTGGCTGCTGTCGGTGGAGTTTAGCTGTCAAACAAAACTATGAAGCCATAAATGAATCCGTGTTACAGACTATCAAAGTGTCACAGAAGAATCAGTGTTAATCAACTGCTAGCTGACAAAAAAAGAAGATGGGGTGAAAATGAAGCTTAGTCAGCCAGTGTTAATGTTAGCATCCTCCGCAATAATGAAGGAATGTTTTCTTTTCGATGAAACCTTAAGCTAACGCTAGCTTTAACCGTCTTGGAAAGTACCATCTAAAGTAACATTAATGACTCATTCACACGCAAAATGTCAAGTTTCAGTAGCGAAAGTTGACTGTTTGATGTATGCGTGTCCGAGTGTTTAACGTGTGTAACTTATCTAATTTCTGCAGCAGTAGCTAACATTCTGTCAACATTAGCACAGCAAGCTAACGCTAACTTATCAGCAGCTGCTACACCGTGTGGTGACAGACCCCGAGCAAACTGACGTCTGCTAACGTCGTTAGCCATGACTGCAAACTACTCATCGTAAAACAGTTACATAAAACACTTACCTCCGACTGAAATGCATGAGATGTCGATGGGTTTATGTCACCCATCTTTACAAAGCACCCGACCACCTGGCGTTTTGTCAATAACGCGACAGGCTACAGCAACGGGCTACTCGATGCCACCGTAAACACCGAGGTTACCTAGCTAACACCTAACGTTGTAGCTAACGTTAACGTTACCTATGCTAAACTCGAAGCAACAGTGTTTCACTCAGTTTGTCACCAACGATAACATGACTTGAACCAGCGCCAGGAACAACCAACTAGCGTCAGCCAGTCAGATCAAAGTTGTAAAACGTGCCTCCCGTGAACCGTAAACGTTACAACTGTGTTTCCATCGACCTGTCCGGTAACGTCTCTGTTTGATCCAGTTTACTGACTGCTGCTGGGGGGAGCGGTTCACTTCGGCTGTCACCAGCTGCCTGCCCCCTCTTCTTCTTCTTCTTCTTCTCCTTTTCCCTGTGTCTACAGCAGCTAATGAACGTGATGGTGCATTACCGCCCTCCTTTGGTTTGCAGCACTTGTTAAGGGTCTAATATTTGAAGACCCCCCAGATATGGTTCAAAAGAGGTCATCCTCTCAATCAGCAGACCTCCTCTAGGATACTGAAACAAAATTTTATTAAAACTTAACCCCCAAACTCTCCTGGAAAAACACTGCATACATCATATATTTATGTTTTTCAGTTGGTCTCTTATGTTATGCTTTCCTATTTTATGATAACCTTGTGTCAACCTCTGTATGCCTTTTAGTGCCCACAAAGGCATGTAGTTTATTTTTTTCTGATCTTGAGGCCCTGTCTTGTGTTAAACTATATTTTTACATGGTGTGTATGACTATAAAGTTGGACAGAAGGGAATACGATTAAGGGGTAAATACTGAGCCCGCAGTTCATTTGAACCCCAAGCATGTACATCTAGCCATGATATCAGCCTCTTCTTAATCGCAGAATTAAACCTAGTCTGAAATTTGATTCATTTTCAATATAGAAAGAGAACATTATTCAAAAAGATGTTTGGATTATATATTTTGTATGTAAACCCTGCACTTATATTTATGTTTAATATTCATACATTTGTTTTTATGAACCTACTATTTCATTCTATTCATTGATTACTAATAATCATATTGGGTGCAGATCCACCCAGATGTTAGTTGCCGACTGTCCTGCAGGGGGCGCTAAAATGACACAAAGTATAAAAACCAAAGAAGAGGAATTTTCCCAGCGGAAGTTCCTGGTCTCGTGTGCCAGTGGTTGTAGTCTTTCAAGACTGTTCGCGGGTCGCCTTCTGCAGTTTCAGAGTGAAATTCATATTACTTAGATGCAACTTTTGTGTTCAAAATGTCGAACACTAAACTCCAGACCTTTCGGAGCTTTCTAACGGAGCGGTTTACCGCCGTGGCTGTGGAGATATTTGTAGAAGTTGAAACTATTGTAGAGGCGTGTTACGAGGAAAACAAACGCCTGCGGAGCATACTGCACATGGTGCTTAACCCCGAGATAAAGTTACCGAGGATAGGTTTGTTACTTCAGTTTAATTTAACTAAAGCTCAGCTGACACGTTAGTTGCTACAACATAACTTGAAATACTAAGTCACACCAGTGCGAAGTCAATATGTTTCTGCATCGACTTGAAAATGAGCTAGTAGAAGAATAGCATGAAATATAAACAATGAGAAATTAACGCTAGCGATCTAAAGTAGTCTTCGTTGTTATGTTCTGTTTTGTCTGCAGTACTGTTACGTTACATCTTTAAGAGTAACAGTAGTTATGAGTAAGTCATGAATCCACAGCAGTGTCCAATACAATGCTAGATGTAAATATGCATTCAGGTTGCAGTTTATTAGGTGCACCTAATTAAACCTAATGCACTCTAATACAGCAGTTCTGTAACTGTGTTAAAGAGGTGTTGCTCGTTTTGGAGGCTGTAGTTTGTGGTGCTGCTGAACTGTATTGCTTTATGTAGATTCAAATCAATGAGATTAGACCATACAACAGACGCACCTCTTTGTAACATTGCAGTACACTTCAGTAGCACCACAGACTCCAAAATGATCATACAGTTGAATTAACTCTTCTTTAACGCAACTGAACATTATAACCTTCATTAAAGTATACTTTTTGTAGGACTGTTGTATTAGACTGCGTTAGTTTTTGGTAGGTGTTCCTAATAAACATACCAGTGAGAGGAAATTTGTTGTGGTTTAGCTTTGAGTAAAGGCTTTTGCTGTCATGTAAATACAGCACCAAACTACAATTTGGAGGTGATTGTGCTTCACTTAGCCAAAATATGCTGTTTTATACCATTTCTCATGCATGGATTGCAGCTTTAAATGGCCATTACTGTGTTTACACCTTTATGAGGCATGGGATGTATAGTATAAATATTGGTGCTTTTCTTTTTTCCCTACAATAGATGATAGTCGATGCATCAGAGCAACCACAGATGTCAGAGAGAAGCCCCCTGAGCTGAGCTCTGCAGTGGACCGGGAAATATCAGAGCCTCTGCCCAAAAAACCTAAAGAGGAGCAAATTGAATGTGATATAAGTTTAGAATCAGAACAAGAAGAAGAAGAACTGGGGGGAGCTGACTATGCAGTTATCCCAGGCTGTGTGAAAAGTGACCCAGATGAAGAAGATGACAACACACCTTGCCTCACTGACTTGTTTCACATTCAAGTGGTGGAATGCGACCCCAGCTCCCCAGCCACTTTTTCGGGTGTTGAAGGGAACAATGAACACGAGGACAGTTCCTCACCAGACTCTGATGCAGTCACTGATTGCCCACAGCTATCCAGAAGTGAAGAAAGTGCAAGTGAAAGTCGGGAACCTGAAAGACATTATAACACGTCAATGACAATGGTAAGCTTGACAAAATACCTCAGAAGCCCACAGATCTGAAGCATTTGATGAATAAACCTGGCTGTGACAGGCTGGAGAAGCTTTGTAAACACTACAGTATCGGACGACAACTTCTTAATTATCAATCAACAGTTTTCAATTTTCATGTAACCGCAGAAATGTGAAGAGTTGTTTGCTTTTCCCCTTTTCCTTTAACATTTTAAAAACATATTTGTGGCCCCTGGTAACTTGTGATCATGATTACTAATTAAATTGTAAATCAGTGATCAATACTAAATGATGAAATAGATCAAGCTGGTGCAAATAGTGCTTTGCAGCCCAAGTTCACAGTTTGTTTCAGTGTGTCTAGTTCAACTGTGTCTGGGAAAACATGGGGATTTTTCATGCAGCTCTCAAGCCATGGGAACAAATAAAGCATACAAGAACATAATTTCACTGTTTAAATATGATAATCACTTCCAGAGGTCAGTCCGAAACCACATAGTTAAGTCAGTACTTGTAACTTAATTTCCGAAATTTACATCAGCTGTCCTCAAACCAAGAAATCCAGATTTGTCCCTTCTGGCTCACTTAAGCCTAACTTTTAATTCAGTTTAAGTTGAGGTTTTCCTCCTGAACTCTTCCCTGCCTGAGTCAAATGAACTGAACTTTTAGTCAGAAGAGACTTCCACAAAAAGATGCATATAAGGTGGTTTTTAGGTCGGAATATGTCCTGGAAATATCCAGGAAAATCTTTAAATAAAAACAGTGGAAAAACATCTTGATGCCCTGAAGGACTGGTATAGAATGTTTTGTTCACGTTGCAAGCCTGGTTTGTTTTTAGCAGCTGAAGCATGAATAATGAGTTTTTTGTTGTTGTTTTCTTTTTTTCAAATAGAAGTCAGAACAACCCCTGCAGAAAACCAAGCTAGAATTACCAAGGTAAGAATGGTGAAACTCCGAATGACCACAGTTATTTTGATGCATTGCTGCCCGGTTGCTTACATGGCTAATGAATTTAATCTGTTTCATACAGGATGATGCCAAACAAGTCTTTAATTCCTACACCACCTGACTTCCCATCCTTCTTGGCGAGGCTCACTGAAGCCTTCAAGGATGTTTCTGATGACACAAAGCCTCTGATAACCAAAATGGGCCTCACAGCAGATGTGGAATTGGTGGACTGTGCTTTTGGTAAAGTCCCTAAAGGTAGCCCCCTGTCCTACCAGTGCCCTGTGCCATCGAGTAAGGATTACGAAGCTCACGATGATGCTCCCCCTCGACCGCTGCTTCCCCTGTCCGATCACAGACTGGAGCCAGTGTCGGCTCCTCCTACCCTCAGCGCTAGAGAGCAGGAACACATGAACACCATGCAGGTCACCTGGGAGGACGCGCACAGTCTCGAGCACTCCACACGTGGATGCAAGCGGTCTTTAGAGGAGCTCAGGAAACAGCACTTGACCAGCCGTTTCAGGGAGATCTGCAAACTTCAACCAGGACAGAGCCACGCAGAGCGCATGATATTAAAGATACGGAATGGACTCCCCAGATGCAAGACGGTACAGGTAGAAGAAGAGATGAAGACTGAAGCACTTCGGGAATACTGTCAGCATATGTGTGTCAACTGGTACCCCTGTGGTATGGTTGTCCACCCAAATGCTCCATGGTTGGGGGCACAGCCAGACGGGTTGGTGTACGACCCCAATGAGAAGCCCAGTTTCGGGCTGGTGCACATCAGATGTCTCAGGTTCCGAAGCCTTGTTGACTGCGGGTTCCTGATCTGCCGGGATGGAGTCTTAAAACTAAGGACGAACCACTCATACTATTGGCACATCCAAGGAGAGATGATGGTGACAGGCACATCGTGGTGTGATCTGTTTGTCTTCTCCAGAGAAGACATACTGGTTCAACGCATCTACCGGGACAAAGTTCTCATCGAGGTTATGAGGAAGAAGTTGCATGATTTCTTTTTCCGTTATTATCTGCAAAGTCTGTTTGACACTGATGTCACAGCTTGAGTGTTTGTGGTGTTGTCACACTTTTGTCATGCACTACATGTTGTTTCCTCAGTTTCCTTCTCTAACCTCTACTGTTCTACTGGCATTAAATATGAAACGTTTACTACAAGTTCCATCAAGTCTAGTCTAGACTAAGTTTGTGTTTTTGTTCATATGTTCTGAAAATTGTCTCTCAAGTATGTTTTCATTAGCCACAGATTTTTTTTTTTTAATCCTCTGTGTTTTCTTGTACTTTGAGATGACTGCTGAAACCACCAGGTCTTTGATGCAATTAGACATTGAATTGAGTTTCTATTTGCTGTGTTTACCCCTCTTATTCTCTCCAAAGACACTCTGTTCTAGGGCTGCATTTACTCTATTTTCATTATTGATCAGTCTGCTCATCTTTTATGTACTTGACACAACTTTGAATGTTCTTAAATAAAAATTCTCATTTCTAACCACATAAAGTCTGTGTCTGTAGTTTTAAATAACCCCAGTGTTCTGTATGGGTTCCTGTAGACACTGATCCCCCTTTAAAACAACATCCTTGTCACTCTTTTATCAGCACAGTGGTTTATGACTTCTAATTTAATTTAATGAGAAATTTACTTATAAACGTGATTTGTACTGGTCAAATCAGAAAACGAAGCAGTGCAGCTGTAAAACAAGAAAAATTCAAGAAATTTTAAATGCTGCATTTTGGTGATAGGTGTTAACAGCACTCCTTACGCAGCACTATCCTTGCTTGTTAATAATGTAAAATCTGTTCCTGTATTCCTTCTCTCTCAGGCAGAGAGAAGGAATACATATTTGTCCATTTGTAATTCACAAAACATCACCATCACATGCAAGCTCTGTATATGACAAAGACACAAAGTTTTTAGTACAATCAGATTAAAAAAAAAAAAAGCCTATTAGAGGGAAAACAATTGATTAATTTGATACAGTTACTACTGTTATTTTCACACATACAGCATTAATCTCTATGGGACTCCAAAGTTGAGGAGGTGAAGTTAAAGTCAGCAAAGCAGAAGGGTTAGTGTGGGGACAGCTGACATATTGTTAGCTCCTGTAGAGGGCGCTGTGTTGACTCACCATGTCACTGAACAGATCTCTTTGGTTAGTATCAGATGACGTAGGGTGAAGTAATATGTGTTTTTTGCAGCTGGATAGAAAAAAACAGAAACGCTTTGTCATGTTTCACACTTTGGCCTGAGTGTGTGTGACAGAAACGATTAGTCAGCAGGACAAACACATTTAGTCACATTCTCCTGGGCCTGTTTGAAGACTGACCGGATGCAGTTGTTTTTAAATTAGCAGCTCGCTCTCTCTCTCTTTCCCTCACACACACACACACACACACACACACACAAACACAGTCGGTTCTCCTCTGGCCGTGTCTCTGCTTTTCTCCCCACGCCGCATCTGTGAGTTTTTTTGTGATTATGGCTGTAAATAAAACGTACATTAGTATCGGCTATTCCTCGTTTGGAATGCTTATGGGCTTCTCTGCTTTCCTGGTGTGGAACATCGTGTACAACCAGCCGTGGACTGCGGCCATGGGAGGACTGTCAGGTAAACACCGCCGCTGTCTGTCCCTCAGCTGTTGTTTTGTCCTTTAACTATGTGTTTATGTGCCCTGTCGCATGCGTGTGTTTATTACAACAGTGACCTACTCCTCGGTGTGAAGGTGTCCCGGTTACTAAACCTACTGACTGCAAAATGAGTCCAAACTTGTTTTAGAAGGGCAGAAGTGTCAACTGATCAACGGTGTCATTCAGTCAACTCAAATTGTTTTCTTGAATTAAAGGTTTATTATAACCTTAGTGATTTTAAAAAAAAGCATTATAAGATGAAGACATATAAAAATAAAGGCTACTAAGTATGAATTTATTGGGTTATAATGGCAATTTTCCTTGGTTATAAAATACCCTATAAAGCACACTGTCAATGTTTTGCTTGTTTTATTCCACATATAAATCATCCATGCTTTATATTCTTAAACCAATGTCTCAAAGTGTGTTGCAGTGTTTCATATCGTTGAACGGTATTCTTTACACTTCTTCAGGCAGATGTTGGTTCCATTTTATAATCCATAAATTTCTGTTAAAGTTTCACGCTGCACTGACATGAATAGAGGCCACTGTTTGCTTAGAGCGCATGAAAACACTTACAACAAGTAAATTGTTGGTATTAATGTGCAGTAAAATGCACTTAAACAACAATAGTAAGATGATTTGAATTTGGACTGATTTTACACACTTAGTGTTTAAATGGATTTACTAATGAAAATTGGAAAAGATTTGCCGCATTAGTTTCCGTTCAGTCTACCAAAAAAAGACAGGATAGTTCTGCACAGTTATGTAATGAGCTGTGTTAAGAGTTGTTTCTGTGAATCTGACCTTTGAGCCACTGCTGAGATTTGCAAGTCCATATCTATAAACTCTGCTCTCATCCGTTCACAGGATGTACTGTAATCAGTTTTAGTGGTTGTTAAATAAACCAGGTCCCAAAGATCAGACTGACTAGTCTGTGCTCTTTCCATAAGCTGCCAAGACCAGAGACCTACTTACATGACATTGACCCTGTTGTCTGACAGGTTTGCAACAATATAAAATGTTGCTGATATCTGAGAGGTGAACACTCCATGACAACTAGAGGCTAATTTCATTAGCACTGCCTGCAGCCTGCTCCATGCCTATTTTGTTTGCATGCTGGTGAATGTGGGTGTGAATTAAGCATGCTCATCATGTGCTCACTCACTATACAACCACATGCACCAAACATTCACTAAAACACTGAGACTTAAGCAGAAGCTGCTGTCAGCTGGGGAACATGAAGAGAAGAAGAAGAAGAAGTGTGATTCATTGACTCAGCAACTGGTAACCTGCAGTGTCATGATGTGTCAACTGCTGAAAATGCATGCTCACCCCTGCTGCCACCAAAAGTTCATGACCATCCAAACACAGATCAGCAGCCGTTATGTCGCAGCCCATTATATAACAGTCGGCAAGACATATCATCAGGTTTTAAACTGTTTTCCAAACTTCCAGGCTGCCACTGATTTCTACTCACTTCAGTTATGTATGAAACTGTATGTGCATCAGAGTTTACCGTCGCTTGGTTTCTTTTTGGTCATCAATGATTTGAGAGTCATCTGCTGAAAACCACACTTTCTAACGCAGGAAGTAATAATTAGGGAAGGCACACACCAATCCCTGACCCTGGATCAATATCAGGATCCATACTGACCGTATTGGTCAGACACAACTGATTCCTTCAAAATACAGATTCCCTGTCAATGTCACTATAAAATTCAGTGTTTCTGCTGGCAGTTACATTGATTTAAATCACAACGAGCCACCAACTGAGCTTATAGAACCACAGCAACCCTCTGCTTCATGGTATCTTACATAAAAATGACTCCACAGAGTTCCACGCAGTGAGGTATGTGGATTTTAAATTTGGAGAAAAAAATTTGGAGTCAGAATCCTGACTTGATGTTTTGGAATCTCTGCTGGGAGAGAAGAAGTCAGAACAGTGTATATTTAAGTTAGGCTACATTGTTTTCATGCCACCCACGTCTGCTTATTGTTTGTTGTTATTGAGGTATACAATAGCTTTTGAATGCAGTACTTTACTAGTTTTCAGAGCTTTCAATTGCTTATTGCAACTGTGTTACAATACAACAATAACATGAAAAAAAGGTTTCAGGTTTCCGGATGGGGAAATGTCCTGAAATAAGCTGGAAACAGCGGCTGCCTGATGGGCAGAATATTATAAATAACCCTGAAGTTATTTGGTCTAAACCTGCAAGCGCTGCCAGTATATCAGCACTGCCTTTTTTTGAGTGATTTAGTTGGCTGAAAATGAACTTGTCCACCAAGACTTAACTGCATGTCTGTATGTGTTTGTACCTCAGGTGTGCTGGCACTTTGGACCTTGATCACTCACATCATGTACCTGCAGGACTACTGGAGGACCTGGCTGAAAGGCCTCAAGTTCTTCTTATTCATTGGGGTTTTCTTCTCGCTGCTGGCAGTCATAGCCTTCATCACCTTCCTGTCTGTTGCCATCAGCAGGAGAGAGTGTAAGTGTTCCTCTCTTTCAAATAACCTGGTGCGTGCAGTGTTCTTTACCAAATGCATTGATGTACTGGGTTATAGTATAATCAGACCAGTTACTTTTTGTCATCCTCCCTGTCACTGGCTCTTCTTATATGACCTGATAAGGCAGCAAACTAAGCAGAGTGTCCCAGTGGAGTTTTGTGTCAACTCAACTCAACCTGTCGTTATTATTTCTACTTAGCCTGCAGATTTTCTCAAAATCCCTGAATCCCCTTTAACAACCTCTGGGGCAATTAACAGAGAAAATGTTACATATCTTATCCTGAAACATGATGTACAATGAAGGCTCATACAGTCCCAGTTACAATCTCTCCCTTTATAAATGTTCAACATCACCTTAAGGCCACCCCGGCCCACATATTTTTGTAGTTGTTTCCATGGCTTGGCCTGGACTCCTTGGTCATAATAAAGGGAACTCTTAATGCTACAGCAAACAAGGATAGACAATAGACAATAGAGTGCTTCAAACTTTGTGGCAGTAGTTTGAGGAAGGCCCTTTCCTGTTTCAGTCTGAAGTGCCCCCTGTGCACACAGCCAGGCCCGTTACAGAAATGGATTTAACGACTTTAGGGTGGAAGGACTTGGCCAGCCTGATCAGATCCCTGATGCGAACCCCATCCAACACCTGCAACAGTCAAAAATAACACTGAAGGAGCTGCAAAGATCCACAATGGAGATATCCATAGAACTACTTTAAGCTGTACACTCCACAGAGTGGCGCTTTATAGGCGAGTGGCCCAAAAAAAAGTAATTGGTTAAAAATAAGAAAACATGTTTGGAGTTTGTCAAACAGCATGTGGCAGACTCCTCAAACACATGGAAGAGGGTTCTGTGGTCAGATGAAACTAAAATTCAACTTTCTGGCCATCGATGGGAAACGCTATGTGTGGTGCAAACCCAACACTTCCCATCACCCTAAGAACATCATTCCCACAATGAAGCTTGGTGGTAGCAGCACCAGGCTGTGCGGATGCTTTTCACTGGAAAACTGGTCAGGTTTGAAGAAAAGATGGATGGGGCTAAATACAGAGCAGTTTTTGAGGAAAATCTGTTTTAATCTGCCAGAGATTTGAGACTGGGATGAAGGCTCAGCTTCCAGTCTGACAGTGACCCTAACCATACTGCTAAAGCTGTGGTTGAATGGTTTAAACTGAAACATGTATATGTCTTGGGATTGGACAGTAAAAGCCTCAACTGAGTTGAAAATCTGAGGCATGACTTGACGATTGCTTTACACCAACACAACCCATCCAGCTTGAAGGAGCTGGGGCAATTTTTCCTCAAAGAACGGGCAAAAATCCCAGGGGCTAGATGTGCTAAGCAAACAGAGACATAGCTAAAAGTTACTCACAGCTGTAATTGCAGCAAAAGATGGCTCTACAAAGTATTGCATTTAGGGAAGTGAATACTAATGGACACTCAAGATTTCTGTGTGTGTCTCAGTAAAAAATATTTTGCACCTTCAAAGTGGTAAGCTTTCTCAAGGCACTGTAGATACAAATTGGACTACTCATCTCTAAATGTGTTTTGAAGTCATGATAAACAACAGTACTTTTGCTGAAATGAATGAGGGTAAAGCTGGAATGGATTTTTTTTCCTCCTTATATGATTTCTTTATTGCTTTTGTTTGTGATTCCATTTCAGCCAGTTTGTTTTAAATTTATCCCTGTTAATAACCCCGATTTCAAAGTTCTAGATAGCTACCAGAGGTATCAGTGATAGCAATATCACACATGTATTTGCAGAATAATCTTAAGACTTTTCTTTTTTTTTGCCAAATATGACAGATGTCAGATCAAGATTTCTTGCTCTGAGCAGACATGTGATCAGTCACTAGAGAGTTGATCCCAAAGGTTACTCACTTTTGCAAAACGTGCCTTTTTCATCACTTTCAGGGAAGAACTTTTTTACTTTTAGTCCTGATCTTTAGAGAGTTCTTAAGTGTAATTATTAGAAGACATAGATTGTGGCCTCATAACCCAGCATCAGCGTCCAACCTCAGTGATGTCCTTGCGTCTGAATGGGGGGGTAAATCCTTGGAGGAAGGTTCCAACATCCTGTGGAAAACACAAGAGTGGAAACTGTCAAAGTAGCTTATTAACACCTGTGGCTTTAGAATGAGATGTTTAATGCTATTTACTGTATGTTAGGCCAGACATATGCATGAATATGAAAAATACACCAGCTAATCTGACCGTCTCCCCCCCTCCCACAGCCCTCACTAACCCTCAGAGCCTCTACCTGTCCTGTGTGTGGAGTTTCATGAGTCTGAAGTGGTCCTTCCTGCTCGCCCTGTCCGCTCACCGCTACCG